>NC_138065.1:21221569-21704629 GCF_964194185.1 Rhinolophus hipposideros
CAATTTTGGTCATTAGAAGACATATGAAAGCTTCCAAACTGTAGGAATAATGGGATTTGATGATTCATCGTTAACTCATAAGAACATGTGTTCTAAAAAGCTAATTTGGAGCACAAATAATGCTTCTAATCGAGAATACACTTTTCCATGGAAGCTACATTGTAAATGGTATTTATTTTTTCATGTCTGACCATAAAAGCTTGGGTACTTAAAGTTTAGGACTAGTGGACTCATGATCTATACCCCAAAATGCATTCACTCAACAAACACTGACATTTGGTCAAGGGCAAACAGATAACTCTTAGCTCCGAGGATTTAGACAACTGTTTTTGAAAGAAAATGAATTAGAATCAAGAATATACCTGTACACTGGCAGTTATTTATGAGTTTGTCTTCATAATAAAGATGTAAGAAGAAAGACCCTTGTTAAATCTTAGTTCTAATTTCTGTGTGTACTAAGGGAAGTACATCTCTATATCCAAACAAAAAGTTCTTCTTTAGAGCTATCATCACAGGTATTCTAACCTGGAGACTAAAGGGTAATTTCTTATAAGGGGATGCTGGGAACATGGGCTTCCTGATACTCACAATTATTGACAGTCAGGTCATTCTTAAGTATTCTTAAGTATGCACACTTATGTATATGTGCATTTATCCTCATAAACTTATTGTCCGTGAATATAAATTTTTATAAAACTAAAACTTACTCACAGAAGCCATCTCTGAACTGCCATATTGCATGGGGTACCCAATGCTCAAAAAAATCCCATATTTTTCTATGATGGCATTTATAACTACAATTAAATAATTAAGCATATCATTATTTAATATCCATCCCCTTCCCTAGATTAAAACTCCATGAAGTTGGAAGATATGTCTGTTTTGGTTGTTGATGTAGTCTCAATATACAAGCACAATACCTGGGACATAACTGACACTCAACAAAACTTTGTTGAATATGTGAGTAAATAGATAAATGATAATAAGTGAACAAAAAGGAAATACTATGTTTGATGGCATAACACACATTCAGTAAATATTTATATATTTGTATCTGCAATGCATGTTCTTGTATGTAGAGATATAGTCTATATACTAAGATGTCTATATAAGTAAAAGTAATGGGAAGGAGAACAAAGGAACTTCATTTACAATAGTTGTACTGAAAGATAGTTTGCCATCACTATATAGAGATGCACAAAAATATAACAGAAAACATGTGTAGCATGTACAATGTACAGCAGTATATTTAAAGTATGGTGGAAATATGGATAGCCCTAAGAATTATATGCCTATGATCAGAATGAAATTGATAGAGTGGCTTATAAAGAGTGTGTTTCTGAGAGAAACACATGATGGGTAAGTAACTGAGTTTCACAAAGTCTTTGTTAGGAAGGATGATAATAATGGATGATTCTAACAGTAGTAACAGAAGAAATCTGGCTCTATTCTTAGCAGTATGTCTGTATTAACACATTAAATAATTACAAAGACCCTACAAGGTTATTACTGTTATTATCAAACGAGGAAACGAATGATAGCAGGTTAAGTAAATTGCCCAAGGCACAGAGCAAGGAAGGAGATGAATCACTATTCAACTCCATCTGCCTTGCTCTGCAGCCTCTGGATGTGGCTATGTACTAAATGTTTCTTCACTCACTCATTCACCAAAAAGTTCCTTGCTTACTTACTCTACCCTAACGATTGTGTTAAGAATTGTGGAAATCTTAAGGTATAATTACTTTCCTTGAGCTCCCATATTGGTTGGGAATGAACACAAATAAACACATGGTTATCCACTCACCTATGGGCAGATACCAATTACTGATCACTTATGTGTCAGGCACTTCGCTAAGTGTTTTACATTGATTACCTGTCTTAAATCAATTCTCAGAGCAACTCTAAAGAACCAAGCCTTTTACCATTTTAGTTTTATAGACTAAAAAAACCTGAGGCTTAGAAGGATTAAATAGCGGCTTTTCATTGTTTACTACACTGACTCCAGTGTTTCATATTCTTTAAGAATTCAGTTCGAACAGTATGAGGCAACAGAAGAAAGGACTTCCAGGCTGCAAGGGGAGGAGCAAGCATCATCTTGACCTGAGTCTTGAAAAATAAACAGTAGTTCCTCTGTTTAAGAGGTGGAAAGACAAACGAGACAGAAGGAAAAGCATATGCAAAGTCCGGAAAACAAGCAATACCCTTGAGTATTCAGATAACAGAAGTAATTCTCAATGAGTGGAAAATAGGGGTATTAAAAGTGGGGAGTAAGAGTCTTATATGGTGGGTTGGCACCAGACTAAGAAGTTTTTCATGTGTCATACTAAGCAGCTGGCACTTATTCTGTAGGAAATGAGGTACCAACCAAGGATTTTAAGAATCTAAGTGATGAGGTCAGATACATACATTGTTATGAAACACGACTAGCAGCCTCTGTGGAGGCTCCACTAGAAGATGGTCCAAAACCTTGTCAGCTACAAAAGAGAGGTAGCGTGAGGCTTCATAAACAAAGCATTATAACTTATAAAGAACTTTTGGAAATGGTACACTATTTGGTCATTTTATTCTGTCAGAGGTAGAGTCTGTTTGCAGAGCCTTGTCCTAGGGCTAAGGAGACGTGGGCTCTGGACCTATCTGCCCTGGAACTACTGAATGGTATCTCACATATAAGACAAAGAGGCCACTTGCTCTTCTTAGGAAAATAAATGAAATTATTGTTTGTGGTCTTCAGGAGAAATGTGAATGCAAAATATTACATCATGTTTTTAAGTATTTGTTTTCTATATTAGCAAATGGAGGCTCTTATTTGCCAAAGATATTTCTTTATAATTTTTATAATTTTTAAAACTAAAAACTTAAAACATACCTGTTTTAAGAAGCATGACTGCTAAAAAATGAGTGATGATTACGCAAGTTAACTCAAATTTCACTGATTTGACATAGAACAAATGAAGGGTAGATAAGATGCAATGTCTTACCCAACATGCTTGAAAAAAAATAAGTCAATTCAGCTAAGATTCTCTAATGTTGAGAGTTACAGTGAACAAGAAGCACTCCAAAAGTTCAAGGGCAGCAAGAGCATTCAAGAAAATGTTCATTAAATGTTTACCTTAGTAATAATCCTGTAAGTAATGAAAGTTTCAATTGTAGTAACATGGCTTTCAGGTTCATCAACAGTAATGAATAGATCCTTCAAATCTGGTTCATCTTCAAACTTGACTTGGTTTATCATTGATAAAGGGGAGGTTGGCATCACAGGGCTGAAGGAATTCATGTCCATCAAAGAGGCATCCTAAGGAATAAAACATTCAAAAATTAATATCTATAGAAAAATAGTTAAAATCCATTTTCTGAGACACCACAAATATTAATGAAATATGTCAAGAACAAGAAGGATAATTGGACTTCTGGTTAAATATGATATATTGAAAATGTATTTTTTATCTCTGCTTCCTCTTAAAGTCCCACTTTAAAAATGACAGTAAAGAAACAAACAAATAAAAACAAGATAAGACAAAAAATTATAAAAAGGCATAAACCCTCAAGGTAAAAATAAGAGACTAAACAAAATTTACTTTTCTTTGGAAACTGGAACTCTGATTGTCGTGTGGTAACTGAAATAGTAGTGCAGAGAAAGCTGAAAAGTAAACCTAGGAGAGAATGGTAAATTAGGAAGTAGAAGGCACATTTATGACAGACAATACCCTAGAGCCTCAAGAATTCAAGGCACCAGAAACCGTGGACATAGAGCGCTGGTGGAGCTAAAACCGAGGATTGTTTGAAAAGCTAATAAAGAAAAATAACGTTAGTACCTCAGATTCCCTCATCTATCCATGCGATCAGGTGACTTTTCCTCCTCAATTTTGCAGAAAACTACAAGTTTGCTTTCTGGAATGTCTCTGAACTTAAGGGCACCAGTCAGGATAGGCACCATGAAAATATAGATATCAAGGGAAACTCCTGCCTCCTAGATGGAAAGATATCCAGCCCTCTCTGGGACACAAGAATGGTGGCAGCAAGGTGTTAGGAGGCTTCCTGTCTTAGCCTACCATTCCAAGAAAAAACTGACAGTGCAGTCCCCTGATATTAACCAGGTCTCTGCACAACCACCCTGCAGGGTTGCTCCACCCTGCATGCTGAATGGCTACTCAACTTTTTATTACCTGCTATAGGAACTACCAAACATTTAAACATGTGGAAAGCCTCTGATGTGAAAGAAAGATTCACAAACTAACAAAATACAGGAAGCAGACAGAATAGAGAAAAGAATGCTTAAAAAACAGATGAAGTCATCAGAGATAAGAATGATATCAAATTCATGAATGAAATAGGTGCTATGTAGATTTAAAAAGTTAAGAACAGCAGCAAAATCAGTAAAAAAGGAGGCTCATGAAAACTGAAATATGATAGCGGGATAAACACTCTAGAGTTTAAAAGACAGAATTCAAGAACTAAGTTGAACCAAAAGAACAAGAGATGGAAAAGCAGAAAGCATTTTTAAAAATTAAAGGATCCAGGCAGACAGTGCTGAATAAAAGGAATTCCAGAAAATGAAGAAGGAAAATGTAGTACTCCTACAAGCATCCATCTCTCTGATCTTTCATAATAGTAGAGATTTTAAACTTCCAGAAAAAATATAAACAGGTGAAATACAATAGGAATCTTAGGAATCAGAGTAGCTTCAGATTTCTCAATGGGAACACTAGAAACTAAATAACAACAAAGTAATATCTTCAAATTTCTAAGAGGAAAATATTTTCTACCTAGAATTCTATTTAGCCAGGCATAGTGCCATTCAAGTATACAAATACAATAAAACCATTTCAGATATGAAAGATTTAAAAAACTGACTTCCCATGCAGCCATTTTTTAGAAGCTTCTTTGCTTTTCCAAAATAAGGGAGAAGAAATAGTGTCTAAAAACAGGAGATTCAACAGAAAAGAGAACTAAAGGAAATTCCCTGTATGATAACACAAGAATGTCCCAGGCTGACAGCTTTGCAGCAGACCTAGAGAACAAACTTACTGAACCAGAAAGACAGAGACTCCAGGGAGGCCGGGAGATGAAGAAGGAAGAAGAATAAAAGAAGAGAGGGAGGAAGGATGGAGGGATAGAGGTGAAGAGAAAGAGAGAGGAAAGGAAGGAAGGAAACAGGGAGAAGGGGGAAAAAAAGGAGGGAAGGAAAGAGAGGCTGGTATATTACCTGAAATTTGTTTGTTTATTTGTTTGTTTGTTTATTTATGATTCTTTTTTTATTAGTTTCAGGTTTTTTTGTTTGTTTTTCTTTTTTCTGATATGTTTCAATTTAATGAGAAGATGCTTTGTTAGATTTTGTAGATGAATTATGATCGGTGCAAAAAAAGCCAAGAGGGAGAGAAATCAAGAGAGAAAGAGAGGGATAAAAAAAGAGAGACAGAGAGAAAATGAATGAATGATGAACATTCAGGAAAATAAAGGTGTACAAGAATGAAAATGTAATCATAGTTCATTATATGGCTTGACTGTGAATAAAAAACTCTTCTTAATCCTAAACTTAACTAAAATGGTGATAAAATTATATTAAAATAATAAGAAAAATATATGTATATGTTTGAGAGGAGAAGACAGTACCTACAAAAGCTTCAAAATGGCAATACCATTATGGAAAAAGGAAGATGAGAAACTGTTACAGACTGAAGAAGACCGAAGAGACAAAATAGCTAAATGCAACACGTGTTCTTGGATTAGAATCTGTACCAAAGGGGGAGAACCTTTGTGTTTTCTCTCTACAAAATGTTATTGGGACAACTGGAGAAATTTGAAAGGGTCTGTGGATTAGAATGTAGTATTGTGCCAATGTTATTTTTCTGATTTGGATATTTATTCTGTGATTATGTAGAAGAGTGTCCTTGTTTTTTTTTAAATACACAGACCTACTTAGGAGTAATACAACAAACATCATGTCTCCAATTTACTCAACTTACAGAGAGAGAGAGACAGCAAAAGTTGTGAAAATGGTAATAATTGGGAAATCTAGGTTCTTTGTGGTTTTCTTGCAACTTTTCTCCAATTTTGAAATTATTTCAAAATTATTTCAAAATGAAAAGTATATTTATAGTTTTCAAAAGTCAGTTCATTCCACCACCAGGCTTAAAATAAAACAAAACTAATTAAAAATAAAAAAGCAGCACACTGTGCCCCAGTATTGCTAGTACCAGTTCATGGTCCTCAGAAACCCATTCAGAACTCATTAGCTGTTTTTGTTCCTTGTTGAGTCCCATCTTGCAAATAACATATATATATTTTTTAAATTTTTTTCGCTTTTCAATTTTGATATTATCATGATTTCCTACTAAGGAGGATGAAGAGTATTTATTTATTTAGTCAACTAATTATATGAGTGTAGACTCACAGATTCCTATGCTATTCAATGGATAATAATCTATTAATATATCGTAATTTATTTTGATGTTCCAAGTGTCCAAAACCCACCTAGTGGGAGTCCCTTAAAACTAGCACCTGTGTGTTTCTGTTATATTTTTATTATTTCTTGAGCACTTTATTGTCTGGCATAAAAAGATATTTCAGGTTTATCTTGTATTTTCCCTGCCCCACGTTGAATCAGACATTTCTCCAAGGAACTCTGGTTCCTTTTAGAGGAGATCGGTATTTAGAAACCAAGATATAAATGCTAAGAAATATATGTATGATATACCTACGTACATACACACATATAAACACATATACACACATCTGGTTCTAGATATATACAGATAGAAATATAAAGATATTAAATGCCATGAGTTCACACTGATACCTCCAATTATAATTTGAGACCACCTGGCTTTTTCCAGCCTTCCCCCTTCCCATATTTGTAACTCTTTTCTCCGGCAGAGAGAAGCCTGGCTCCCGTTACCCTGAATATATTTACTTATTTGCTCAATCCCCCTGTATTTAATCAGTCTCTCAACCATGCCAGCTGCCTCCTCAGCCCTGACCACATAGGCCAAGGCAGGCTTATTCTCATTCCCAACTATCTTGGATCCTCCTCAGCCCCAATCCCATTGGCCACTTCCTTGGACACAATGGTGGTCTCCTCAGGCAGCTTCAGTAGTTTGTTTTTAAATAAAGGAAAGGGAACGCATGTTATTTTGCAAATAAAAATTTAAAAATAAATCAAAAGGATAATATGTAGTAAATTTTAAATACAAATAATACTTCACTCCTATGCAAAGATAAAACTAACACTATCAATGTAACCTTTTGAGTTATTTCTTCAGTAGTAGTAATGACTTGTTCAACTCTGTACTTTCTTTTAGATTCCTTTTTTCTCCAGAAGAATATATGTTAAAATCAAATATTTGTCAGTTTTTATAAAAGGACCAAAGTTAACTGACACACTTAGAAATTAATTCTGCAACAAAGCCTATCTTAGTTTAGCAACAGAGTCGGCCAGTCCTGAGTGAAAAAGATCATTAGAAGAAGGCCAAAAACTAGGTTCTAGTCCTTTCTCTGCCACCGACTACGCAGGTAACCTTGAACAATTAATTCAGCCTTTGTAAGTTAAACTAAGGAGCTGGACTTGAAAATCTCCAAAATCTCTCTCACAAGGCTAACAATTTGCAAATGCATTAATACAGGAAAATGTAGCAAAATTTCAATATTTTAAGAAAAGTTACTTTTTTTTAGTACTATAAATGAAAAAAATGTTTGAAATCATTATATGGCCTAGCTTTTCCCTCAAAACAATTCAATTTAAATGTTTTTGAAGCATCAGTAATATCCAGAGCACTGTTCTCAAGGCTCTTTCCACACCAAAAGTTAATTATGTGAACTATAATTCAGGATTTGGGTAACCTTCAATGCAATAATATAAGAAATAATATGGCAGGACACACTAACTGAAGACAACAACAATGGTTGTTTTGATTAAAAAGGTTCAGGTTGCTGTGATTACAAAATGATTTGTGAAAGAAAAAAACATTTAGTCATGATTTAGACCAAAAAACTAAGGACAAGTTACAGATGGGTTAATCAGACACAAAAACATAGAGAAACTAAATGTCTTGCAACAACAGTTGAGTGAAATAAATTATGGTATATCCCTATGATAGGATACAATAAAGTCTATCCATACAATAGAATACACTAAAATGATTAAAAGTAATGTTTTAGAAGAATATATAGTAACTTGGAAAAAATATGCTACTAATAGAAAAATAGCAGGTTATAAAATTTGTGGCCAAGTAGATTCTGATGTATATATGTGTATGTATGGCAGAGGGGGGCCAGACAGTAGGAAACAAAAAGTGTGTGTGTGTGTATGTGTGTGTGTGTGTGTGTGTGTGTGTGTGTGTGTGTGTGTCTCAGACCGGGGAGGGGAAGTAGAGAGGGAAGAACACTTGCAATGTGCATGTGTGGACAACCTTAGAAACTATACAAAATATGTTAACAAAATTTATTCCAGGTGTTGGGATTGCTCTTGAATTTAATGCTTTTTCTGTGTGAGTTTCTGTATTTCCAAGCATTCTAAAATAAATATATCATTTTGAAAAAATATGAAAATTGTTAGTCAACATTGTATGTAATGTGTTCAGAGACAGTAAGAACTATTGTAAAAAATTAAGAGTTGTCTAAGGCCACTTTGGCAGGACCTTGGATTACATTTTTTTTGTTTGTTAACTCATCAAAGCTGCATAGTTACATAGGAAATTTAAAAACATGCTCAAAATCACATGAAAATGGGATTGCCAAAATAAATTATGGGATGCTAACACAATGGAATACTAAGCAGTCATTAAAAACAGAGTTTACAGGTTCCAAATAAATGTGCAATCAGCATGTACAAAAATCTCTTTCAATAACCATTTCATATAAATGGTAGTTTTTTTAAGCTGACAAATTTTAATTTGATGGGCAAACGTATTTTAAATTTTACTGACATTGCATACAACCATGTGCCTTGGCATTCTGTGCAGTCACCCTCTTAACTCACCACATCCCACTTCTTTTACCTACTACATAATTTAGCATTCTATTTCTTCTGTTTAAAATGCATCCTTTTGTAGAGTGGGAAAGATCTGCATGAATTTACAAAGGCTCACAATTCCAATGAGTGTAGTGTGGTGTCATAAAAATATGCTTCAATACTAGCAAAGGGAGAAAATTACAGGCTGAAATTTAGCAACATCCAAGATTTCAGTAGAAGGATTTAAATTACTATGAATCATTCAAAAACATTCTTAAAACCTCAATAAAACTGACTATCCAATGTGTTTTATATTCACTTCAAAAAAAGAAAAGAAAATATACTGATGATACTTGAAAGATTTACATTTGGACATGAATAAGTGAAGAAAATAAGTGATAGAGAAGATCCAAAGAAGCAATTAACCAAAAAGAACTCCATTTAACCTTTTGTCGTTGATGCTTTTCAGAGAAATGGATCATTAAAATTTGTTCTTTCCAAACAAAGTTCTCTCCTCCACAATAATGCCTGCCTCTTTCTCCTGCCTGTTCTCTCTCTCCCATACCTCAATCTTCATTTATACATTTATTCATTCTTAGCATTGAATCTATGTACATTACCTTACGATCTTTTAGACAATGAAAATACAACTATTTATTTTTTTCATCAATAGATTAAAGCAGAAAGGTAATTATCTGTGTGGTAAGTCTCTATTTCTTAAATAACATTGAATACCTTTCCTATAACTAGATAATGTATACCCACACGTGCGCACATGCACGCCACCAAAGTATTTTGGGATGGTTTCAGACTTAGAACTGAATATGGGTAATAGAGAAGTAAGCCAAATTATTACAGGAAATCATTGTCTTTTCTCTTTACTCCAACTCAACACATCTACTGTAAGAGAAAACATTTAAGTGACTTGTAAAATAAATTAACATTAGAATTGTGTTACGTAGCATGGCATTGGAATTTCCTGACAAAGTCACTTACAAATTAAGTATGAGTTTACCTTGTTGTTACGTTTGGTCAATTATAAGCATTCATAATGGGTTGAATCGTGTCCTTCCAGAATACACATGCTAAGCCCTAACCCCCAGTACCTCAGAATGTGACCTCATTTGGAGAGAGGGTCGTTACAGAAGTAATCAAGTTAAAATGTGGCCATTGGGTTCGGGCCTGATGCAATATGACTGGTGTCTTTATAAAAAGGGGAAATTTGGACACAGAGACGTCTGTAAAATGAAGACAATGTTAAGAGACACAGGGAGAAGATGAACATCATAAGCCAAGTTGACAGGCTTGTACCAGATCCTTCCCTCATGCCCTCAGAAGGAACCAACCCTGCTGACATCTTCATTTCAGACTTCTAGCCTCCAGAACTGTGAGAAAATAAATTTCTGTTGTTTGAGATATTTAATCTGTGGTACACTGTTACAGCAACCCTAGCAAGCTAATAGCATATCTGTACATAGAGTTCTACACAATAAAAATTTAAGGAAGGATGCAAAGGTAGAAAGGAAGGAAGGAATTATGATTAAAATAATCCATCCTTGCTTCATTCATTCATTTTTTACAGGTTAACAGTCAACTCCAGTAATTTCTGAGAAATGTTTTGCCTCCGTCCTTTAATGCTATTAGATGGTTCCAAAGTTCTACTATTGAAATAAATAAAACACATAGCTGAAATTTAAAACAAATAATGACTTGCCAATATTTGAGTACTCTGGAAATAAAACCAAAAGAAACAGGTTAAAAGATGACATAGGGCCTCTCTAAGAGGTGTCCTTCCTTAATATTCCTCACTAAAATGCCACTCAGGAACATCTCATAAATATAACATGAATTACTCTGATAACACTAAATCGCATGTACCATCTGTGCACAAATAGCTATTTTCTTTTTACAAGTAGAGGGGAAAAAATCAATGTGAGAAGTGTGATAAATCAGAATACTAGCATGAAAAGGCCATGCAAATAAAACTGCTGATGCCCGTGAAACACGCACACCAAGAGACATCTGGTAAAAAAGCAACTAAAAGTGGAAGGAGCTGAAGAAGCCTTGTTGTTCTGAGGGACACTCATCTTGGTGGGCCTAAATTTAGACTTACCAGCTGTGTTTTGGTTTACAACTCCTTCCAATCTGCCTGCTTATAATAATAATAAAAAGTAGAAAGGCCTTCTGTGAAACACTGTTGAAAATGTGATTGGGGGATAAGCCGGCCGGTGTCATGTTCTATAAAGGGGCATACAACACTCTACTCTTGTTTGACCGAATTCCCAGGGGTATGTAGTATCTATGCCCTTACAGGCACAGACCATAATTTATTTATCCATTTGTCTGTTTCTAGGTTTTTATTTTCTAACAGTGCTGCCTTGAATGTCCGTGGACTTCTTTGGGTTTTGTGAACTATAAAACCATATACTGAACATAGAAAATTTTCATATAATAATTTTATTCTCTTCAGCAAAAAAAAAGAGGTATATTAAAAGAAAAAGTGTCCACAGTCAGGCAGAGCTCAACTTAATTCAAGTTTAGACCTCTACCAACTGTATGAACCTAGTCAAGTCACTTTTCTGAGGTTCAGTGTTATCACTTCTAACCTCTTCAAGAGGTCGTATGTTACCTTGGATCATAGAAGGTGAAGAAGAGGATACAACGAGGATGAATAAATGTGATGTATTCATTGTCTCTTGGAAGGCTTTATGTGAATCGTCTTATGTAAACCTCACCATGACTCTGCGGGGTATGTTCTATTTCTTCCCTTTATTATTATTTATCATTGTTTTTTAACCAGAGAGCAATACTATTGAGTAGGTACTCTTTTATCCCCGCTTTCAGATGAGGAAATGGAGAGGCTTAAATCACTTGTTCAAACTCTAACTGCTGTTAAGTGAAGGAACCAGCATTTGACATTCTAACTGCCAATACAAACATACATCAAGCTATGATCTCCAGGAGTTGTCACTGAATTCACTTTTTCAGTTTCCCATGACATTAAATAGAAATCTAAAGCAAGAATAAATCAATATCTAATATACTGTGTTTCCCCAAAAGTAAGACCTAGCATCAGCTCTAATGCGTTTTTCGGAGCAAAAATTAATAGAAGACCCAGTCTTATTTTACTATAAGACCGGATATAATATATAATATAATATCATATAATATAATAAATATAATACAATATAATATAATATAATAAATATAATATAATATAATATGATATAATTAATATAACATAATTAATATAATATAATATAATACTGGGTCTTATATTAATTTTTGCTCCAAAAGACGCATTAGAGTTGATGCTCTGGCTAGGTCTTATTTTTGGGAAAACGGCACACACACACACACACACACACACATATATATATATATATATACATATATATGTATATGTATATATATATATATATCACACATCTGAGTAAATACAAGGCAGCACTGTTGGAAATTAGAAAAGACTAGAAATAAAAGAATGGATTCATAAGTGATGGTATATGCATACAAGGTTATATATACGAGTACTACACAGAAATGAAAATCAACCACAACTTCATGCAAAAACATAGATAAATCTCATAAACTAAATGTTAGGAGATAAAAGCAAATCAGAGAAGAATTCACAAAGGATAGCATCATTTTTAAAACTCCTAAAACAGACAAGGTCCAAATGCACATAAATCCTTAAAATATATCACTTCAAGGTACAAATATAGACTTTTATGAAAACCAAACAAATAGTAAAAACAAAATTCAGATTATTATTTTATTTTAAGCAGACAAGAGACATTCTTGGGGAGGGCCTCACAGGGAATATCAAAAATTTGGCTTGTGTTTTATTTCCTAAACTGGGTGGTAGGAACATGGATGCAAATTTTATTATTCTATCATTACGATAAGGAGTCTGCAAACATTTTTCCATAAAGGGCTAGATAGTAAATATGGGCCTTATGGGCCATGTGATCTCTGTCAATTACGTACTTTGGGCATTGTAGTGCGAAAGCAGACATAGGCAATACATCAATGAATGGGTGTGTCTGTATGCCAATAAAACTTTATTTAGAAAGATGAAGCAGACCAGACTTCACCCACAGGCTGGTGTTTTCCCTGTTTTATGCTATATAGGTTATACAGTTATACAATATACAGAGTTAGATATAATATAGCTACATATATTTTATATAATCTTTTGCATACATGAAAATATTCTATAATAAAAATCATTTTAAAAGTTTTAAAAAAGCTTTAAAAAGGTATGTTCAAGTAGGATAAGAACACATTCTTGATTACTGAAAATTGTCCATTTTATTTTAATTTTTTTCATGAAACTTAGAAATAAAAATAAAGTCTTCTTGACCATTGCTAGGTAGGCAGTGGTAAGTTTGTTCCAGATTTTCAGTATTTGCATTTCTTTTAGGAGCCTTTTTAAAAAATACTCAGACACACATACACACACACACACACGCACACTCACAAATGAATATTTGTAATCACCTCAGTAAAGATTACTGCATACGTAAGCAAGGACAAGTAAAGAACGAGTAAAATGCTCAGGCTGAAAGACAGGCAGAGCTTCCTTACTAAGTGGGTCCTCCAAACCACTGGTGCAGTTATATGTGTGCCTCAGCGATAGGTCATATTACTGCATGTCAAAGATATCTAAAGCCATGAATGCTAAATCCACAAATGATAAGGGGCCACCAAACCTACCTTAAAATAAGCTTGGGGTATTGGATACATATATGAAACACATATCAGCCAACTATGAGTACCTGTTGTGGATTCAGTGACAACTAACTGGAAGCAGAGCAAGCCAGGAAAAATAATTAAGCAAAACTCCTAAAGAGGTTAAAAATATGTCTTATGGGCAGGTAACACTGCAGACCTCACTCAGGAATGCAATAAAAAATGATTCCTAAGGAGCTCAGTCAGCTGACTGTACCCCTAACAAGCATGGCTAAAACGGATTCTGGCACAGTAAATTAGAACTACTCTCCTGACCCAAAGTGCCGTCTTCATAGATTTTCTCCAAAGAAAGGCTGAGTTGCCTTGAGATCTAGCCATACCAACAAACTTAGGAGCATTTCTGAGGGGACTAATATATGCTTATACTATAACAAGAAAACTAGTAGACAGTTAAAACCACTATGTCAAGAATATTCTTATCCCCTAGTACTTCAAAGAGGCCTGGCAGAGACTACATGCAATGACTCATTCAAAGGGAGCTATACACATAATATGGAATTTAAGACACTACACAAGAATTTTGGTAACACAACTTAACATTAACTGAAAGCATACGCTTTATTTTTAATCAAAAGTATCCTACCTCCTTAATTTTATTTCCATGATGCCTCCTTTGACCCCATGGACTTTTCCCCCATACTTGCACTTTTAACCTAAGTAGTCGTTTGTATAGCCCCACCTAGACTACACGTATCAACATATTACCGCAATATTTTGCCTTAAATAGATATAAGCTCCTTGAATATAGAAATGTACTTTTGTGATTCCCTGAAGATCTCACTACAAATGCAAAATGGATGTTTATCCAAGTTACAAACATTAATCTTATATACCATAATAGCAAATACTGAGTTTTCTAAGCTCCAGGGACTGTGACTTAGCACTGTATACTTCCATGATTTCATTTATTAATAATTCTCTCAACAATCTGATGAAAGTAATTGCAATTATCATCATTTGCATTTTACAGATAATAAGCTTGTGGTACAGGAATGATAATAATTCTCCCAAACTGAAGAAGACATGTGAAGCTAACTCAAAGCCTGGAACAGACTCACAGCCCAGTTACAGTTGGCAGTTACATGAGAAAGAAATAAGTCTTTGTGGGAGGTAAGCCACTTAGATCTTGATGCTGTTTGTACTACAGCATAATCCAGTAAGAGCTGACAAACACACCATTCAATGTTCAATTAGATTAAATGCATATATGTATAGACATATGTACATATGTGCATACACATATATACATACACTTAACTTTCTCAAAGTTAGTACAAAAGAACAAATTAGGATTCCCCTCCCCCTCCAGTTTTGAAGATACCAAGAGTTTTCCATTTGTTTTTGGTAACACATAAAAAAGCATTTTACTGTAATTTTAGACAGAATTTTTATTCTTAATGTTTCACTTAAAATGATTATGCTCTTTTTCATTTTAAATAAAAAGTTTATTTCCTATATCAAAAAGTTAAAGCCATGACTAAAAAGTAATAAAATTACAACAAAAATGAACCTAAGAAATACTATGCTAAATGAAAGTAACCAGAAACAAAAGACCACATGTCACATGATTCTACGTATGTGAAATTTTCTGAAAAGCAAATATATAAAAACAGGAAATAGATTAATAGTTGTATATGTTGGATTTCTGGTCAAGGTGGCAGAGTAGGTAAATGTGGTGCTCACCTCCTCTAAGGCTCACATCAATTACAAATAAACCACAGAAAAACCATTATTGAGAATCACCTGAAGTCTAGCTGAACTGAAGCCCTACAACTATTGGCATATAGAAGAAGCCACCTTGAGACTGGTAGGAGGGAGAGACACACAGAATGGGCTGGTCCAACACCCACAGGTGACCATTAATAATCAACAGGGATATCTTGGCTGTGGAGGTCGCCCCTGGAAGAGCGATGGGTCTCAGCCCCTCTGCAGCCCAGGGTTTCAGTGCTGGGAAGAGAAGTCCCCATAGTTTCTGGCTGTGAAAAACAGCAGAGATTGTGGCTGAGTGAGATGGATGGCAGGTACACTTTCAAGGGCACAAATTTACTCGCTGACTGACTTACTCACTTCGAGCTCCAGTGCTGGGGCAGCTGCTTGAAAGGCACCAGGGACATACGAGGAGGAACTCAATTGTCTGGCTTCAGAGTGAGGGCTGGAGGAGCAGCTTTCTCCTGGATGAAGGAGCTGGCAGAAGCCATTGTTTCTTTGTTGAGCCCTTTCCCTCCATGCATGCAGATGTAGGCAGCTGCCATATCTGAGTCTCCATCAAACTGGCTATCACTTTTCATCTGCCCACTTAACGTTCCCTGGGACCACACCGCACTCAAATTTCAGGCACACCCAAGCCACTTCCAGTGGCTTTTCCATATAAACAGCCTGCCTTAGCTCATGTTGCAGACATTCATAAAATCTCTAAAAGGTTCACAAAACCCAAACAAGGAGCATTTGGTTTTAGCATGCCCCATACTTCTGGTTGAACAGCCCTAATCCCAGCACTAGCAACAGTCAGCCATAGTTAGTGACTTCAGTTCTCAAGGTATTTCCAAGCACAGCACAGGTGGCAGCCATCTCTGGATTGCTTTGTGGCTCATGCCAGGTGGCCATGGGCAGGGCATAGACTGCAGTTGAAAATGGCCTGCACTGGGTCTCCTCCCAGGAGGTCTCAGGACTGGCAGACCCAGTGGCCAGCTTCTGACTGCGCCGGAGCATCACACAGCCACCTACAAAGATGACACATCCAAAGGGCACACCAGGTAGGCACCAGAGCCGTGCTAAAATGAATCCTGCTCCATAGGGTCAGCCCCTGCACAACAGCTGCTCCACTATTGTCACAGCCAATTCTTACAACAAATGAGCCCAAGGGTCAATCTATCCCACTGATGTGCAAACAGCAATTAAGTCTCAACTACAACAGGAAGGCACACACAACACACACAAGGGACACACCTAGAGCATTCAGCTCTGGTGACTAGGAAGACTGTGCCACTAGGTCTCACAGGACACCTATTACATAAGGCCACTTTACTAAGACCAGGAGATGTAGCGGCCCTACCTAATACATAGAAACAAACACAGGGAGGCAGCCAAAATGGGGAGATGAAGAAATATGTCCCAAATAAAGGAACAGAACAAAGCTCCAGAAAAAGAACTATTCAAAATGGAGACGAGCTATCTGCCAGTGGCAGAGTTCCAAAAACCCTGGTTATAAGGATGCTCAGTGATCTCAGGGAGAACTTCAACAAAGAGATAGGAAACATAAAAAAAGAACCAGTCAGAAATAAAGACTAAAATAACTGAAATGAAGAATACATTAGAGAGAATAAACAGTAGATTAGATTAGATTATCGGTGATTTAGAACATAAGATAGCAGAAAACACCCAAGCAGAACAGCAAAAAGAAAAAAGAATCCAAAAAACTGAGGACAGTTTAAGAGGCTTCTGGGAAAACATCAAGCGTACCAATATTTATATCATAGGAGTACCAGAAGGAGAAGAGAGAAAGCAAGGGATTGAAAATGTATTTGAGTAACAATGATTGAAAACTTCCCTAACCTGGTGAAGGAAATAGATATACAAGCCCAGGAAGTGCAGAGTCTCAAACAAGATGAACCCAAAGAGGCCCACAACAAGGCACATCATAATTAAAATGCCAAAGGTTAAAGACAAAGAGAGAATCTTAAAAGCAGCAAGAGAAAAGCAGTTAGTTACCTATAAGGGAGCTCCCACAAGACTGTCTGCAGATTTCTCAATAGAAACTTTGCAGGCCAAAAGGGATTGTAACGAAATAGTCAAAGTGATAAAAAGTGAAGACCTACCACCAAGATTACTCTACAAATAAAGTTACCACTTAGAATCAAAGGACACATAAAGAGCTTCCCAGAAAAGGAAAAGCTAAAGAAGTTCCTCCCCACTAAACCAGTATTACAAAGAATGTTAGAGGGACTTAAGACAAAAAAAATAAAATAAAAATATGAATAATAAAATGGCAATAACTACATATCAACAATTGTTTAAAATATAAATGAATTGAATGCTCCAATCAAAAGACATAGGGTGGCCGAATGGATAGAAACACGACCCTTACAAATGCTGCCTACAAGTGATTTACTTCAGATCAAAAGACACACATGGACTGAAAGTAAAGGGATGGGAAAAAGATATTTCATGAAAATGAAACAACAACAAAACTCTGGCAGCAATAGTTATACCAGACAAAATAGACTTTAAAACAAAGGCTATAACAAGTGACAAAAAAGGACCCAGTAATACTACTTCTGGGTAATTATCTGAAGAAACACATAACAGTACTTTGAGGAGATGTGTGCATTCATATGTTCATTATAGTATTATTTATCATGGCCATGATGTAGAGACAGCCAGGTTGTCCATTGATGGATGAATGGATAAAGTGTAGGTGGTATGTATTTACGATGAAATATTGCTTGACTAAAGGGGAATGAGTTCTCACCATCTGCGGCGGCATGGATAGACGTGAAAGGTATGTGCTGAGTGAAGTATGTCAGACAGCAAAAGACAAATGCAATGTGATTTCACTTATATGTGGAATCTAAAAAAGAAAATAAACAAACAAAAGAGAAACTAACTCATAGACACAAAAAACATTTTGATGGTTGCCAGATGGGAGGGGGGTTGGGAATGAGTAAAAAGGGGAAGGGATTAAGAAGTACAAATTGGTTGCAGTAGGCATGGATATGTAGGTTACAGCATAAGGAATATAGTCAATAGTATTGTAATAACTATGTGGTCAGATGGATACTAGGTTTATTGGGGTGATAAATGGAAGGGGCTTAGGGACAGGGTGAAAAAGGTGAAGGCATTAAGAAGTACAAATTGGTAGTTACAAAATAGTCATGGGGATGTATAGTAAAGCATAGGGAATATAGTCAGTAATATGGTAATAACTATGTATAGTGCCAGGTGGGTTCTAGACTAGTCAGGGGTATCACTTATTAAATTTTATAAATGTCTAACCACTATGCCGTAGACCTGAAATTAATATAAATAATAATTTAATGTCAATTGTAACTGAAAAATTTATAAAGAGGGGGGAAAAGTGGAGGGGAATAAGAGGTTCAAATTTTCCAGGTATAAAACAATTAAGTCATGGGAATATACAGCATGGGGAACATAGTCAATAATATTGTGAGAGGATGGTATAGTGTCAGATGGTTGCTGGACTTATGGTGATCACTTCTTTAGGTATATAAATGTTGAATAACTATTATGTACACTTGAAACTAATATTGTATGTTAGCTATATTTTAATAAAAATCTTTAAAAAATACTAACACGTATTTTTTAATAATTTTTTTTATTTTTAATAAAAATACTAATACTAAGACGTATAAGATGGAAGTATCATGATATCTGCTTGCAAAATTAGTCTACTGTAATTGCTGAATCTCATTATAGTTGGTAAAATTTGTATTCTTTCACCTGGTGAAACAGAAAAATAGTTGTCTATGGCTGGGAGTGAAAACAGAGATTAACTGTAAATGGCATGATGGATTTTCGGGGAAGATAAAAGTGATCTAAAACTCATGTACAGTAATTGCACAATTCATTAAATTTACTAATAAAAATAATTCACCCCAAATGGTGAATTTTATGGTATATAAATCACATCTCAGTAAAGTAAGTTGGGTAAAAAACAGTAACAAAATAATATGTCATACCAAAGCATTTTTCAAAGTAAAAAACTTTTGTTTCAATTTTTAAAACCACTGTCTTAACGTTCTGTTCTGTTTTATAAGTGTGTTATACTGATTTTCATGCCAATATTTGCTAATAATTTTGATTGCCTAGTCTCTGTATCCTTTTTTGCTAATTCTACAGGTAACACTCTGTTATTCAGTATAACTGATATATGCAGTATCAGAGCTGATCAAGTATTCCGTTTAAAACAGACAAAATTTTGCAGCATACAACTTTTCACTTGTTTATTGACAAAACTTTAAAATACAGTGGTACCTCAATTTTCAAATGTCTCCGTTGACGAACATTTCGTTTTACAACAGCTATAAACCCGGAAGTAAATGCTTTGGTTTTCCAACACACCTCGGAAGTAGAACATGTCACATGGCTTCCGCTGAGTGCAAGATCCTGAGGCCTAGCTGTCGGCTGTTTTCGAACGTTTCAGAACTCTTTACGGTCTTCCGGAACAGTTTACGTTACAAAACCAAGGTATCACAGTATTCTTAAAGTAAGTAACTATGAATGTTTATTTTAACTTTTGGTCTTATGTCCTCTTTGCAAAATGTGCAATACAAATAAATACATGAATAAAATAAATGGTGAACACTACAACTACATAGATATTGAGTGTTTCCTTTGATCACATTGGCCACTTGTAAAACTGTAGCAGGCTGTCAGAGTTATACTAGAGCACCCAATCAGAACTGCAATGAGGCAGAAATAAAATTGCCCCTTTAAAATTCAATAAAATATATTCTTTAGACTGTATTAGTTCAAATCTGGAGTATTTTGACTTCCTTTTCCCAAAGTATTTCTTATAATTTTCCCCATTGCCACTGACCAATAAGCAAATGAAAAACTGTTGTCTGCATAAAAGAACTCTAGTTCCCCTTCCTATAGGTTCCCATGGAGATACATGCGCATATATATATATATATATATATATATATACACACACACATACATATTATGTATATTCTGCTGGTCCCTCTCCCTCTCTGCATCTGCATTTCCAGACTTCAAATCTACTTGGGGAAATGCTAGTATTCATCATTCCTTTCTTGCTGGAGTGAGGTTCCACTGCTAACAAACAAGCCCCATTGAGATACCATGTTTCTCCACCAATAAGACCTAGCTGGACAATCAGTTCTAAAGTGTCTTTTGGAGCAAAAATTAATATAAGACCCGGTCTTATTTTACTATAAGACTGGGTATAATATAATATAATATAATATGATGTAAAATAAAATAAAATAATAATATAATATAATACTGGGTCTTGTATTAATTTTTGATCCAAAAGATGCATTAGCGTTGACGGTCCGGCTACATCTTATTTTGGGGGAAATTGGTAGGTGTTATTACATTAGCTTAAAAGGATTTGTTTTTCTGAGTATTAAAAGGTTCCTAAATGATTCCCTTTCTTTTTTAATGTTTTGTGTTTATTTCTTCTAATACAATCCACATAGAAGATTTTGTCCATGTTGACACTCAACATAGTTCTGTCATCCAGCAGTAACATTTATTCAGCATTTACGAGTATTAAGACCAGTGTGTTTTAATTCTATTTGGTTTAGTATCCTGCTAGGAAAGACTGATACAATACAAACTGAATTTACTGAAAACAGATTATTGGCAAATTACAGCAATAATTGGGACTATATACAGGAAAAATGTCATAGGCCATATTATTCACTGATGTATTTATTTCATAAATATTTAGATTTCTTACTCTCCTACCTTCAATAACTTTAATTTATAGGACATAGAGAAGCAAGTAACGTTTTAGAAAAGACAAATAAATACCTACTTATGAGGCAAAAATGTAGTATTATAAGATTCAAAACAATATCATGGGGCACACAGAGTGGAGAAATTAATTCTAACTAGAGATGAAGAAACTCCTAGGGAAGAGGTAGCTTTACATTGGGCCATAGACAACAGAAAGGATTTTGTTCTGTTGACTCAACATTAATTATACAACAGTAATTACAGGAAAATATGGAGTAAGTTCACCTAGTGGCTCAACCTAGGTCAGTGCTTCTAGATCAGTGCTTTTCCAATTGTAAAGTGCAAACAAATCACCAAGGAACCCTGTTAAAATACAGATTCTGATCCATTGTTCTGGAGTGGGTTCTGCATTTCCAATAAGCTCCTAGGTGATGCAATGGGTGTATGGGACACACTTTGAGTAGTAAAGCTGCAGAGGACAGAGAGTGGTGAGGCAGGAGAGCCAGGGTGCAGACTGATCACCAAGAATCTTCAATGACAAAATGTGACAATTCGATCAGAGCTGTGTGCTCCAGAAACATGTTTGCTGCGGGGGGCACAGGAAGAATAGAGGCATATCTGAGACTGAGACTTGATGAGACTATTTTAATGGTTCTAAGAGGCAACCATGTAACTACTCCGACTGTAGCAGTGAGAACAGGAAAAAAGGCACTAATTCCAAAGACAGCAAGAAGGTAAAACTGATAGGGATTTTTCAGATGTGTAGGAGACATGGAGAGTGAGTGACAGGGATAAGCAGAAGGTGACACTAAGTATTTTACCCTGGATATCTAAGAAATTCTCACATCATTAGCAGAGAATCAAAAGGAAAAATAACAGAGACGGGAACAGAGGAGTAAGAGTCAGGGAATGGCAGAATACAATTCAGTTTGGGAATTACACTGAAAGTTGAGTAGAACCATCTAATTAAGACTTTCCACTGCTCTTGTAGTTAAATTTAGTAAGTTAAAATTCCATTTGTAACATCCTGTTGATAGTGGAAAGGGACAGTCAAACTGTCACACCCTCGTCTCCTCTGGGACAGTCAGCTTGTGCTACTAGAACGCTTTTAGTCACAGAATTCATGACCATGCTGAGTAATCCCTTTCATTTTGAAACCTTCAATTAGAAAATTCTTCCTTCAATTGATCTAAAACTTGTCTCCACATATTTTTGATCTAGTGGTTCTAGCTTTACCTTCAAAACTACAAACATTTAATCCACCTAGATCATAATAACTCTTCATAAAAGACCCAAGTCTTTTCCAAGATACACGACATTTTGTTCTTTCGCAGCCTTTCTTCATAGGTCATGGTTGCCAGAACATATCAGTGAATCCCCTTTGTTTATTCTGCCTCAGGATGGCAAATGTGTATCCAGACTGTTGCTACTGCAGCCCTCCCCACTTGTTGTGACAATGGAAGACAGTGCTGAGGTACCAAGCCCTCTTTCTCCTAAGCCCAGACAAGATCTCCGGCTTCATCTCAACACAGCATTCCAAAGAATCAATAACAGGGAACTGGCATCTGCAGATGAAATAATATCCCTTTGTCATTTGCTGACATAAACCATCAATTCCCCTTTAAAACACAGAGGGTAGAACAGAACTTCAGAAGTGGCACGGACAGTTCAGATTACAGTACAATTAATACTCCATATGACCTCAAAAATGTGCTATTTGTTTAGATTCAACAGCATGTCATTTGTGTAAATTGATCTTTTAGTCACTGAAAACCACTAGAAATGTTTGTACCTAAAATGGCCCTATTCATGGTCTCCCCAAACTTATTCTGAAATTTCCTTATTTGTTTTAATTCTATTGTTGACCACATACACTCACTCACAAGGAGAATTTGAGGATTCTTCTTTCTACGTCACTCACCCATTCTTCCTCTTCTAGAAGAGTACTGAACATACAAGAAGCCTGTGATGGTAGAGAGTGGAGCTTCTAGTGGTAGGAATATAAATAGTCCCAGATAAGCCCTTTGCTTTTTGGTTCCTCTTTTTTTAACCTTCAAAATGGTAAGACCCTCTGAGGCAGGATTAGGATGGAGGACAGGGAAAGGAAACACATGATCTGCCTGCTGTAATCCTGTATTCTAGATTTGAAGTGAATTGGGCAATTGAGAATGCATACACATTTATGCACACACACACACATGCTTACACACTACACACACATTATATATGTATATACACACATGCATGCATGCATGCACTATACACACCTGTATGCATGTACATATGTGTGTGCATACATGTGCGTACAGGTGTGTATGTGTCTGATATATTTCAGCACATCGCTGAGGTAGGAAACCACTCATCCATTCAAGGATATTTCTTGAGTAACCATAATTCACGCTAGTAATAAAATACTGATTTGCTTAGACCTCTGCTGCCCAAACTGGTAGCCACAGCTGGCTACTTACATTTAAATGCTAATTAATTAAATATAATCAAAAGGTCAGCTCCTCAGATGCACTAGCCACGTTTCAAATGCTCAAAAGTCACAGTGGCTAGTGGCTGCCATATTAGACAGGCAAGTACAGAGCACGTCCATCACTGCAGCCAAGTGGAACAGCAGGGTCCTGTGGTGCTGTGTACAGCTGATCAATACTCAGGTGTGTTTACTAAGGGCCAGGCACTATGTACAAGCTCTTTAAACATAGTATGTCATTTAATCCTCATATTTCTTTTTCCCCTCACTTTACAGATGAATAATCTGAGGCAATGGGAGGTTAAGTAACTTGCCCAAGGAAACAAAGCTAGTAGGCAGTGCACCAGGATTTTCAAACAGGCAGCGTTTACAGTCTCTGTTCCTCACCAGTAGGCTTATGTCGTGGCTGTATTTGTATTTACAGTGACTAACAGACCTTTCTTCAGGACTTCACACTGATGCCAATTACATTTCATAGTCAGTTCTTGAACCAAGTACTCTAATTTATCCAAAGATTTGGAAGGCTGATTGTGTTATACAGACTATTAGCTATTGTCATAGTTTCTAATACTGTGTAACAAACCATCATGAAACTTAGTGGTATAAAACACTATTATTGTTTTTATATTTTATCATGCTCGCTGGTGTCAAGAAGTCGACAGGACACAGCAGAAGTGGTTTGTCACTCCTCCGTGGTATGTGGGACCTCAGCTGAGAAGATTTGATGGTAGGGTTGCCTCAGTGCTGGGAACTGAAAGCATACAGACATCTTCACTCACAAGCCAGCCACTTATTGCTGGATGGTGCCTGGGACTTCAGCTGGGGCAACTGACCACAGCATTTACATGTGGTTTCTCAAGGGAACCTGAGTTTCCTTACAACACAGAGGCCTTAAATTGCATTTCTTACATAGCTCCAAAAAGCAGTGTCCTATTGGACACAGCAGAGCCTGCATTTCCATGACCTGGTCTTGGAAGTTGCACAGTATCACTTCCGCCATACCATATTGGCCAAAGCAGCCACAATCCCACCTACATGCAAGCAGAGGAGCATAGATCTCACCTCTTGATAGGAAGGTGCTGGTCACATTTTTGACGAGCATATGGGATAGGAGATGGAAATGTGGCTATCTTTATCTAAAGCTATTTTCCACACTTTTGTACTACGTATTATGATAGTTATTGTTCATTTTCACCCCCATCCATCAGCTCCCACCAATGCAGGCTCTGTGTCCTGGGAGGAGGCTGACCCCGATGGATGATATCACCTGAGAAGCTTGCCCAGTGGGGGCCACAAGCAAGAGATGCAAGAGCAGGAGAAGAGCAGCTCAGGCAACACTCCCTATCTCCTCCCTGCTTTGGCGCCACATTTCTGGTCATCACATGTTTCTAACTACATTTCTCTGTAAATACAGCTCCTTTCACAACTCCAGCTATTACTGGACTCCAGCA
The DNA here is from genome assembly GCF_964194185.1 of Rhinolophus hipposideros. NCBI lineage: Eukaryota > Metazoa > Chordata > Mammalia > Chiroptera > Rhinolophidae > Rhinolophus > Rhinolophus hipposideros. The sequence goes on from NC_138065.1 coordinate 21,246,645, forward strand.
ACACTATTTCCCTTTCTCTTCCCTTTAAATTAAAGGTGCTAATGTTTTTTTGCTACTGCAAATCTCTAAGTGCCTCAGTATCCCTAGTTTGCTCCTAAACCCTGCCCCAAATTCTATGAATAGTTCCTGCATTAAACTTTTTTCATTTAAATTATTGGAGAGAATTCTTATTCTTCTAAGGCCATGACCAATACAGGCACATAATAGTAATTAAAGAGAACAAATGTGAAAAATTAATAAGCAAAGTTCCAATATCTTCTTCTAAGTATTTGATGGAATTGTTGAATAGTACAATTATGCTCCTATATTATTACAATGAATTTCTGGATTGATAAAGATCATATATATATATATATATATATATATATATATATATGTATATGTATATAGGAGCTGGATGTCTCAACAATTATATCCTATTATTCTTTCAAAACTAATTTAGTCTACAAAATATGAATGATTTTTTCAAAACCTATATTCAAATAAACATGTTCATTGGTATAGTTCTGATTTACCATAAAAATGGTCTTAGTTTTCCATCCTTTCAAAACATGATTACCTCTTTGTTTTTATAGGATTTATAAACAAAATACTAAATAGTTCTGTAGCTTTGATAGCTTTGAGATTGAAATTAAGCCTACTGCTCTATAGCTTCGAGAACTTCCTTTGTGCCCATTATTTTAAAGAAAGAATATTTGCCTATCTCTAACTTTGGGGTCACAGGTATGAATTCCGAGTTCTCAAAGAGACTAGTAGTGATGAGGATAATTACATCTGTGAATTCCCTGATTATCCTAGATGATACAGATCTTATGTTGTGGTACTGAATACCTTTTAAAAGGCCAATATTAAGAGCTATCATTTACTGAATACCAGATAAGCATCTCAGTGTTTCACTGTGATCCATTTACGGATGGTCTATTTCAACTGCTGTTTGTTATACACATTATACTATTTAATAAAAGTCAACTTATTTTAATATATTTTTCCCCCCAAAAGGAGAACATTTTCCTTTAAATGTAATTTACCCCTTATCTCTAATTAAATTTTTTGCAAGCTTCATTTCATTCTGGCCCAGTTCTAACACTATCCTTACACTATTACTATAATTTTTATCCTTTTTCTTTTTCTTTCTTTGAATCATCTATGTTCTCTGACCTTCCAAGATCTATACTTGTACTTTTAAATCAATGTTCTCTGCCTTCCTTGTGGTCTCTTGAAATTTGGCACCATTTTCTCCTCACTGGATTATTTGAAAACTTAGGACAATGTTTTGTTTGTTTTACTTTCCATCTCTCTGGATTTATATTACCATTTAGAGTTTCTGTCACATCTTCCACCTGAACTTCAAGACTATGATAGCAAGAACTAAACCTCCCATTCATTTTTTCCCCAAAGAATCCTTAGCGTAGCATGTTATGCAAAAATACTTAACATCTACTTGCCAGGTGCAAGTACAGTGGGGAAAAAAGAAATAATAAATCAAAAACTCTACTCTTTGAGCAGCTCCTGGACAGTGGCATGGTATATATTCACAAATTATCTAAGGAAATAAGGGACTAAAAATAAACGGAATACGAACGTGGTCAATCCCAATGTCCTAAATGGCAATGTTATATACTTCAGGAGGCATTCTTGATAGCATACTAGGCCAGGCTACACTTCCACAGAGGAGCCAGCTAGAAATGGAGTAGTAGGGAGAGAGGCCAAGTGGAGAGCACTTTCTTAAATGTGCTTGCCTCACTAACAGTGGTTAAGGGCTGAAAGTTCAACTTACTGAAACATACTAAGGCAGCTAATTTAAAATTTTTCCAACTATTCTTTTAAGACTTTACCCAACATTATATCCTTATCTTAATCTATGTGGTTCTATAGAAGTGGTTCTTAACTTTTTCTTTGTGTCTAACACATGTAGTTATACAACACTAACAAGCAGGGTGGATCCAGGTGCATGGGGCTGAAGCTTATATCCTTTAAAAAAGAATACAAAGTTAGGTGGAACAACAAATTTATATTTAGAATGAGAAAAGAAATGTCAACAATTGATTGGAGCCATGGAGATCTAGAATCCTTTCTTCTGAGAGTTTTAGGCAATTTAGCAGAAATGTTCACTTAGCAATGCTTTTGGCTGAAATCTGTCATTCCCTTCCCACCTAGAAGGTCTATGACTCCCAGTAACTTCCAACATTTCCAGAGGCCTAAGCAAATGAACACCTAAAGCTTAGTTTCACCTAAAATGCACCTCTGACAACTGTGCTCATTCTTAAAAGTAGTTCTTATGACAGGACTGGGACACTTAAAATCTGGGGAAAGAAACCACGTGACAAAACAATCCCACATGATTCTGACACACAGTTGCCACTCCCAACACTCTGTCTCCTGCCAAGTTGGAAGTTTCACAATGTAGAGCCATAACAGAATATTCATCAACTAATAGTATCTTAGAAGGCAAGTAAAGAAGAGGCCAGTTGTCCTTCACCTGAAAATAAAGTATATGTGGAATATAAAAAGGCAGTGTTAACCTAAATAATCCCATTGTTTTACAATTTAAACACTAATTTTGAAATGTCACATAACTTTACCAAGAGCACAAAACTGACATTCTGGCTGAACATCTAGACTACAAACAAGTACTGTGCCTACCATTTCATTTAATCTAGAGGGGGAAAGAAAGGAGTTTTACATATTCTTCTTTAGTGTCAGGGTATAACTGTTCACTTTCTAATTTCAGTTCGCTCTCCCAAAATTAATTGGTGGTTAAATATGTTGCTTTACCTAACACCTCAAGGTAACATGTAACTACTGCCAGGTTTCTTAGCAATTAATACAATGTTCTCATCTCTACCCAAATCTTCTACCAGCACCAACGTGAGAAACTGGAGTGACATTCGATGGCCCCACAGAAAGGGGTTGTTGTTTTGTTTTGTTTTGTTTTTTTCCAAAAAGAAAAACCACCAGTCTACACGCACAAGTCTACCACTAACCCGAGTCAATTTCTCTCCAACTATTCTACAAGTTAAGAAGACCCTGGGCTCCTACATTTCTCCAGGGGGTGAGAAAGCGGTAGATGTGGGTTGGGTACTGGTAGCCAACTAACTATAAGAGGGACCCTGAGCTCCCTCCTAATCCTTTTCTCCCGAAGGGGGATTCCCTTGCACCTATTCCCACTGGATTTGAGACTCATCTTGGGTGTCACCCGTCTCAAATTCACAATTAGCAATACTAAATCAAGAATCATTTCTCTAGACTTGGGTAATCTCTCTCCCAGAGTTCGGTGCTGGCTGAGCCCGAAAAGAATCTGTTAGGGGCGGAGGCACTTTCGGGCCACCGCCTCCCGGGCTCAGGCACTGTCCCCAGAAGTCCTCGTCAGAGAAGAAAAGAGAAGGGAAAAAAAAAAAGAGAAAAAAAATCACAACTTTGCAGACTCCACGAAGTCACGGCCCTGCCCCACTTAAGGTCAAAGTGCAGAGGAGAGAGCGGCTGTGAATTGGGGCCCGGCCGGCACGCAGCGCTGGGTGCGGCGCGCTGCGGGGCCCCGGCAGGCAGGCGGGGGACCCCACCCACTTCCAACTCGGAGCCACCCCTCTGCAGGGTGAGCACGCTGGGACGGCCGCCCACAGCGCTGCAAACTCCCGGAGTTGACCGGGAACTTTCCCGGGACGCGCCGCCGCCGCTCTCACCTTACTGAACACCTCCAGGTCGTCCTCGTCCTCGTCCAGGTCCAGCACGTCGGCCTGCAGCAGGGCAGAGGAGCCGCTGCTGCCCGGGAGGGGGCTGCGGCCCCCCGGGTTCTCCCCACCGGCGCCCCCCGCCGGGAGGCCCGAGGAGCGCTCCGGAGATGCCCGGCGCTCGCCCTCCATCCCGAGAGTGCGCGCCCGCAGGCCGTCGCCGCCAGCCCCGCGCCCCAGTGTGTGCCCATTGGCTCCCGCGCCTCCTGCACCTCCCCGGCCGGCCCTGCTCCAGCCCCTCGCCCGCTGCGCAGACGCGGAACTGCCGGCCCGGGCGCGGTGCCCGGGCTCATCCCCACCTGGTCCGGGGCCTGCGGGACACGCGGGATTGGGCTCTCAGATTTAGGCTCACATGGTGAGGGTCGGTGTCCCCTCAAAGGTAGGAGGAGGGCGTCCTGGCACCAACCTGGCTCGGGGGTGCTGCCGAGCGAGGGTTTCCGCGGGAGCGGGCAGTGGCCGCAGGAGCCCGAGGGAACCATCAACTCCTGCGGGTCCACAGCGGGACTGGAAGGCAGCCGACCCATCCCGCCAAGAGAAAAAGCCAGGACTGTATTTCCTGTATTTTAATGGTTGCCTTTCTTCTTGCTTGTGGTTTGCGAGCCTCTCTTTTTACTAAGGCTAATGCAAAAAAATAAAAGACATGAAAAGCTCTTCTGTTTTTGTAATTTATTTTTGACCCAATGACCGAACTGTGTGGTCATTTCACTGTCAAGCCAGGGAAGTTGGATTTAAAAACTATTTTCAGCCACTTTCATATGTAATTTTACTCCAGGAAATCTTCTTGAAGTTAATGCGCAAAATTGTTACAAGGAGCAGAGGACAACAAGCAGGACTGGACATTGCCATCAAGAAACAATCTTCAGTCTTTGTGCTGTCATTGCAATGCTGTAATTATTTAGTTGTTCACTGCTTATTATTAAAACACGTACACACACACAAAACTAAATTTAAAAAATGGAAAAAATGAATGCAAATTGATGTATTTTGGAACTATCTGCAGGTTTTATTCTTTACTGCCCTGGGCCTCTTTCATCGCATAGGCCCTGGAAAGAATGTCGAAGAAGTTTGCACACAACCCGGGAGGAGGCTAATTCAGACTTGATTCATAAAACCTTTCCTGGCAAAATATTTAGCTGGATATATAAATTTTTTAACAATAAAAGATGTATTTAAGATAGTTGAGGAAATAGACAATTTCTCTATTTCTGCTTAGAGGACAAAGACCTTAATGTATTATTACCTGTTGACCACTCAAATGTACCTCTCATTGGTTTCAGTTCATATCCGCACTTGTTCAGTCAAGCTGGTCTGGCTGCTTGGTGACTATTGGGTCTCCTTCCTATGCTATATGATCCCTGTTCACAAAATACCGTCTCCTGCTCATCCTTCAGGAATTAATTATAGTCTCCTATCTTTTAGGAAGACTTTACAAATGACACAGTCTGTTTCCAAGTTAGCATTTAATGTTATTCCATCTTTTAGATATTTATTTCATCTAAATGCTTTACATTCCTTATTAAACTATAACATTTTAAAGTTAGGGATCACATTATTAATAAACCACATCAGATGCACTAATTTAAAAAGGTTCTCTGCTAAGGTATATAAAGAATACAAGTTTAAAAGGCTATTTTTTTCCTATCTAAGCTCATTTTGGCTCATGAGGACGATTCAAGGTTTTCTCATTGCAGTCCTAACCAGGAAATTCTTCAGGATACTGTGATTCACAGAATTGCCAGAGAACATAGAGACAGACTCAGAAAATGGGCAGAACAAAGCAAGACTACACAGCTTGGATCATAGCAAAAACCCCTGCCACAGAACTAATGGTGCAAACATTGCTGCCACCACTGCTGAACGATCAATGCCATACCACTTCCACCTACTAGCATTGACACCGATGTCACTGGACTCCAGGTGCTGCGACAAAAATAAGCAGCTGCCTCTGAGAACTGCCTCTGCTATCACTGCCACGAAAATGCCCCACAGTCCTGTTTCTGTGTGTTAATAGTTTTAGTTTCAAAACCCAGGACAGTAGATCTTGGCCCACCTGGCCAAGCATAATAGAGGTTCCTAAGGCAAACAATTTTCTAAATATAGAAAGGCCAGCTTGATGCTGCTCAGCCACAAAAAAAAAAAAAAAAAAAAAAAAAAATCCCTTATAATTCACTTCTTTGGCTGCCCAACATTAATAAAATATTTCTTCCTATACTTTCTCCCCCCGCCCCATTCCTTCCTGAATATAGTTCAGCCTCAAGCACCTGGGAATACAGTCCTCAGCATCTCAAAGGAAGAAAACCCAAACCTAACACATTGGTGCAGCTCCAACTTTAATATGTCTTTCCCCTGCAGTTATGCTGCAAGCCTGTTGATATTTTGCAACTTATGAACTAAACTTTTGAATTTAATTACCAACATGGTATGACTGCTTATTCAGTGGCATCAAAAATGAGAAAGACAAGTACCATATGATCTCACTTATATGCGGAATCTAAAGAAAAGAATATGTGTATGAACTAATCAGAAACAGTTTTGGGGACACAAAAAACCGAGAGTTGTTAGATGGGCGGGGGGGAGGGGGTTGGGGATGGGGGGGAAGGGTGAAGGGATTGGGGGGCGGCTGGTGACCACAGGATGGCCTCAGGGTTTTTTGAGAATTACTTTGGGGAACTTATTCAATAGTGTTTGGGGATTTTGTTGGGTGTCCGATGGACATGTGTCCTGTTTGGGAGACCACCTCAGGGATGCTGTGGATGCCTGGTCATGGCACTGTACACCAGAGACTGGACATTAATGAATGCCAACTATAATTTTATGTGTATAATGTGATGGCTCGGTGTGAGGTCGGGGTGGTGGTGGATGGGGGGAGGGGAGTTCACGGTGTGAGGGATGTAAAAATAAAATAAAATAAAATAAAACTATAAAAAAAAATCCTAAATTCTCCTAATAGTCTTAGCTTCCCACTAAATGGGATCATCACTGGATTCTTTAATGGAAGAGATTTTAGTGGAGTATGAAAGCCTCTAACCCAGCATAGTCTAAAACTTGAAGTATAGGTATAGTATTAAGAGGAACTCTACCCAGTCCTGTCCCTTGGTTTCTTATTCTGATTATAGAAGAAATAATATCATATATTAGTTTGGTTCTGAGAATATACGTCTGTTCCCTCTTTCTCTCTTGCACTTTCCAGGTGTGATCTGAGACCATAATTGCGTCTTTAATAGGCCATTCCACCATCCATAAAGTCAGTTGTCTCTGGTAATGGGACTCACAATAAGACAAGTCCCCCATAAGCATTGTCTGATGGCTTGACTACTTTTGCTGGAAGATTATTTAATTTGTTAGAAAAAAAAAAGTTATATGTGAAATCTGATTAGAAATAAACCAGTCAGTAAACTCATGGATGACCCTGTCGGGAGAAACTTGCTAAGCAGGAAAAGCAAACACAATGTATCTTTCCCGGTAAGTACGAATTGTGCTGTCCTCCAGCTTGTGTGGCAGGGGGAGGACCAGGAGTAGCTGCTGCTGTGGTGAGGCGAACACTTAGCCATGGAAGCAGCCAGTTCTTCTTCAGTGAGGGAGAAATCCATTTCGTTGAGCTGATGCATAGAGTATTAAAAGGTAGTCAATATACAATATTATATTAGATTCAGATGCACAAAATAGTTACTCAACATGAGTATACCTAACGAAGTGATCACCATCCTAAGTTTAGTAACCTTCTGTCATTATACAAGAGTTTACAATATTATTGACTATATTCTCTATGCTGTATGTCACATCCCCATGACCTATTTTATAACTGGAAATCTGTACTCTTATTCTCTTTCACCTTTTTTGCCCCCAACCTCTTCCTCTCTGGCGACTATCAGTTTGTTTTCTGTCTATTAGACTGTTTCTGTTTTGTATTGTTTATTTGTTTGTTGTTGTTGTTTGTTTGTTTTTTTAGATTCCACATGTAAGTGAAATTATATGGTATTTGTCTTTCTCTGACTTTTTTCACTTAGCATAATACCTGTTAAATCCATCCATGTTGTCACAAATGGCAAGATTCCATTCTTTTTTCTAACAAATAATGTTCCTCTGTAATGTTCCTCTGTGTGTGTGTGTGTGTGTGTGTGTGTGTGTGTGTGTGTGTGTAAACCAAACACAATTTTATCCATTCATCCATCCACGGACACTTAGGTTGTTTCTATATCTTGACAATTGTAAATAATGCTGCAGTGAGCATGGGAGTGCATATATCTTTCCAAGTTACTGTTTTCAGTTTTTTGATAAATACCCAGAAGTGGTTTTGCTGGATCATATGGTAGCTCTACTTTTAATTTTCATTTTTTTAAGGAACCTCCATACTGTTTTCCATGGTGACTGCACCAACTTGCATTCCCACCAACAGTGCCAAGTTTTCCCTTTTCTCCACATCCTCGCCAACATTTATTATCTCCTTTTTAAAAAAAATAATAATAATAGCCATTCTAACAGGTGTGAGATGATAGCTCAGTGTGGTTTTGATTTATATTTCCCTAATGATTAGTGATGTTGGCCATCTGTATGTCTTCTTTGGAAAAATGTCTATTCAGAAGATCTGCCCTTTTTTAATTGAATTCTTTGTTTTTTGGTGTGTTTTTTGTTTGTTTGTTTTACTTTCTATGGAGTTGTGAGAGTTCTTTATATATTTTGGATATATTAATTGCTTTCATACATATGTTTTGCAAATATTCTTCCTATTTAGTACGTTGCATTTCTTTTCTTTTTTTTCTTTTTTGATGGTTTCCTTTGCTGTGCAGAAGCTCTTTAGTTTAACGTAGTCCCACTTGTTTGTTTTTGCTTTTGTTATTTTTGCTTTTGATGTTAGATCCACAAAGTAATTGCCAAGACCCATGTCAAGGAGCTTACTGCCTAAATTTTTTTCTAAGATCTTTATGGTTTAAGATCTTACATTCAAGTTTTTAGCCCATTTTGAGTTAATTTTTGTGTATGGGGTAAAATAGTGGTCCAATTTCATTCTTTTGCATGTATCTTCCCAGTTTTCCCAACATCATTTATTGAAGAAACTGTCCTTTCTCTATTATATATTCTTAACTCCTTTGTTGTAAACTAATTGACCATATATTCATGGAATTATTTCTGGGTTTTCTATTCTGTTCCATTGATTTAAGTATCTGTCTTTATGTCAATACCATGCTGTTTTGATTACTATAGTTTTGTAATATAGTTTGAAATCAGCAAGTTTTTCTTTTTCCTATATGAATATCTTTTACATACTCTTGAACCCATTATCAGGACTTCTGTTCTCTTTCACTGATATTTCTGTGTAATTTTTTGCTTACTACTATATACTTTTGATCACCATTGCTTTTTAATAAGATTTATTCTCTGATAAGGCGATTTCCTTAAAAATTCTCATGCATCTATTCTTTCATCTAAAAACTTTGGAGTGATTTTGTCCAATTCAAAAATTTTATTAGGGATTTCATCAAGTTTAATTTAATTACATTAAATATACATACGTTAACAGACATACATAAATTTGGAAAATATTTATATTTTAAAACTATTAGATAAAATACTGGAACATAGAATGTTTCTGCATTTATTCAGATTATATTGTACATCTTTCAATAAAATTTTAGTTTTCTTCAATAACTTTATTTTTCTTGTTAATATGCCTATATATGGCACATTAGATCTTCACAGCCACTAAAATATTGAAATGATTTCTTCAGTTACTCATATGTTTCAGTGGGTACTCATACAATAATTAATGAAGCCAATGATTTATTGCTTGAGAAGTTGTTGGACTTGTCTGTGACTATATCCATTTTTTCAGAAGACATAAGCCAATTTATCAAGAGTCTGAGCCAAGAGGTTCTGATGTGCCTGCAACTTTCATAAGCATTTTATGCATTATATTAAGATGCAAAATGGTTGACATGTTAAATGTTACACAATGTAGAAATCTGAATATTAAATTATAAAGATCATATTTGTATGTGCTCATAAAAATGATCACTTATTAATTATCAATGTTAGCCTAAAATAATTTACATGCTATCAACAATTTATATGTGATTGCTTTTTTTCCAACAAGATCAATAGATGCTAAGCGTAGCTATAGCTTAGTACCATCAAAAGAAAACAACCACAGCTGAAGTTTGACAAAAAAGACATGAAGTTAAAAATAATTATCTTAAAACAATATGGTTTACTAAGAGCCTTAAGAGACCTTAGTTTGTCCTTTTCTACACGGGTGTCCTCAGTAATAGGCCGTTAGAGGGGACATCTTTTTTCATCTATGGGGAAAGGGAACAATTTTCTCAGAAGTGTTGCATCCTACTACGTAAATCAACTTCAAGACAAACAACAATACAGATTTTTCAGAAATTGTATTCTTTTACATTTTACAGTAACATCAGTAATTCCATTCTGTTAATTTTTATGTTAGGTGTGACATTTAGGTCAGGTTCATATTTTTGCATATGCTCTTCTGATTATTCCAGCACCTTTTGTTGAAAAGACTATGCCTTTGTACCTATGTCTAAAATCAGTTGATTATATTGGGTAGGTTTATTTCTAGGCTTTCCATTTTGTTTCATTGATCTGTGTGTCTACTTTTTCACGAATACCATGTTTTTCTTTTCTTCATTACTGTTTCTGTATGAAGTCTTTAAATCAGTTAGTGTTAGTCTTCTATATTATTTTTTTCAGAATTGTTTTGATTATTCTGTTCCTTTCTCTTTATATTTTAGAAGCAACTTGTAAATATTTTTTTAAAACCCTTGGGATATAAATTAGAATTGAACTGAACCTATAGTTAAATTGAGGAGAATTTACATCTTAGAAATATTATGTCTTAAATCCATAAACATAGATTTAATTTATTTAGATCTTATTTGACTTCTTTTTATTAGTATGTTTTTCAGTTTTAAGCATATAGGTTTTTTATGAATGCTGTTAACTCAAAATGATTTCATATTTTAGTTTATTATAAATGGTATTTTTAAAATTTCAAATTTCAGTTGCTTATTGTTGATAATTAAGAAGGTTGATTGAGGGCCGGCCGGGTGGCTCAGGCGGTTAGAGCTCCATGCTCCTAATTCCAAAGGCTGCCGGTTTGATTCCCACATGGGCCAGTGGGCTCTCAACCACAAGGTTGCCGGTTTGACTCCCACAAGGGATGGTGGGCTGTTCCCTTTGCAACTAGAAAATGGCAACTGGACCTGGAGCTTAGCTGCACCCTCCACAACTAAGACTGAAAGAACAACAAATTGAAGCTGAACTGCACCCTCCACAACTAAGATTGAAAGGACAACAACTTGACTTGGAAAAAAGGCCTGGAAGTACACACTGTTCCCCAATAAAGTCCTGTTCCCCTTCCCCAATAATAAAAACAAAGAAGGTGATTGACTTTTGTATATTGATCTTGCATGCTGAGACCACCCTAAATATACAAATTAGCTCTGGAAGCTGTTATGTAGACTTTTTTAGTTTTACTATATAATTAATCATATATTTGCATATTGGAGCTATTTGTATAGTTAATAAGGTAAGAAACAGTACTGTGTCCTCCAAGTGATTTAGATTTTGGAGAGAGAATATTATCCTCTTTCACAAAAACAAGTAAAATACATGAGATTATTTATTAAACTATGTTTACAAAAATAACCTCAAAATATGTCCATGTTTAAGGAAATAGGAAAACAGGTTCTCAGAATTCTAATCATGATAAAACCGCAGCCTAACTGATGTTTTTAAGCATAGCTAAATTCCATTAATAGTTATGGAATCTAGAAAAGATAAGCCAAAGGGCAAAGTATTGACATTTGCAAATTAGTTATTAAACAACCAGCACATTTCAGGGAAGATAAACACTGAATGTTAAGGAAAATGAGTAATGTTTCTGTTGTAGACAGGAATGATTCATCATATCTGCACATGGCCTGGATGCAATTACCTCTATTGGTTTGATTTCCTTTCTGCCCTGTATGCTATTGATTGTCATTTGGCTTCAGGTTTTGAAGTCAGCGTGTTTCAGTTCTGTCCAGCCCTGCATTCAATTGTTAGGTGTAGGCTTTTCAAGTGCTTTGAGTCCACTTTCCTCATTTGAAAAAAGAAGTTAAAAATAGTACTTGTCTCATATAATTGTTGTGAGAATTAATTAAGACAGGATAGGCCAAGTTGCTAAAGTGGGGATCACACAATTAAAATGGACATGGCAGATATCTGTTCCACTGTTCTTACTGGCACGCCAAACCATCACCCCTTTCAAGAACATTGCCAGTTGACAAGACACCAGAAACTAGAGGCTCTGGAGTGCACCAAAAGTTGTGAGAACATACTAGGGTTAGATAGGAGTGCATACAAGGGTTAGATGAGGGAACTGAGCAATTAGACTCCTCTAGGGCTTCCTAAGTGACTCAGAGAGAAGCATGCAGGCATCCTCTTGTGCCAAGAACTTCATCAGCCCCAGAGTAGACAATAGCTGGTAGACTTTTACCCCTATTATATGCAGCTATAATCGTAAGACTTTTGCTAGTAAGACTTTTACCCCTTCTCTCTAACACCCTTTCTCCTTCCCCAACCCTGGAGATGCTAGAAGAAGGAGAAGGAGAGATGTGGTGAGGCAAAAGGAATGAAACTGTCCGTCACACAGCACCTCCTTTTTATTTGATATCTTATAGGCACTGGCAGTGAAGAGAAGGTAAGCTCTGAATTATCAGATGGGATCAACTGGATATTTAACATCTGAAAATAAATGCACGGCTATATATTCTGCTCAAGATGTCTGAAGAGACCAAAAAGGGAAAGTAAACAGAGCAATTATTGAAGAAAAATAAAACATTTTCATATTTGTACTCTGCCGAAAACAGACTGTACAATTAACAGCTTTTTGTAACTGGGAATTTTTTTCCTAATTGGGAACTCTTTTTACTTATTTTTTCATGTCAAGAAAAACACTTTGTTTTTCCTTTTATCATTTTAATGAAGTGTTGAAAGAATATAAGTAGGAGATAAAGCATAATAATAAAATAATTAGTAACAATAATAAAATTTAAAAAAAAGCTAAAATTTAAGAACTAGAAAGTCATAAATAGTATCTCCTAAGTGTTCTCCCCTATTGCATACACCTGTTTTCCATCTTCAGTTTGTGTTTATGTGCTTGTGTAGTAGACATTGTCAGGGTTTCATCATCTTGGCATGCACCACTCCGTGAATGCAGAAGGAATCTTACTGCAAGTATCAGCAACTTTGTGCCTCGAGGATTTGTCTGGATGGACTAGGCAGGTTAGAAGTTCCAGAGAAGTTGCTTTTTGTTCTTTTTAAATATTGTTTCACACACACACACATACACACACCTCTAAGCAATACACAAGGTGTGACAATTAAGTTTGTAAACTTGTCACCCTGCACTTACATTGGCAGCACTATACAAACAGTAAGGTTTCATGACCTTGGTTTATTAGTGTCTCATAGCTGTGCTTGTGTCGATGTGTGGCGATGTCTTGCTGAGTGGCGTTCATTATTATTGCTGCATGTTTTTGTATACCCTCGCGAGAATGTCTGAGCTTGAATTAGAGCAATGAACAAACATTAAATTCGCATATGTATATACATATATATGAGAACTTAATGTACAATAAAGGCAGAACTGTAAATCAATGAAGAAATCTGGCAAGACCAAAATGTTGCAGAGGATTTGGTTCAATGGGAATTTTTATACACGGGGAGTGTAATTGCTACAACCATTTTGAAATGCAATTTGGAGAAAATATGAATATATATGTATATTATATATTATATATATATATATATATATATATGGATCTGTCTGGACTCATTGGAATAGTCATTGGTTCATTTACCTGTTATTAGACCGATATCGTATTACATTTATTACTATATTTTGTAGAATATCTTAATATATCTGGTAGAACAAATTCCCCTTCTATTGTTTTTAAAGGTTGACTTAACTATTCATGGACCAATTCTTTTCTTACAATACATTTTAGAATGAATTAATCTTTCCTCAAAAATATACAGGTTTGTTTGTGATTTCCTTCAATATTTAGGTAAGTTTAGAGAGTAGTGACTTTTTTTTATAATATTGAAACATCATTCATAAACATGAAATGAGTATTCAGATTATTTTCTATGTTACTTAGAGCATTGAAGTTTTGTCCATAGAGGTTTTCTGTATTCTTTTAAAGTTATTTCTAGGCAATTTATTGTTCTTATTGTTGTGGATGTTATCCTCTTAAAGTTAATTTCTATTATTTTTGGTACAGAGGACCAAATCTCTCATAAGTAGATGTTTACATTATTTGCAAATTATGGCAGTTTTATGTCTTACCTGCTAATGTTTATATTGTTTATTTCTGTATAGCCTTTGCCAGAACTTCCAATAGTATGTTAAATAGCACCAATTTTAGCAGACCTTTTTGTCTTGTTCCAGATCTTAAGGGGAATGCATTAAAAGGTTCAGTTAGATGCAAGATTTGCTGTAGGTTTTGGTATATCTTTTACCAAGTTAAAGGTCTTCTATTCTAATTTGCTGACTAATGTCTTTTGTGAAAAATAGAGCTTGTCTTTCATCGAATGTCTTTCTAGCTTTAATTGTGAAAATCACACTTTTTTTCTCTTTAGACTATTAATGCCATGAATTACAATTGATAGATGAAATTCAATTTGTTTTATAATTATTGGTCTATTCACTGGATGTGAAAAGAGAAAACGATGATGTACAGAGCTGCATTAGCTCAGGCAAATACCTTATCTGACAATGAAGCCAACACACCGAAAAAAAGCAGAACAAAACTAAGAGATGAAGAGAACCAGATCCTGGTAATTGTGTGTGCATTGTGGCATTAAGCCACACAAGAATTTAGTATTCCTCTGAACATTCGTTTGGTAAGCCAATAAATTCTGTGAAAACAGTTTGAGTTTGCTTTTCTAATACTAGATTGGAAAACATTGCTCACTAATTCAGGTCTATTTTTTTTAACTGTTTAATGCTATTTATGAAATAGCCAATTCTATTTTCATGATTTTACGATGACCTCAGATCACAAAAATTTATGAGTCTGTTCCTTAACACTAATCCATTCCTTTGTTTATTTTTGCCTATTCCTAGTATACCGATGATATTCTCATTTTAAAAAAAACTTACAATAATTTTTATTTCAATTTATGTTGATGATTCAAAGTCAGAAAATTTGGAACAGGATACATTAAAAATTCTCCTCCACAACTGCTAACTCCTAATCACAGTGTTTTCCATTCAGAACACCTAGCTTGACAGATTTTCTGGGTAACCTCCCTGAGAATTTACAGCATATACAAGCAAATATAAGCCAAAAAGGTAGTAGACTATAGAAATTGATCTGCACTTACTTTTTAAATTTAATAGTGTATCCTACAGATTATTCCACTTCAGTATATAAAGCACATTCTCATTTTTTTTTTATAGCTGGATAGTATTAAATTGAATGAATGTAACCTGATTTGTTTTACCACGCAATCTTCTTCTGACAGACATTTAGGTTATTTGTTTTTTTTTTTACAATTATGAACAATTATGGAGTGATTATCCTTTTACATATATCATGTTGAGCATGAAAGTGTAAACCTCTAGTATACGTCCTCTGTTATGGATGTACTGAGTCAAAGGTATTTATGTACATTTTTAATTTTTGAAAAATACTGTGAAATTTCCTTGGCTTAAAGTTATACATTTTAAATGGCATTATGTTTAAAAATATCTATTTTTCCACAGCCAATCATAAACTTTTAAAATGTTTTATACCAATAAATGAAAAAGTAATATTTTAAAATCAACTTTATTGAGATATAATTTACATGGCAAAATGAACCCATTGTAAGTGTACATTTCAATATGCTTTGACAAATTTATATACCTGTGAAACTACCTCTAGTAAAGATAAAAACATGTTCGTCACCCCAAAGTTTCCCTTGAGCCTCAGCCAAGTAATTCCCATACTCATCCTTGGCACCTGGAGGCCATTGATCCACTTTCTGTTTCTATATACGAGATATGTTGTTTGTAGAGTTCCACATAAATGGAATTGGACACAATGTACTCCGCTGTGCCCAGATTCTATCATGTTTTTGCGTGTATCAGTCGTGTATTTTTTTCTATTGCGGAGTAGTATTTTATTGTAAAAATACAATTTATCCATATACCTACTGATGGATACTGAGTTACTTTCAGTTTTTGGCATTTAATAAATTTACTTTAAACATTAATGTACAAATTTTTATGTGTATGTATGTTTTCCATTCTTTGGGGTAAATATCTAAAAGTTGAATGTTTGGATCAAACTTTGTAAGAGATAGCCAAATGGAGAAAACTGCTTATATAATTTTATGTTCCTGTCACTAATATATAGAGTCTCATTTGCTCTACATTCTTAATAACACTTGGTATTACCAGATGTTTATATTTTTGCCATTTAGTGAGTATGTAATGCTATATCTTTATAGTTTTAATTTACATTTCTCTGATGATGATGTTGAGAATCTTTATATATACTCATTGACCATTGTTGTATCTTCTGTTCTGAATTTCCATTCAATCTTTTGCTCACTTAAGCAAATTTAGTTGTTTGCTTATTACAGATTTGGAGGACTTTAAATCTATACCTATATCATCTATCTATTATCTATGTATCTACCTATCTATCTTCATAATCATCATCATCATCATTTAATTAAAAGCAAATGAGTGAGTAACTCTTATTAAAGAAGCATACTAGATTACTAACACATGCCTTTATTTGGCTTAGGGAAAGTCATCTGTGGTATTCCTCCCTGGAGAGGAAATCATAAGGCCTACTTTCAAGTGCCATCATTGTTACCTAGTAAATGTGCATCCTTGGGTACATAACGTAATGTCTCTTGGCTCATTTCTTATCTGTAGAACTGAGGGACTGGAGTTGATTTCGGAGGTCCCATCTGTGAATTTACCATGTATGATTCTTGGTAACATGAATCAAGTAGCATGTTGTTGGTGCTACTTTTTGAATAGTTCAAAACAATAACATCAACACATCTGGAATCCATCATGGCCCAGAAATCTGAGATTAATGGGATACGTGGTTGTAAAGTTCCAGTATCAATAAATCAATATCTAACTACCATTTTGCTTCTTCAAAATGTAGCTCTTTATATCAATAGAATAGTCCAGAGCTCTGTTTATTGGAAAGTAATCCAAGAAAGAGTGAGATAGAGAAGCTCAAAGAAAGATTAAGCAAAGTCAAGGAAAAATACACAGGTGACTTACAAAAATGACCCAAATCAGGAATCAAATTGCTGTTAGGAGTCAAGCTAATATTTACTAGTTGCTTAAAAAAAAACTCCACTTCAAGAAGAAAACAATACTTGAAAGGATATACATATGTGAGATGCGAATAAGCATTTAGAAAGAGCTATGGAAAAATAAAACATAATTGAAAGCCTTAAACCTCTTAGGTTGTTTTAGAGTAGACACTAAATGGGCAGACTATGAGGCTTTTGCAGACAACGAAACAGCCACACCTACCCAGCACTTTCCTTTTCTCCCCTTAGCCAGTCTAATTGTTTCATACAATAAAAACATAAGAGTTGCTTTCAGGTTTTTAAACTTACATGTGAACGACATAATTAGTGTTATTAATAATCCCTTTCATGTTTAATAAAGAAATAACCAGTGTATGTGTCCCATCAGATCCCATATCCTGGAGGACATTCCATGTAATTCCCTCAAACTACCTTGCCTCTGTGACTCAGCTTTCTAAGCAGAGTTCTTTTTTTCATTCTGTTTGGTTTTTATTTCCTATAACTCATAAAATAGTGGAATGGGAGAATGTGCAAGTTTCCCTTCTATTTAATTGTGAAGGATAGATCTGTTGATATTTGGTAAGCTGAGGAGAAAAATGAATACATTTAACTGAGTTCACATGTTATTTTCATTGATAATTCTCTGGGTCTAAAGTCAGGGTATTTTGACTGAGCCTTAGAAGAATGGGTCTTTTCATTTTTCAGCTTACCACAGAATTATCCCAGCTGGGGATCCAAAATAAAATTTTCTGTTTGTACTTGGCTCAACTTTCTGTACATTTCAAATAGAAACATTGAAGCCCTGTGGAGAATGGTGAACTGTCATTGATTTTGAACTAAATTATCAAATATGCCACTGGGATGAGAGATGAACCTCTAGCAGTTTATATTACCCTCAAAAAAC
This sequence comes from Rhinolophus hipposideros, assembly GCF_964194185.1. Classification (NCBI taxonomy): domain Eukaryota; kingdom Metazoa; phylum Chordata; class Mammalia; order Chiroptera; family Rhinolophidae; genus Rhinolophus; species Rhinolophus hipposideros. The sequence goes on from NC_138065.1 coordinate 21,264,612, forward strand.
AGCAAGACTTTAAAATTTCCCCAACTCCCTCAAAAACCCCAAAACATGAAATCAGTGCCAATCAGTGTTCAGAACTCATTCAACTTATGTTATTAGGGAATCTAAGTTCATTTATTTTCTCACCTAGTCTTTAGTATATAAAGAAAATATACATTAGTAAAAAATATGCATCTCCTTTCTGACAGGCAATTTTACCATAGATATGATTGTGCACTTTGTTTCCATAGTTACCATTTATATGATATTTTGATTCTATAAATCCTTTATGACTCAATACTTAGAGGTGTTGTTTTTTTTTCTTCTCAAGTTTGAAAGTCTGCTGACAATTCTTAAACCTAAAATGTTTGCCAGGTGAAACGTTATGAAGCGCTTAATTTTTTTGTCAAGATCTAAAAACATTTTCCATGACCCCCTAGAGCTAGAAGTATTGATTTTTTTAATGGAAACACTTTTCTCAAATGGAGTCCATTGCTTAAATCCAACATCCGCTCCTTTGTTGAAGGAGCAGTTTCTTGTTTCCAAGTAATTACTGTTCTCCTTTTTGCCACTGTTAATGCTGTATTTAAGTATCTATATACTCTCTCAAGGAAAATTAAAGTTGGTCTTTCATGCCAGGAAGCAAAGATGCAATTGGATGTTAATAATTGATAAATTGTTATAAAAGTTATAACAGAATTTTAAAATATACAATTTCAAAACATAGAATTTTTGAGTTTTATTCTACATAATAAACATATTTTATATCTTTTGAGATCAAGTGTGTATATCTCCCCAGATTCGAGTAGATAGGTCCACTATTTTTTTTTAATCACTTTGTACAGATTCTCTCAATAAGCTAAGGATTGCAGAAGCTGTCAGAAATTAAGATTTTTTTTATCCTACCTTTGTGAAAAAGAACAAATGCATCTTGAGAGTGAGGAAGTTATGGTAACCATTCAACCAGAAGTTCCAGTCACTTACGTTATTGATCACAAAACCACTATGCATTTCCCAATAATCTAAGACACATGAGGGTAAATGGTGATAGAAGAAGGTATTCTTTTATGGATAACTCTCTTGTCTTGGACCAGGTAGAGTTGAGACTTGTCTGTTCTCTCTCAGTTCTTTCCAGCTCCCTAGACAAGGTGCTCATCCATCGACTTTGACACCTAACCCTTAGGTGGCCTTGCTCATAGACCTGCGTTATTAGCCAATATTCATTAATTTAAAAAAAAAACTATCTGATACTTTATTAATTCAAAGACAGTTTGCTCTGGCTCTTCACAGCTTAGGAAGAATAATTCAACCAGAGAAAGAGAAGAGTGCATGGTATGATGAAAAATCACAAGCAGCTCAGTGGGTCGGAAACATAGCATTCCAGAGGCTCATTATGTGAGATGAGGTTGGAGAAGTTTGAAGGAGAGGTCATCAAAAGGTGGAAGGAGAACTGTTAGGTGCCTTACATGCTGTTGTGTACAGTTTGGACTAGATTCTGAAAGCTCGAGTGCCACTGAGTGACACTGATCAGGGGAATAATATTAACGAATTGTTTTTCTTTTCTCATTTTGTGAAAGTTCACTCTGGAAATTCTATGAAAAAAAGCTTATAGCAAGAGAAACTGGAGGCCATCTGACCAATTAGGAAGCTTTTTTATCAATGTTTTAAAGACAACTGAATGCACAATGAAAGCAGCAACTGGGGAATGATGTAAAAAGACAGACTGGAAAGATGTTGAGATAATAGAATAGGTAACATTCATTGTTTGATGAGATATGGGGATATAGGAAAAAAGTTGATGTCAAAAGTGACTGCAGAATCTGATTTGAGTAACTGAGTGGAATTTGAAATCTGTTTATTTCTTTATTTTATATATCAACACACAATTTTTCAAAAATGTTTAAGGTGACTTACAAAGAATTATAATTCAGAAGATGTAATAAGAGTTATAATAAAAATTCAAGTGATTCTTATAAAGGTAAGCAGAATTTCAATTTCATAAATTTATAAAAATATTTTTCTACTTTAGAAATTAATTAGGTTTTCAACTTTCAGCTTAAGTATATTTTAAAAGTTCAGATATTTATTTATGACCCTGGCACTACAGAAAACTCAAGCCATATACTATTTTCTTCCAGTGTAGGTAATTTATGCTTGATTTTATTTTAACTTCCCTATCAGTATCAAAACCCATCCTAAACTCTTAAACAGCATCAAAAGCACTTTATCAACTGGATTTCTACCTATTTCCAAACTCTATCCATTCAATAATAAGGATTTTTAAGATCACAAATGTCAGTTCAAATAATTTTTTAAAAACTGCACTTGTTGCTTATGAAAAACATTGAATCCTTGAATAATGTATTTAACAAGACATGATCGCTACTGTAATACATTTCAATATATCCATTGTACCTGTGTGTTTAAAATCATACATCTGTGAGATTTAGGGGAAAAATTGTTCTTTAAATTCCTGCTATCAATATTCCATATTCTACAGATGAAGAAACTTGGATATGGCTTATCCAAGGTCACAGCATGATGGGACCATTTTAAAGGGCTGCTATACTTGAAAGTTTATAAAAATCCTAAAATTGATTTAAGACTATTTTATTATTTCTCTCTCTTTCTCCATTGGAAAAGAGCAAAGTCACTTAGGACTTTGCTCCTAAGCAAAGGAGACTCCTATTTTTCTAAATTTGTAAAAATGTGTTTTTTTTTTTTTGAAAATGTTTTTAAAATAATTGAATTTGCTTTTAATAAGACCATTTGATTTTTAAAATGGTGAATGTGGCAATCATTAATGGCAATAACAAATAGTTATTTAGCAATAACAAATAGCAATAAAAAATAGTTGAACCCTTACTATGAGCTCTTTGACTTGGGGATAGTGGGCTTTATTTTGATCTTAACATTTTACTCAAAAACAAGAACAAAATTAAGTTGCTAAGTCCTATGAAAGGAAAGTTGGGGGAAGATAAGCCTTTGTTATAAACCAATCAACCAACCAAGAAACCAACCAACCAACTTTCTGAGATTTCTACCTATATGCATGCTACTCATTCCTGCATTTTAAGTTCCCAATTCTACTGTTAGTTTTAAATACAAGTAGACACAGAAAAGTACAATATAGAAACAGCCACTGATCCAATCATCCTGCTGGATGATTCTGTGAACTTTGGCAAGGCTTAGAAAAAACAGGTGGGCTACCAAGACTGAGAACATGTGGTGGGAATGTTACCAGAAATCTCAGAGAATTCAGAGACCAAAGTTATTAGAGGAAGCAATTGAGATGGTAGGAAAAGACAGAGCAAGAGCTTATCAGTAGCAATTGGGTGGACCTTGGAAATTAGAATCAGGTGTGGTTCAGGAATCAATGCGACAAGACAAAGACTGAAAGAACAAACACTGACCAGAGGTCAAGGCTTGCTGGCGTGAATGTTCTTGAGAAGCACAAGGGGCTTTGAGATAATGTTTAGGAAAAAATGCAGGTGAGGCCATTTTTGTACCAAATATGAGGTTCATATACACTCACTGCTCGTAAAACATTTTACATAAATGTCAATCAGTAAATGGGTCAATCCCAGGCCTTGGACAGCTCAGAAACTACTGGTGAGAGCAAGTAAAAACATTACCATGGATGAAGAAGGGCTGCTAAGATATCCCACTTTCATGTAGGATGGGGTAATTGGCTTTCCTCACATTTACAGTGTATTGCTCTACTATTATCAATCAGAATCTGTGCAGCTGCCTTTACAAATTCTTCTACCAATGGATGATGTTTCCAGACATTTCCATAGTTTATGTGGTCAAGTGTCATGAGCTTGATATTATTTCTATTTGTAGGCATGCAGATAAAAATGTGGGTGTTGCAGACTTCAAAGAGCTCTACATTTTAGAAGTTAGATATTCAGAATAATAGGCTAGGATTTGTCAGAATGCCAAGATAACTTCCTATTAAATATTACAACATAATAAACACTTGGTTTGATATTTGTTATTTGCTGTCTTAATTTTTGCACCTCTGAAAAGATTTTTTTAACATATGAAAAATCATCTTTATTATTTTCCATGGTAATCAGAAAAAGGTACCATAATTTATAGTCTTTCAAAAATTAAGCCCATGAGCACTATTCAAGTTTTGTGAAAAATTAGTAAAATTAGATGTATGATTAATTCAGTCTTTTAGGAGTATATCTTTTTATTTTCTCAGACTAACATTTCTATTTTGAATTTATACAAATGCACCTACATTCATGAAGTCAAATGTGCATTTGCAGTCAGAGAACATCAGCCAGCTCACCTAATCACTCTTTAGAAGATTGATTTTTCTCAATTCAACATTTCATTGCTACTGCTATAGCATTAGGATTTTGACATTTTTTAAATTGGCAGTAAATGTGATAGCATAATTTCTGATTAATGCCTTGTGGCATATATAATAGGTGAATTGGAAACAGGTATGTATGTTGAAGAATGGATTTTTATAATCTCTGTAAAGGGTTTGATTTTTAACCTGTACTACTTTGAATTATAAAAGGTTAGCGTTTTTTTTTCTTGGAAAAATTAAATAGTGAAAACATTTTTCTTTCTTTTCCACGAGGATATTACTGTTTAAAGAGTACCATTTAATAGTGAAAGAAATGATTCAAATTTTCCTTATAGAAAAGAGTGAAAGTATAAACTCTGGAGAACTATGTAATGTCACTATTGTCTTATAAGAAGAATTTCCCTGAAGTAGTGTGTGATTTAACACATTACAAGTGAGCCTCCCCTGTGGAGTCTGCAGGACTGGAAGGTGATCAAATGTTGCTGAAGTTAATCAATACTCAGCCTTAGAAAACAGTTAAATATACTCACAAGAATTCAAAAATGGGTCTGAAATCAGAGAAGGAAAGTTTTTACCAAGGTCACTAAACAGAATAATTAAAACGAAGCCTTTATTTTAAGCCTTCTCGGCATTTTGTCAAGCCAGATTTTTACCTCTCCTTCCACTTCAGATGATTAATTCAGATCATCCATAAACCATGTAGCCTTAGAACACACTATGTGACTTTGTAAGAGAAGACCAGGAAAGAGTAGAAGAGAGGAGTGCTTAGAGCCGTGCACTAAGGCACATGGTCGACACTCAACAAACACTTGCATGTGAGTGAATAAATAGATGAAGGAAAGAATAAATATTGGGAAGGGGAAGAAAAGGGAAAGGGTGGTGGATAGGAAATAACTCTGAGGACTGAAGGATGATGTGTTTTGAGTAGCAATGAGGAGGGAACTTTCACAACCACACTGGCTGCAGACTCTACGAGCAATAAGTGAAGTACTTTAAAGCTGGCATGAAAAGGCCTTCACAGGACTGGGGAGCTCCCAAAATAAAGAGGTCTTAGAGGCTTGCACATGAGTCACCACTTGTGGAGAGTCTCCTTGTTCTCAGGAGATTTTTGCAGTGTCAGTCTCCAAATTCTCCAGGAGTAAGACTGCACATACTTATGATGTGCACAGCCTTTTGTAGTCAAACAGATTTGGGTTCAAAACTGGGCTCTGTTACTAAATAGCTGTATGATTTGTCTCCAGCAAATGACTTAACCATCCAGAGCACAGGGGGCAGACTATATATTAAATGCATATTTACTGGAAACATAGTAGGCATTCAATAAATGTGTACTTAAAATAAACAGCTTACATATAAATATTCATTGATAATAATATTTCTATATGCTATAGTTAGAATTCCCCCTTACATATTATGATTTAGTTTTATTTTAGTTCAGCTGGTTCTGGGCTATTTTCTACATTCAAGAAAAATTTCCAACTTCTGCTGACCACATATTCAATTAACCTATGTAATTCTTTGCTGGTCTTGTAATCAGGTAACTCTATAGATATGGGGAATTTATATGGAATGTTAATTATGATTACCTGCTGAAATAAAAAATAGTGTAAAAGAAAATCCATTCACATTGCTGACAAGAATAAGAAAATTTTGATCATAGAAATGTATTTACTTGTGAATTGTTTCACAAAAAGGAGATATCTACCCAACTAAACTGCTGCTAATTACGCAGCTCAGCATACAGCTCCAGTAATGTCTCTGTGATGGGTTCTTATTTTGGCTCTCCCTAATTTCCTGCTTCAATTTTCTTATCCCTCATTCTTTTCCCCTAGGATAGTAATACAATAATGGAACACAAAATCTCTGCTCCATGTTAAGACAACATCTGAGTGGAAACATCTAGTAAACAACTGGATAGATAAGTCTCAAGTTTAGGAAAGAGGTCTAGAAAGAGAAATTTTTGAGTTGTTAGCATATTAATAAAATTTAAAGCCTTGAGACTGAATGAAAAGCCAAACAGAATGGGTTTAAATAAAGAAGATGTATGGTATTTGAGAGTTGGAACACTCCATTATCCAAAATTTATAAGATGAAGAAATATAGCAAAGGAGGCTAAGAGGGTATAGCCAGTAAGATAAGAGGAAAACCAGGAGAATGCGTGGAATCCTGAAATCCAAGAGAGGAAAATATTTCAAAAAGAGTGCGATGAACTGTGTCAAATGTTGCGGAGGGGTCAGGTAAGATGTAGACTGAACTTGGACCATTTTGTTTGTCAACATGGTGGTCACTGTGTTTTGGGTAAGAGTATATTTGCTGGGTACTGGGGAAAAATTCAGACTGGAGTGGGTTCAGGAGAGAATGAGAACATTGGAAATAGTTTCAGTGAGTATAGATAACTCTTCTAAAGCATTTTGCTCTCTAATCTCTCTGCACTTATTCCTGTGGTGACTATAACCAGTCTAAATGCATTTAGAACTAGTCTAAATCTACACATAAAAATGCGCAAATGCATATTCGAGCCCAGACCCCTCACCTTATCTATAAAATTATATGCACAAATACTTTCTTGACACCTGAACTTGGATTTCTAATAGATAACGTAAATACAAATTATCCAAAACAGACTCCTGAATTCCCCACCGTCTCCTAAAAAATCTTATTACAATATCTTCATTAATGGTCTTTTCATTCTTTTAGGTTTTATGTCCAAAACTCTTAGACTCATCCATTACTCCTCTCTCTATATACATATAACATTCAACTTGTCAGTAAATTCAGAGAAATCTACTTTTAAATCATATCTAACATTATACCCATTTTTTACTTCTTCAATTTTCACTACCCTGGTCCAAACAATCATCACATCTTTTACCTAGATTGTTGCAATGGTCTTCTCTCTGGTCTTCCTGCTTCATTTCTTTCCTTCATCCTTTTACTCTATATTCTGTAGAGCAGCTCGGGTTAATCTTTGGCAAAGCAACTGCATTCAAGCCTCTCTTCTGCACAGAACCTGCTAATGACTTACCCAGTTAGAATAAAAAGTCCAAGTCTATTCAATGGCCTACAAACCCATATTCCTTCAGGCCCTTCTTACTTCTCTAATTGTATCTCCTGCTGCTTTCCTCCTCCCTATACATTAGTATCCTGGCTGTTTCTCCAATGGTCTGGGAACATTCTGGGTTGGGAGGCTTTGCCTTGGCTGATCCCTCTGTCTGGAATACTCTTCCACCAGGTAACCGAAAGAACCATTTCCTTACTTCTATCAAGTCTTTTCTCAAATGTGACCTTCTCATTGAGGTCTATCCTGACCACTCTACTTAATATTTCAACCACCACCCTGGCTATCTTCATTCCTCTTATCCCGATTGATTTTTTTCTATAGTATTTAACACTTCCTAACATATTTATAATTTATTAATTATGTTGAAGGTCTTTTTCGAGTAGAATGTAAGTTCTTTTGATAGAGATTTTTATGTGATTTATTCACTGTTGTGTTTTCATAGCTAGAATACTGCCTGACATATAGTAAGTACTCAAAATATATTTGTTGAATGAATAAAAATTATTACTGACACATCTGCATATATAATTGTATGTGTATGGATATATGTATACATTTTTCTGGCAGAAAATGTTGGTAACATTTTTAAACAAGCTTGATATCATCCACAGTGAATCAAATTTGATTCACCAGCTTGCTTTAAAATTAATGTAATCTTTGCATTGATGACATAAAATTTTTGATGTAAATATTCTAAGGTACTCACAAGTTCTGTTACAGCATGTTAGAATGCTATCGTTGATGTGGAGCACCAAAGATAAGGCAATATCAAGAATAAGATGAAAAGAAAGATTTAAGATGGGGATATTTTGGAACATTTGCTGATAGAGCACAGAATAAGGGTGTGTAGATATGAATTTACTATTCAGAGTCAGGTTGAGCAACGTGACCCTTTTCCAAAGCTTCTTACACTTTCCTTAGATTACTGATGTAAAGCTTCTGTTTTATTGAAGCTTATGGAGATAAGAATGTTGGGCCAGATTAACATCTCCTTTTTCCTTGACATCCAATGAAAGCATTTTATCACTTATAAGAAGTATTGAAAAATAGAGAGCAAGAAGAAATAAGCTTTTAACCACGGGCGTTCAGAACTAAGTTTCAACCTATCATTGTCAAAGAACACTTTCTTTCATTTTTTTAACAAAATATGTTATTTCCAAAGGCATGCTTTATTTCTCCTTAGATATTTTCTGAAACGTAGCAGAGAAAAACAGGTTGTTAGCACATAACTTAAAAATAAAACAACAAAAAAGTCTCTAACACAATGTTAAAGAAAACCTAAGAAAACGTGCTGCTCTGGACTTTTTCACTTTGGTGATAGAGTAACAAATGATTACTTTAAAATCTAAGAAATCTTTCTTTAAAAAAAATTGTTTTCACATTTGGAGAAAAATTTAAAAACGTTATATAAGAAATAATATAAAATTATAGGTGAATGATTGGCAAAAACAACCTAAAAATCAAGATCAATGACCTTTATTGGTATTCTAGAATAAACATCAGAAGAAAAATAGACTCAACAATAGGCAGAAAACCACAGCTGGCACTGAATGCTGTATTTCCCTTATGCAAAGTCTTTAAGTAGTGCTTTCGATTTGCTTAACAAGACAGGTTGATTTACATTTCCTTATATTACTTTTTCTTTCTTTGCTCCCCAGAGTCTATTGTTGGGACTATTTTTCCTTAAATTTTAATTTGTTTTCTGATACATGAGCTCATTTTTCTAGTTGAAGAAATGGAACAATGCCTACAACACAATGAAAAATGAAGGTTTCAATCATGAATCTGATTTATCGAGGAAAACAAGTGGCACTGCGATTAATAGACTGCCATATCCAAATATGTTGAATGGCCAAATTTTAGTCCATATTATTATTTTACTATTTTTTCCCTGATTCTTTTTTCTTTTTTTTTTCAGTTCTGTTTCTCTGTAATTTTGTCAAATATTTTTATTTGTCTTTTGAGGAATATGGATTTGACATTTAACAAACATAAATACCTATAACATTTATAAAATTGAAATTTATCACAGGAAAATGATTAACTTAATTTAAAATGTGATTACTTTATATTTCCATAAAGTTCTTATCATTCAAAATGACTACATTATTATACAGTACTTTTATAAATAATTCTAGTATATTATTCCAAATATATTGAGAATGTTTTATAAGTTCATTTAATAGTAAGAATTATTTTTAGACCTTGGTTATAGCACAGTAAAGTTATTTCTATATTACATATATTATGTAAATATTTACTCAAGTAATTTCTATAGTGAATCCAGTTCTGGGCAGGATAACACCGCTCTATCTACCCTGTCTCTCCAAACAAATGCAAACATAAACACTGAAAAGAAGACATAGATAAATAGCTATCTGAGCACTTAAATGGTAGCAAACAAATTTAAGAAGGAGTCCAGAATTTGATGTACCACCAAACCAGAGGTAATCCTGCCCCTATTACCACCTGCCACAGACTTAAAGGCAACCTGAAAACCTAAAAGTGCCACCTGGCAGGGAGAGAGAAGGCTTCATTTTCTGTACTGAGAAGTTGGAAAGAAGAATCCTAAGGTCCAGAAAGAAAGAATAGGGGTAAATATTGTTTTCTTATCTTTTCTTCTTTTCTCTCTCTCCCAGCCCTGGGCAATACCTCATTGCCACAGAGGCTGACCACGCATCTAAAATACTGAAGGAGAAAACCTTCCATTATGACCAAAGGAGCTCTTCATCAAAGAGCAAGGGGTGAATTTACTTTGCTTTTTATTCCACCTCTATCCTCTCAAACTTGGCCCCCAATACAATGTCAACTGCAGAAAGTAGAAAATAGGGCAACTAAAGGCCTGGCTTTCTAATTAGACAGCCATGAAATGTGGATCCAGAGAACCAGAAAATATTGAGAAGATCACAGAAAGAAGGGGAACCTAGAGAGCTCTTGAATAAACTACTGTATGAACTCTTGAGCTCACATTCCCATGCTACACACATGGATGTGGCCTACGACAGCATACTAAGGCTTTGAGAACATGGTCAAGATCACTTCTTAGGTCCCAGACTGGCCACTGAGTTAGTTGTGCAAAAGATTTTCACTAGAATCACAGCCCACAGGATGTAGGATGGATATTGTAGCCTGAACCTAAGTAGGTTGATTGTCTACTAAAACAAAACTAAACAAAATAATCAACTATCATCATAAGATTTAAACAAGACTCAGTCTCCATAATCTAATATTCTAACTGTCCAGGTTACAATTCAAATGAACAACCAGGCAAATATCAGTTCACAAGAGAAAATACAATCAACAGACAGGAATGCTGAGTAGACACACATCTTAGAATTATCAGGCAAAGACTTAAAAGAACCTATTATGTGCCCCAAGAAGTAAGATTGAACTCTTGAAACAAAAGAGAAGAGGGCAAGTCTTGGCAAAGGAAGATAAGATATAAGGAAAATTAATAGGAAATTTAGAATTGAAAAATATAATAACTAAAATAAAAATGACAGAGGAAGCAGTTAGTGACCTTGAAGACAGATCATTTAAAATTATCCAATCTTAACAACAGATGGTAAAAAGATTGAAAAAAATAAACAGAGACTTATGAGACAATGTGAAAACATCTAGCATTTCTGTCAGTGGAGCCAAAGAAGGACAGGAGAAAGAACATGATGCAGAAAAATATTTGAATAACTGAAAATTTCCCAAATTTGTTAAAAGGCCTAAATTTACAAATTTGAAAAAAAAATCATTAAATTCGAAAGAGGATAAGTTGAAAGAAATCCACGTTCAGACACACGATAATGAAACTGCTGAAATTGAAGACCAAGAAAAATATCTTAAAAGAAGCCAATAAAAAAATGATGCATAACCTATAGGTGCATGATGATTCAAATAACTATGGATTTCTCCTCAGCAACCCTGTGGGCCAGAGAGAAGTGGAACATCTTTAAAGTGCTGAAAGTGAATAACTGTCATGCTAGAATTCTCTGTCCACTGAAAATATCCTTTAGAAATGAAGGTGACATATATTCTCAGATAAAGGAAAACAAAAAGGATTTACTTCCAGTAGACCTGCCAGAAGGGAAATGATACAAGAAAGAAACTTGAAACACGAGGGGGGTGGGGGGAAGAAATAGACAGGGTAAATACCTGAGTAAATATATTCAACTGTTTTTCTTTTCCTAAACTCTAAAATATGTATAATGGTGAAAAGCAAAAATTGTAACATGGTCAGATAAGGTTTTGTACACATGTAGATGTTATATATATGAAAACTGCAACACAAAAGGGAAAGGTTAAAGGTGGTAAGGTTTCTACATTTCACTTGAAGTGATAAATATGAACTATACCCAGCTAGCAATTGATCCTGGCTGTTGGCAGGGAGTTCAGGTAGCAATGCCTACTGATAGCCTCTCCATGATGTCTTGAGCCTCTCACAGCATGGCAGGTGGATCTCAAGTGGGAATATCCACGAGTGATTGTGTTCCAAGAGGCTCGGTATAGCTGCAAGACTTAAGACCCAGATTTGGAAATAACACAGAATCACTTCTTGTACATACTATTTGTCAAAATTCTGAGCCAGCCCAGATTCAAGTGGAGGGGATTAAATAGGGTCATGAATTTTGAGAGGTTTTTGTGTTTGTTTGTTTGTTTTGTTTGTTTTTTGTAACCTAACTACCACTGTCTGCCCTTTGGTCTGCAGTGATCCACTTCCATTATACATGTAAAATCTTCTCTTCGTCACCCAAGGCCTACAAAATCTCATCCTATCACCACATTGGCTTAAACTGGAAGCTGAGGAACTTGTCATTTAAATTAGGTCAAGGTATAACATCATACTGTTTAATTTTAAGGCCTGTGAACTAATGACACAACTTATCTGTCTACCACACTAATAACTTATGTTTTGTATGTTATGTTTGTGGAAGACACACACACGTAACATATATATCTAACATAAAGGGATGACAAGTATGAGATATTCACAATCAACATTTACATTCAAAAAGAGGGTGAGAGACAGAAGTATTTACCACTGCTTCACAACAATTCTGAAATCCAGGCAAGCACACATCATCAATTTCTTGATTAGGGACCAGTAATATTCCCTGGGAGTGATTCTCCATGTTTCACTTTATTATAAATGGCCTATGTCTGCCACTGAGGAAGTTTCTCAGCCTGTTTCTGCCTGTAAAAGGCTAGAGCCTTAATGGCTTTTTTCATTTTGAACTGTCTGTCCTTTGAATACCAATTCAAACTGGTGGTGCTTCTGCCAATACAATTTTCTTAAAACTCTGTGAGTTTTTTATGAATCTTATTAGGGTTCAGTGTAAAGGGAAAAAAGCATTATCCATAAATCCCTTTGAAATAGTGTATTTTCTACCTTTGGCTGAGAAATATCATAATAAAGGATGATAACCTTATGATTCTTTTAAAGCATGCCTTAAATCTATTTGATGTGTTCTAAAGGAATTTTCAGCCATGCTTTGGTTTGAACTTTACCCTGGGATTACAATTTACTGACTTTGATATACGCTGGTTTTGATATATGCTGGATTTGATATATGCTGGTTGTAAAGCGACACAGTATGGAAAAAAAATTTTTTAACCCAGCAAGCCCTTAAATCCTTTATGTTTCTTATGAAGTTTGTTAAAAAAAATGAATAGGATACTTTTTAGTTCATCCTTTCTATATCCATACCTTATCATACTCGTACATGGTGAAAAGAAACCAGTTGACACTTTCAATGTATGCAGGAAAGTCTCCTTAACCAAATCCACCAATTCGTAGGTTTATTTTCCATTTGCAATACTGCTGAAATATTTTCTGCCGAATGACAAAGATCTCTCTATCCTCCAATACCATTAACTCACTTTCTTTTAGGTGTTCACTGTCTCTTTAAAGCCTACCACTAAGACTGTGGGTTGTTCATTGCTGGAGAGCAGTCTAAACTGTCCTAAACACTGCACACACTTTATCATTTGATTTTTCACAAGAAGCCTATCAACAAAAATGTGTCTCTTATTCCACCTCGTAATCAGGCAGTGGCTGAGGGCTCTGCCAACATCATTGTTGTCCTCACCATCTGGAAGAGCAAATATCTGGAATACTGACAGGCATGTGGTAGAGAGAAAAAAGCACTCAGGAGGATTGTACACAGGCACAATGTAAATGCTCAGTCTAGTAGAGACACATGTCACTTGTGTTACTGCAGACTCAAAACGTCCGCTTGCCTGTCTGCATCCAAGCCAAATAAGACATGATCAGCAGTTTGCAGCAAAGAAAGTAAAGGTTTATTTAAGGAGTTGGCACCAAGCCCAGAGACACAGGTGAGCTAGTGCTCTCAGAAACCTGGCTCCCCAATGGCCTCTAGTGGCTCGGTTATATAAGGGAAAAATCATTAATTGTGGCTGCTATGGGAGCTGGATCTGGGGGCTCTACTGATTAGTAGGGGTAAGGCAGAGGGCAATTGATCATGGCTTCCCAATGTCAGTCATGGCATTGTTCTATCTGGTTCCCAGGGGATGTGGTCCATGGGGCCTGTTCACTTTTACGAGTCAGGAGATGTAACATAACTGAGACCACCATGTTATCTTTGACTAAAACCTTATTCTTGTTTGAGGTTTGGTTATTGTATCTTGGTCATGGTTGATAGACCTGAAGCTTTATTCTTAAGTGAGTTTGACACTGACCAGCACCTAAGGGCTTAATGGTTAAAAGGAGTGGACATACAGCATATGTACAGATAGGAAGATCTGGGGAAAGAATACAAGTGAATCATAGTTCTATCAGGCTAAACACAGCAAGCTTGGATTAAAGCAAAATGCATGTTAGTGAAATGAAGTTTATGTGCGGTTACACTTCCATTCACTAGTCATTAGCTAAGGAAAGTGACATGCCCATAGTGAGTGCAGCAAGGTGGGAACTACAATCCTGTGGAGACAGCCTAGGGACTTGGGCCCTGGCTCAAAGGAATACCAGATGGCCAGGAGGAATATCCAATAAGGTGACCACAAGAATGCCACCACCCCATCACTCCCTACACAGAAATGCAAAAGTAACTGATTGTTACCCTTACTTCCTTGCAGATGTTGACACCACTGTTCTGCCTGCGCAGTTTATCAAGTTTTGACAGCATGCGAGCTTCCTAGGGTGGCGATAATGAGCAGTCCCCAATCTTACCACCACAGAGAGCGCAGGTGCCAACATAGTTACCAGGCAACTAGCTGGTAAAGGAAGCCCCTCTTTTTCAAAAAGCCCGCCTTTTCACACAAGCCTTCTATATCCCAAGCTTATAAAAGCAGCCAAGTACAGCCAGCCCCCAAGTCAGTTTAGAGGACCTTCCGTTCCTTTGTGCTGCCTCCCTTGTGCTCCAGCACAAGCTTAATAAAATTTGTCTAGAAATTTTTCTATTGTTTTTTCTCAATTTCTATCTTGGGGAACCCAAGAACCCCAACGACAGTAACACTATCACCTACTCAGAAGGAAAGAGTTAAACAAATATTTTTGACCAGCACGAATGACTACTACTGTGTTTCCCCGAAAATAAGACCTAACCAGAAAATAAGACCTAGCGTGATTTTTCAGGATGACATCCCCTGAACATAAGCCCTAATGCGTCTTTTGGAGCAAAAATTAATGTAAGACCCAGTCTTATTTTGGGGGAAACACGGTACTCCATGAGAAGTTCCTAGTATAGTTCTTGTCATAAAGTGGATACTCAACAAATAGTAGCTATTGTGGCCATTATCATTATTGTTACTGCATCTGCTCTGGTCTACCTCTAGCTGCATACAGCTGACAGCTGTTCACCTGTAGCCTTGCGATGTAATATAAAATAAATGGAATTGATGTCTGAGTCCAAACTTGGCTGTTTACCAGCAGGGTAAAAATGGGCAAATCATTTGATTTTTGTGTATGGCCATTTAAATTTTAGCTGTTAATTTTAAAGTATAATACAAATACAGGTCAATTGATAACAGGCTGAGTCGTGCCTCAATCTTGAGGCTCTGCCTGATTTTGGATCTTATTCTTACCAATGTCACCGTTGCCTCTGTGGGAACTCTGGGATCAGTCAATTCTTAACCCTTTCCAAAACCAAAACTGTCCATTGTAATGCCTCGTTCCATACATTGCCAGGCAATTTTCCAAATACTATCCATTGCAAATTACCTCTTTCCACGCTCGCTTCCACTATACTCTCATTGTTAGCCCTTGCTGCTATGCCTAAAATGATTCTCTGAAATGCACCCTTTTTGTTGTGAGTAAATTTCTTAATAATCCTTACTTAGTTATGATGTTCCTGGCTGATGCACTTTAGACCTTTTTTGACTTTAGCGCCTGATATAGTTTTTCTGTCCAACTCACCTACTAGCATCATTATTTTTCACATCGCTGTTTTTGTTATTTCTTCTAAAACCGTGATTCCATAGTTCTTCACAAACTTCTATCCTCTTCTTTTTTTTTAAATTAAATTTATTGGGGTAACATTGAACTGACTCTTGGTGGTAAACCTCCATCTTCTTCGATTTTAACTTATTTACTTTCATCTTTGTTCATTTCCAAAAAGCATAACATCAGCCTTTCTATCGAAGTATCAACAAAGATACTTAAAAAACAACTATGCTAAAAGAATAAGACAAACAAATGAGAAACAAAAACTCATAGACACAGACAATAGTTTAGTGGTTACCAGAGGGTAAGGGGGGTGGGGGGGTGGGAGATGAGGGTAAGGGGGATCAAGTATATGGTGATGGAAGGAGAACTGACTCTGGGTGGTGAACACACAATGGGATTTATAGATGATGTAATACATAATTGTACACCTGAAATCTATATAATTTTACTAACAATTGTCACCCCAATAAATTTAAAAAAAGAAAAGAAAACAAAAAAACAACTATGCTATGAAAGATAAGTGTTTGTGCTATGACTGTGTATAATAAACAAATTGACCTAATTAGAGAGGTTAGAGGAGATTTTCCCTGTGAGAGCATAATAATTAAGCTAGAATCTGAAGAAAAACTGGGGGAAAAATCATTTAAAGCTCTAATCCCATTATCTCAGTTCTGAGTTTCCATTTCACCACAGTCATATTACTGTCTAACGGTACTATTTTTTAGGTTAAATATTATTTAAAACTCCAGACTCTAAACTTATCTATACTTTTCTTCTATACGTGCCATTTACCTCCCTACCCAAAATTGGCCTCTATTGTCAACAATGTCATGTTACACACTAAAATGTCCTGCTGGTTGATTTTACTGCCAATCTCCATGTTCTTCAACTTATCCAATATATTCACCTTACCCCCAATTACTCTTACATCTTTCTATTTCCTCACAGTAAGTCAAAGTCTAAAATTACCTTTTATTTATTTTTTATCTGCTCATTCGATTTGACATGGAATCACCAGCATCTAGAATACTTCCTGGCATAAAGTATGTAATAAATAAATACTTGCTAAGTGAATGAATGAATAAATGAATGAATGAATGTTCTTTCCTTATATCTTTCATAGAGAAGTGGAGAATCCTTGATAATTCAGAGTACCATAAATTTAAACCATCTAATCTCAACTAGATAACTTAGGTTTCTTTTTCAAATCACCTGTCAAGTCCTTTACATGTCCTACAGCATTTGTTCTAGAAATCATTCCTGCCACTCTCACTTTCAATAGATGACTTCTAATTTGCTAAGATCTAAATGAGCTCCTTAAAATACATTCTTTGTTTGCTATTCCCATTTTTCTAGCATCAGTGTCATTTGAGCCACTCTCTTTAAATACACTGAAAAGATTAAGCCAATTTGATATAATGACTCAACTTTCATTCATTGATTAGCTCCTGTATCAAAAACGTTTTGATGATTTGTGTTTTTTTTTGTCTAGAATAACAGGGATTATCCCTGTTAAGAGGCTCACATGTTCTGTGATAACTACGTGTTCAAGGCCCTGCATAGTCTGTTGTGTCTTTTTCTCTAAATTCACGACTCTTTTCTCCTGTTTGCTCACTAGGCCCTAGTCCATGTACTATTCATATACTGTCCAATAGAACTTTCTGAGATGAAAATATTTTCTTTTTGCACTAATATAATAACCACTGGCCTCCGCTGGCTATAGAGCACTTGAAGCATGACTAGTGACATTGAGAACTGAATTAAAAATTTTAATACTAATTTAAATTTAGATTTAAATTTACATACACATGTGAATTACTACTATATTAGATAATGCATCTGTAGCCACTCTGGTGTTTCATCAGTTCAATTAGTTCCTTTCACATAGATAGTTATGTCCCTTGTCAGGCCCTTTGCGCATGTTATTTTTTCGACTTGGAGTCCCTACTGTTTCACCCGGGCATTCTCTCACAAAACTGTTTATATGGTACTTATTTCCCTTTCTTTAGAGCTTGGCTTAAAGGCACCCTCCTCCTCTTCCTGTCCTTCCCTGACAGCTTTCTATCTCTTCCTTTTGCTTGTTTCCTTCACAGCACTTATTAAAAAGGAAAGTGTTTCATGTATTTATCTGCTTTCTAATCTATAGTGTGTCTTCCCCATTAGAATGCAAGCTTAATGAAGGCACGGGTTATGTGTGCCCTGTAAACCCACAGACTAAAACAGTGCCTATTATACAAGAGACATTTAAAAAATATTTTGGAATAATGGAGTGAACAAATGATGGCTGTAATTTTCCCATGTGAAATGTATGTGAGAAGACCGAAATAGTGAAAACAATTTGCCTATGACAGAAGCAGGGATGGAGTTCAGTGAAGACTTTTATGAGGTAAGGGGAAAAGATAGTGAAGAAAGTTCTAAGCAGAGAAAACATTCTATATACATCCATAGAGGCACGAAAAGCATGACCTATGTAGGAATAGAGAGAAATTATATGCGACTGAAGTGTTTCACTGTTTCTTCACTTGAGATCATCCTTTCCTTCTCAGAAAAAAGAATTAGTCCTTTCCAAGGTAAATTCTGGCAGCAATGTTTTTGGTCTGACACTTCTACCATTGCCTTGTGAAGAATGTCTCACCCATTGTCTTTTTATATGTGCTCAATTTCTTTATTTCCGCTGAC
Organism: Rhinolophus hipposideros; assembly: GCF_964194185.1. Lineage (NCBI taxonomy): Eukaryota > Metazoa > Chordata > Mammalia > Chiroptera > Rhinolophidae > Rhinolophus > Rhinolophus hipposideros. The sequence continues at coordinate 21,283,053 of NC_138065.1, forward strand.
TTTCTGGTTTGCCTAACATAGATGCTTGGGTAGCATTCATGGTAGAAAAGAAAAAAACCTTCCCATTAAGTCCATAGCACCTTAAAATCTCCATATTCTTTGCCACACGAAACTTACAAAACTGTTCTGTGAATGCAGCCTCAACTGGATCACACCTTTGTCACATTTTTGTTCCACCACTAGAATAAACTGCTTTTGAGAAGACAGTGCCTCTCTGATCATTTTTCTTCCTTGTCTAAAACTTTGAATAGACTTTGACAGTCAGATGAACAAAGGGTGAACTTTTAAGCTTTGAATGTAAATCACACTCCACACTCCTGCCTTCATCTTTCAAAATGTTTTTACTTCTACACCATGATGTAGCTGAAATGGACTATTTAATAATATACTTTCTATAATTGGTGAGCTTGGCTGTCGCCACATTGGAGAAGTCATCCCTGCCTTTCCCTTTGGTGGCAGGGACTGTCTCCCTGCTTGTCATTATATCTCCATTGCCCAGTATGGGGTCTGACCTATAGTGTGTACTTGACAAGGTGAATGAATGAAGATACATTCTACTTACAGCCTGATCTTTGATGCTGAGGGAAATTTTCCCTGTGCATACCCAAATCTCAGAATATCACAGGCAAAAAGATAGTGTTTACTATATTCTCTAAATGAGAATAAGCACAAAGTTTTGAATAAATAAGTGAATGAATGGATGAGAAAATAAAGGCACAACTACCTTCAATTAATTAATATGAATATTCTTTATTCATATTAATAGGAAGTTTGCATTTGATTGCAATGAGCAGCAGTAGACAAAAATAAAGAAAGTAAAAACATGGCAGCCTGCATATTTGTACTTTATAATTTGTTTCACATTTTCCTACTTGAATTAAATCAGTGTGCCTGACTTAAGGACCCAACTTAGGTTCATTAGGCACCATGGGTCACAAAATAAAACTCAAACATCAATTTAACAAAGGTTATAGATTTTGATCTGAACTTAAAAGAAACTGAAATCATGTAAAGGGTCATTTCATGGATTTCTAAATTTTAACATTTCTGACTTCAAATTGTCATAATGTTGTTTTATTTCATTCATTAATTAATTTATTTCAATTGCTTTTTTTTTCTAATGAAAGATACTTTCAACGTCACTGGCATAAGAATCTATTGTAGGTTGTTGCTATTCTTTATTGCCCCTTCTTGTATTTTTAGAAAACCTAATAACCCAATTTATTATAGTTTCCCATATGCAAATTATCATCCTGGGTTGTAGGCTTGCCTTTTAGATCTTTTTGTAAAGGTTTGTTTAGAAGTCCTTTCTTTCCTTTTTGCTTATTTCAAAGATTTTCTGAATGTGTGTCCTCTGAAATACACAACTATTTACTTATAATTATTGTTCATCATCTTTGCAGAAGGATCTCATCCACCTCCTTCAGTGTACTGAAAGAATGTGAAGAGAATTATAAGTAGAGCAGACATTCTCTTTTTTGGCCTTTTCATATGGGAGAGTCGTAAGTGGAATCGCAAGATTTATGAGAATTGGTTCTAATCAACTGAATAATGCTTTTTGAATAAGGTCTTACAGCAAAATAAAAATAATGGTAGATATGTAAAGATTTAGTATAAAACTCCACAGCAAATTTTTATAATAGTAATTCTATAGTTACATGAGAATGAGTACCCTGGATACTATCATGAAGCTTTTACAGCATGCACAATGGCTGATCAGGCAAAAAACAAAACTTGCTAACTTTTTCACTCTCTCTCTGTGGGCAATTAGGTATCATCACTGCTATGGCTTCAGGAGCCAATACTGTTCTTAATGGTGAAAAACTTTGTGATTGGCTGCTGGGCCTAGAAAGCAGACACATGTAATTAACAGTTTTCTCATGAGTGTTTCTAAAATCTTGGAAGGAATACACAAGAAGTTCTGATGGCAGTTCAGGCCAGGATCCTGTGCTTTTCACTTCCTCAAGTCTAGGAGAAACATGGGTATAATCCTAAGACTAGGATTATGGGCTTAATATCACAGCTCCAGTAACAGGCTATTCTCTTTCAAAAGACTCACCTGTCTGCAGTGAAGATGGAGGTGGAGGTGGGGATGTAGTGGAGGGAGGGGAAACTAGAAACGCTACTGGTAGAATGCGAAGAGAAGAAATGAGTTCACTCTCTGACATTCCAAATAGATTATATAAGAAATCAGTTTTCTTACAAGCCAGACAACTATGCTGAGGGAACATGTTTTGTTTTTTAATCTTCTTTAACTACACTTGAAGCGTGGAGGAATGGCTAACTGTATTGAAGAGATTAACACTACCTAGGGCAGCAAGGCCAAAGGATTTTCTATTTTATGGTAAAAGAATATGGTTACAGGAGAAGGGAGTGGTTAGATGTGTGATTGCTAATTCCCGCCAAGGATTTCAGCTCATTTTATGTGTGTGGAGTTGGGAGGAAAGAGCAAAAGGGGACCAAAAAATGAGGATAACTCAATGGGGAAAGAGAATGGGAAGATCTCCTGAGCCCCACTTGATAATCTGGGAAGTGACTAGCTTGAAGTCCACCTAATATGAATATGTTTTTTAGCTTCCATAGTATGCCTTTGTTTCCTGTGTGTACAGAAGGAACCCGAAAGTATAAGAGAATCTACCTGGAGTGCTTGCCAGAGATGACATGTCAAAGGGATGAAGGGGCTCTTCCAAGAGGCTACGGAGCAATCAGTCTAGGAGGGGCTGAAGCAGACAGCCAGACCACAGGGTGCCTGCAATGAGGTAAGATCAGGCCAACTCAGCACTAAGAACCACTGGGCTTCAACTAAGCTGAGAAAGGCTTCTACCCTTGATGACTCCAGGCCACAATTAAAGACACAATTGCTGGCTGATAAACTGCACAGATGGAGAGGGATACCTGTGTCATCTGGAAGAGAAACTCTTGGGTTGGGCACAGTGTTTCAGAGGTGAGAAATACAAGTAATACTCAAAGGAACATTTTACATTACAAGACTATGCTGTTTAAGGTGCAACATATCTTCTGCATCGTACGATTACTTAAATTACATGTGTGTGAGTTCATATATATGAATAGATGTTGTATGTGATTTAAGACATTTCTTTTAAAAGATTATAAGCAAATACTTGCCAAGTGGGCGGGGGGAGGGTAAAATACCATCACAAAAAAATTGGAGGCTTCTGAGAGAGAGAAGTGTACTATTAATAATTACTCCAGCACAATAGGCATAAACGAGGACTATCCCATGTCATCTGAGACATGCCCTACAAAAAAAGCTGAATTCTGTTTAAGATGAGAATTTTTCTTTGATTGGGATGAGAGGAGAGGGAAAAAACTTACATCTTCATGCATATACTTGTTTATAAAGTGAATATTTTCTTGGGCCTATCCTAGCTAAGAGAATTTACACAAATAAGAATTGAATTTAAGAAATAAATTAAATCTATTTTTAAAATTAAATAAATAAATCTATTTAAGAAATAAACAGAAATTTGGCAGATATAAGTTGGCTAAAAAGTAGACAAAAGAAGAGTCAATCTTAAGTTAGAAAGAGATACTTGAGAGAATAGCAATAATTTAGTACCTAAAAACTAGGATTGGGTGGGGAGGTCAAACGGTAGGTAAGAAATTTCCAGTGGACAGATAGTTATAGCTAATACAAATTTTAAACTTCATCTGTGTTGCCATCTCTATCCATATCCAGCACACTGAAACCTTTGTAAAATCTGGAGTGTCCTTTGGTTTTAGCTTTGGGGAACGGGAGGGAGGGAATGAAGGCCTAATAACTGTCTGAAGTGAGGGGTGGATGCAAAGCAGCATGATAATAATTCATGAAGCCTGAGAATTAAGACTGAGGGGAAATTGAAAATACACTAGAAACAAGACATTAGAGAAACATGCAACCTGAAGAATGTAAGTGTGGGGACAAAGCCCCCAAAAAAACAGTTTTCAGGCTCTCGGCCTCACATAGAAAGGTGCTGGCTCGGGTAGTAAATGGCTATCAACTGTGATCAGATGCCAGCAGCTGTGGCTAGTTGGCCGTCAGCTGTAACCCGTAGGCCATTGGCCACTAATATAACGGCTGTGGCTACGCTAGCAGAAAAGGAATGGGGGCTAGCAAGAAGGTGGTGGCTGGCAAGCGCAGACTGCTGTTAGGACGGCGGGTTTCAGATTATGTAGATCCTGCTTCCTGTGTCTCCAGCCCAGCCGCCAGCGAGAATATATTGGTTTGACTCCCCTATCTATGGCTCCGTGGGTGTTCCTTTTTGGCCTTACCGTGTCCTGCGTTCTTGGGCGGGGAGCGGGAGCTGAGACCCTGCACGACAGTAAGCTTCTTATGAATCATAGTCACTCGGTACGATGGGTTTCCACTAGTAGGATGAGTTACAGCAAATCTACCACAATACTCAAAAAACTGTTGTTCTGTTAAGCCTGGAAACTTAGAAATAAATAGGCTGTATAAATCTAGGTAAAGACATTTTACACTATTTTATACAATTAAAATATAATTTCAGTCATCAGTCGATAACATTTATTAATTAGCAATTCCAAACAGACTGTACTTTATGCTATGAATGCCTTGAACTCACAGCCTTAGTTAATTCCATAGGAAAAAATAAAATAAGATTAGCATTTTTTTCTATGGTTATTGAAATGTCTTTTCCTTCTCACGTGTTAACTATAAATAAATAATACCAATTCATACACTCAAATTGTTTTTATTATTAGTAAAGTAACTGTAACTTACAGACAGTGGCATAGATTTATATCCACTAGTTATTTAAAGTTTACGAAATACCTTCAGCTCCCTGGAGAAAATGTACTGAATAAATATAAAATAATAATAAAATAATAATATGTCCAAGTATAAACTGTGTTCCTATGTTTTCAAACTGTGAGCATCATGGGCATTTTACAGCACAGGTTGTTTATAAATGAGGCCCCCAGCTGTTACTGAGAGACTCAGGCAGAAAAAGGGAGTAAACGAAAGATAATAATCCTGATTATAATAGAAGGCTGTTTCTATAGTGATGCAGGGTGAGCTGCATTCTCCCTGGGAGTAAAATGCTCAGTCAGGAGCTCCTATGAAGTACCATGTGGTAAATTACCTCCTTCCAGGTGCTAAATGATACCGTGATGCCTTGGAAAAATTAATGGGTGAGTGGTTTACTGTGAGAGCATTTTATTCCCTCTGAGTCAACATAGGATGCTGCCCAATTAAGTTTTGGAGGGCAGAATTTGCCCTAGAAAGAGCAGTTTAAAGGTTTAGAGTTATTGAAGCAATATAAAAAACTAGTCTCTGATGTATAGTAAAGATAGGACTTCTCACCAAGTTTAAGAGTTTCATTATCATCAGAGTTATCACATTTACCTCAGTGGCCAAATGAAGGGTGGGGAGGAAAGTGGGAGCTACCCTTAAAATATGAAATATGTTAACTTTTCTTACATTTATTTATAATCAACCAACTATCTCTTGGTCTCTTCTAAAACATGCCAAGTCATTTGGCTTCTACCACAGTGTCTCAGACAACTCAGACTGTTGCCACATTAGGTAAATAAATGTTACTGTTTCTCCAGAGATATATTTCTATGTTTAATGGATAATATATCCACTGAGACAACATAGAATTCAAATAGGCTGGAGACATTATTGGATTTTGAACTAATTTTTTTTAATAGGGAAGGCCAAAATGCCATTTTGTTCAGTTTTATCTAATTATCTCTCAAGCTCTGTTCTCCAGTCAGTTAAATTAAATTAACAAAATTAAATAATGAATTTTTGAGGAGGGTTTCTTTGAAGAATCTGATATTAATGTGGTTACTTAAATAAAATAGATATGTCTTTTTTATATAGTAAAAATTCTCAAACCATCTTGGAATCTAGTATAAGTATAAATTATCAAGTACATATTCTAGCAGTAATTATTTTAGTTTGACTTACAAGGTGGTATTAATGTTATCAATTTATAAGGCACTTTATTTTCTGAGAAATAATGCATCTTTTACTGCATTATTTTAATTGTTTATCAAAAGGGATCTATGAAACAGGGAGAAGTGGTAGTTATGCAATTCTTTTTAAAAGCTGAGTTTCCAGGAGTGGAAGCCCCTAAAGAGCCCCCTCTGACTTCAGTCTTCCCTACTCCTCTAATATAGCCTTTCTTTACAATTGTTAAAGTGAACTTCAAAAATAAAAATCTGATCATGAAACTGGTAGATATGCAAATGGATGGAAATAAATATAAGTGCAAACATTTGTTTTTACTAAAATGATGATTGAGATATAATTAGACTGCTTAGGTCCACCTCCTGTCACAGCTGCTTAATAGCTGTGTAGTTATCCCTGCGAACTTTAGATTTCTCTCATCTGTGAGATGGGAATAATAATCACATCAACCTCATGCAGTTGTCCCAATGATTTAGATATTTTAAGTAATTTAAAGCACTTAGCACATTGCCCAGCAAAGATAATCCTCAATCAATGTTAGATATTATATTACTATTGTCATTATAATTATTATTTTAATTTTGTGACGAAGTGATCAATGTTGTGAAGGGTATAAATGACATAGAACACATGGTTTTTGCTATTTGAGGAAATTACTTGTAATGTAGGAGAATATATTGACAAAATAAGTAGAAAATGATGATATAGTGTTATATATAAGATAATATGGTATAGATAATAAATACCATTAGCAATATATCTGATAGTTTTATCAGAGTCAATATCCAGTTCTCATTTTTGTCTCTAAGCACATCTTATCAACACATTAATTATTCAACAAGCATGTCCTTGAGAACCTACAATGGACCTGATACTTCTGCTCAGTAGTGGACACAACTGATACACGTCTTCCCTACCTGGAGCTTACCAGCTAGTGAAAGAGACAGACATTTAACAACTAACCATAAACAAACAAACGAACAAACAAACAGACTTCTTATATATTGGGGGAAATGAACAACGTAACTCATTTAGATGAGAGGGTCAGTCAAGGCCTCATAAAACAAGAGGCAGGTAAAGTGAGATCTGAAAAAAAAAGGTGAATTTGCCCAGGACCTGTCTGGGTTAGAAAAGCCTCCAAGGTAGTAATGGGCCTGATTGTTTTACAGAAGGGAATTGAATGTAAAATTTTGCTTAAACTCTGTTTTTTGTTTTTTGTTTTATAATAATAATGAATGGCAGTCCCAAGTAGTGTATGATCCATTATATCTTAGGCTGGGTGGTGGTGGAGTTGGGAGAGATAGCTACATCATGGCACACCTCTGCTTAAAACAATTCACTGCTGAGTGTTGAGAAATGTGTAAGTATATTTTGGTTTAGGAACTGGTGGAAGAGGAACATTCTGGGTGGAGAGAGCAGTAGTAGCAAAGTCAAGGATATTTGAAACAGACTGATATTTCAGGAATTTGGGTTGGGAGTAGTGGAGAAGGAGAATGCTGAGAGTGATAAAACTAAGAAAATGAGTGGGATACAATTTTTAAGCCACACTGTGGAGTTTATAGTTTTTCCATAGACAATGGAGAACCGGTGAAGTACCATGGTCAGATTCTGAGTTCTGAAAGTTTATAATGCATGAGAATTTCTGGGAATGGGGATCAGGGAGCTGCAGTTGGACTAAGCAGGCCAAGTGAAACGTGTGAACTACTGAATTTTAAGAGTAACTATTGCTGTTGTTTGAAGTAGACTTAAGAGTTTTGATAATTAAAAAGAATCCCTCATGCAGAGGAGTGCAAAGAAACTTTCTGGAGTGTTGGGGAAGTTCCACAATGTGATTATGGTTGGGATTACACACTGTACACATTCGTTAAAATGCATCAAAATGTACATTTGTAGTTGGAGAATTTTATTGCTTATAAATTATATCTCGATGAAGCTGTTTTGTTTTCAAAGGCCAGTGGACTTTCAAAAGAGGAAAGTCATTGTAAATAAAGAGTCACAAAACTGCAAAGGGATGAACAAGTACTATAGTGTGGAAACAACAAAGACTTATTTAAGAAGTATGGTGATTTTTTAGAATAGTTTGAGGAGCACAGATGATAATTCTTCTTTGAACGTTTGATAAAATTCACCTGTGAAGCCCTCTCATCCAGGGCTATTGATTGTTGGGAGCTTGTTGATTACTGATTCAATTTCATTGGTAATAATCTGTCTGTTTAGATTTTCTGTTTCTTCTTGATTCAGCCTTGGAAGATTGTATGCTTCTAGAAATTTATCCGTTTCTTCCAGATTGTCCAATTTGTTGGCGTAGTTGCTCGTAGTATTTTCTTAAGTTGTTTGTATTTCTGTGGTGTCTGTTGTCACTTCTCTTTAATTTCTGATTTTATTAATTTGGGTCCTCTCTGTCTTTTTCTTGATGAGTCTGGCTAAAGGTTTTTCAATTTTTTTTTATCTTTTTAAAAAAACAGCTCTTAGTTGCATTGATCTTTTGTATTCTTTATTTTTTTTTTTCGGTCTCTATTTCATTTATTTCCATTCTGATCTTTATTATTTACTTCCTTGTACTCCTTTTGGGCTTATTTTGCTTTTCTTTTTCTAGTTCCTTTATGTGTAAAGGTAGGCTGTTGATTTGAAAGTTTTCTTGTTTCTTTAGGTAGGCCTCCATTGCTATGAATTTCCCTTTTAGGACTGCTTTCGCTGCATCCCATAGATTTTGAGTCATTGTGTTTTCATTTTTGTCTAGAGGTATCCTTTGATTTCTTCCTTGACCTCATTGTTGATCCATTCATTATTTAGTAATGTCTTATTCAGCCTCCATATATTTGTGTGTTTTCTGGTTTTCTTCTTGTAATTGATTTCTAGTTTCATAGTACTGTGGTCAGAGAAGATGCTTGATATGATTTCAATCTTCTTAAATTTATTGAAATTTGTTTTGTGGCCTAGCATGTGGTCTATTTGGAAAATGTTCCATGTGCACTTGAATAGAATACATATTCTGCTGCTTTGGGGTGAAATGCTATTCCAAAAAATCCAGAAAGAGGAAAGGCTCCCAAGCTCTTTTTACAAGGCTACTATCACCCAGATCCCAAAACCAGACAAAGACATTACACACACACACAAAAACAAACAAACAAAAAAAAAACCACCAAAAAACCACAGGCTAATATCCCTAACGAACATAGAGGCAAAAGTCCTCAACAAAATATTAGCAAACCAAATTCAGCAATACATTAAAAAGATTATACCACGATCAAGTGGGATTCATTCCTGGAACGTAAGGTTGGTTCAAAATTCGCAAATCAATTAACATGATAGACCATGTTAACAAAATGAAAAACAAAAATCATAGGGTCATATCAACAGATGCAGGAAAAGCATTTGACAAAATTCAGCATTGATTTATGGTATAAACTCTTAGCAAAGTGGGAATAGAGGGATCATATCTCAACATGATAAAGGCCATATGTGATAAACCCACAGCTAACATCCTACTCAATGAGGAAAAGCTAGAAGCATTCTCCTTAAGATCAGGAACAAAGTTGACCACTTTCACCAGTTTTATTCAACATAGTTCTGGACATTCTAGCTACAACAATCAGAAAAAGAAATAAGAGACATCCAAGTTGGAAAGGAAGAAGTAAAACTGTCATTATATGCAGATGACATGGTACTATATAGAGAGAACCATAAAGACTGCACCAAAAAACTACTAGAACTGATAAATGAATTTAGTAAAGTAGCAGGATACAAAATTAATATTCAGAAATCAGTTGCATTTGTATGCACTAATAACAAACTACCAGAAGTAGAAATTAGGAAAACAATCCCATTTACAATTTCTACAGAAACAATAAAATAACTAGGAATAAATTTAATCAAGGTAAAAGACTTGTACTCAGAAAATTATAAGACATTGAAGAGAGAAATTAAAGAAGATACAAATAAATGGAAACACATAACATACTCATGCATAGGAGGAATTAATGTAGTTAAAATGTCCATATTACCTAAGGCAAATACAGATTCAACGCAATCCCTATCAAATTACCAATGACATTTTTTTCACAGAACTAGAGAATATCATTTAAAAATTTATATGGAACCATAAAAGACCTCGAATCGCCATGGCAATCTTGAGAAATAAGAACAGAGTAGGAGGTATCACACTACCTGACATCAAGTCATACTACAAGGCTATCGTAATCAAAACAGCATGGTACTGGCATAAAAACAGACACATAGATCAATGGTACAGAATAGGGAGCCCAGAAATAAATCCATACCTGTATGGTCATTTAATATATGACAATGGAAGTACGAATTTACACTGGGTAAAGACAATCCATTTGATAAATGGTGCTGGGAAAACTGGACAGACAAATGCAAAAAAAGTGAAGCTGGACCACCTCCTTATGCCATATATAAGAATAAATTCAAACTGGATTAAGATTTGAATGTAAGATCTGAAACCATAAAACTCCTAAAAGAAAATATAGAAAGTAAATTTGCAGACATTACCCCTAGTAATATTTTTACTGATATATCCCCTCGGATAAGGGAAGGAAAAGAAAAAATAAACATATGGGATTGCATCAAACTAAAAAGTTTTCACAGCAAAGGAAGCCATCAATAAAACATCAATAAAACAAAACAAATAAAAAATAAAACAAAAAGATATTTGGGAGAAGATACATCTGATAATGGGTTAATATACAAAATGTATAAAAAACTCATAAAACAAACAACCCAATTTAAAATATGGGCAGAGGACATTAAGAGAGATTTCTCTAAAGGGGACATACACATGGCCAACAGACATGAAAAAATGCTCAACCTCACTAATCATTAAAGAAATGCAAATAAAAACCACAATGAGATACCACCTCACTCTGGTCAGAATGGCTATCAATAAATCAACAAACAACATGTGCTGGAGAGGATGTGGAAAAAAGGGAACCTTCAAGCACTGTTGGTGGGATTGCAGATTGGTGCAGCCACTATGGAAAACAGTATGGAGGTATCTCAAAAAATTGAAGATGGAAGTACTTTATGACCCAGCAATTCCACTCTTGGGTATCTATCCAGAGTAATCTAAAACACAAATTTGAAAAAATATATGCACCCCTATGTTTACTGCAGTGCTATTCACAATAGCCAAGGCATGGGAACAACTGAAATGCCCATCGGTAGACAACTGGATAAAAAAACTGTGATACATTTATACAATGGAATATTACTTGGCCATAAAGAAGAATGGAATCTTACCATTGCAACGACATGGATGGACCTAGAGAATGTTATGCTAAATGAAATAAATCAGATGGAGAAAGACAAATACCATATGATCTCACTTATATGTGGAATCTAAAGAACAGAACAAATGAACAAACAAAACGAGATATAAGGAAAAAAACCTGATGGTTGCTAGATGGGAGGGGGGCAGGGATGGGAGAGAATGTAAAGGGATTAGAAAGTACAAATTAGTATCCACAGTACTGCCACAGGGATATGAAAGACAGTTTGGGGAATATAATCAATAATGTTATAAAGATTTTGTAGGGTGTCAGCTGGGTACTTGTCTTATTAAGGAGACCACTTCAACGACTTCATAGACTGTGTAGATGCCTGACCACTGTGTTGTACACCTGAAGCTGAAACTGAATAATATTGAATACCAAATAGATATATATATTCACAGAACGTGGAGTACAGTATAGGGAACATAGTCAATGGAATTGTAACATCTATATTCGATGCCAGAGTGATGGTAGATTGGGGAAGTTATCACTTTGTGAGGACTGTAAATGTCTAATTATTACATTGTTTTGTACACCTGAAACTAATAATAATAAAAAAGAAGTATGGTGATAATGAGGAGAGAGGTGGGAGGGGGAAGCAGGAAAGTGGGTCGATAGAGTAGGATAACCAAAGAAAAATTCCCCAGGTCACATTTGTAGGGAGAGGAAGGGAAACCAGTAGAAAGGAAATTAAGATGTAAAGAAGAGAAGTAATTACTAGGCCAGTTATAGTGAATGCTATTCAAAGAAAAAACGGGCAGAATTAATCTAATGAATGAGAAGGTCCATTTATCTTTAATGACTAAAACAAAGAAATCAATAATGCAAAATGCTCCTAAATTTCGTCAAAGCAGAATTTTGTCAATAACGTCAGTAATCACGTTTACACTTAGCTTTGTTCTCCTGGATTAGCTGTTCTGCCTCTGATACTACAACATGATTATGTCCCTTCACCTGTTTCCACAAATAATCCACTTGCTACACGCTTTTCATGGGATTTGTAGATTTTTACTTCAATGCCTTGTCTTTGATGCGGTGATCATGAGCAATGTTTAAGTCTAATTGTAATTAATTTCACCTGACAACACTGTGCTACTTCCCCAAATCTGACTTAGACTCTTCAGACTCTGCTCACTGGACCAATTTTGCTATGTTTTTTGACCTTTGGTTATGTGACCTTAAGACATTCACACAGTGGAAGATGAGAGATGTTCTCAATTCTCTGTCTGGCAAAAATTGAGGATACTTGTAGGGATTATTCAAGCCCTTGCTGAGACATGGGATACTTTCGGCTTTTTTACTCTTTCCCCTCTTGCTCAGATTGGAATTAATCCTATACCAATGGAACTTGTTTTTCCCCTTTTCATTTCTATTTCCAAATGTACTATTAAAAAAGGGTTTCAAAGATGAGTAAAAACTGGATCCAAATTTCAAAGCATTCTTTTAATCTCTCCTACTCCTTAGTATTATCTCAGACCCTCTGGAATCTTGGTGTAGCCGAGTCCCCTGTGATTTTAATGCCTCTGGTATCTTTGCCAGCTAGATTAAATAATTTATCTATTTTTTATTTTATTATTTTTCTTCGGTAGAGAGAAGGACATCTGCCTGCATGCCACGCGGAGTTGCGGGCTTGGATCTGGCCAGCTCTGGTGGCGAGACATGCTCTGAGAGTGGCTGGTGGTGGGACACCCGGCTAGCTGCAGGGCAGATGGGCTCTGTGGTCCTCAGTGGCCTGTCAGGACCCCCTGGCGTGGCACGCACAAGGGCCAGACCTGGAGACTCACTCTGGTGGCTGCTACCGCCTCCACTGTCTCCCCAACACTATGGAGAGTCAACGTTTTGCTGGAAAATCGGTCAGAAATCACCGATTAATTTAATTCTTAATTAGTTCTTTGTTCACATGTTAACTGCTCTTCTTGCTCAACTCCTTTTGTTCTCACAGTATACTTTTATGTTGCTGATGTGCTGTTTCTTTGTCAAGCAGGAGGAGATAACTTCAGGGTCCCGGGGAGAATTTAGGGTTTGTTTTGCAGAAGGAAGGAATGTCTCCAAGGTAGCTGCGACCAGCTACTGGTCCCCAGGACTCTGATGTTGAAAAGCATCATCTATGACTAAAGAAACACAGACTTCTCTCTCAGTTCCCCGGACTCCTACAGGATCCCCATCCTCCCCTATAAAACTGTTCTGCTTGGTCCAGAACTTCAGAGATGGTCTTTGGTCATGAGGCCACCATCCTCCCAGGCTTCCTGAATAAAGCAACATTTATTCTCCACCCAACACTTGTCTCTCGAGTATTGGCTTTCAAGAGGCGAACTGCTAAACGGGTTTTTCGGTGACACTGGCTCTTAAATTCTAATAAACTTATGGAATCATTTGAGAAGATAGCTTCTCAAATTCTCCATCATCCTTTTACATCAAAACCAAGGGGTAGAAATGGACCTTGCACAAATACTGCCTTTTTGATTCCATGATCATCCAGCTTTCCTCACCTACCCATAATAGGAAAGTTGTGTACATGGTATGCCCTTAATGAGAATATGTGGACAAAACTTTGTAGCAACCGTGACTTAGAAACACAGGGTTTTTGAGGAAAATGTTCTACGTATATTACCAGAAACTGAAATGCTATTGCTTTTTGAATAATTCCAAGTGAATTACATGTGACAGGTAGAGAAAATTATATGTATCATAATTTCTTCCAGGAACACTGAATTTGTTCTGAAGAAAACTCTTTCATAAGCCCACTTGGGACTTGGGTGCAGTTTCCAAAGTTCAGTTCCAAAGAGATTCCTTGATGTGTAGGGTATTATTCATCTTGAGATGAGGCCGGGGGGGAACTTTTGTAGTCATAGGAAAGAGGCAAGAACAGGGGAAGGAGAGAAAGGGGAGCTAGAGTAGATAAAAAGGGCAATGTGTGACACAGGTACACACAGTACCATTGTATATGTGAGCTCTTTTTGCATCTCTAATTATTAGTAAAAGTTTAAAAAATTATGAAACATAAGCTATAAAGACTTCTCCTCCTCCTTCTCCCTCTTCTTCTCCTCCTCCTCCTCCTTCTCCCTCTTTTTTTTGGGTGAGAGAAGATGCTCTGAAAAGGTAGACTCCATTACCCAGAGAGTCTTGGTTCAAATAAACACATCTGTGACATAATGGTTAATTGATACATGGGTTGTGAGTTCAGTTTTGAAAATGGAATCTTTGGGAATATTGAGAAATGCATTAAATTTTAAAATGTATTATGCAGTGTTATTTAGGGGCTGCTATCTTGCAGTAGACAGGCCTGGATTTGAATCTAGTCTCTGCTTCTTACGAGTAATGGGCTCTTTTGAACTTCTGTTTGTGGGATTCTAAATAGATAGCATAACTAAGCACAATAGCCAAGACATGGAAACAACTGAAACGCCCATCGGTAGACGACTGGATTAAGAAACTGTGGTACATTTATACAATGGAGTATTACGCAGCCATAAAGAAGAAAGAAATCTTACCATTTGCAACAACATGGATGGACCTAGAAAACATTATGTTAAGTGAAATAAGTCAGACAGAGAAAGACAAATATCATATGATCTTACTTATATGCGGAATCTAAAGAAAGGAATAAGTGAATGAACTAATCAGAAATAGTTTTGGAGACAAAGAGGAAAAACTGAGGGTTGCTAGATGGGTGGGGTGAATGGGGATAAGGGGGAAGGTGAGGGGATTAGAAAACAGTCAGTAACCACAAGATTGCCATGGGGTTTTGAAAATTAATTTGCGGAACGTAATCAATAATGCTGTAAAGAGTTTGTAGAGTATCTGATGGACATGTGTCCCATTTGGGAGACCATCTCAGGAATGATGTAGATGCCTGATCACTGCAATGTATACCTGAAGCTGAACAATAATGAATGCCAACTATAATTATATATATATATATATATATATGTATATATATATATGTATATATATATGTATGTATATACTTACAAGAAGTGGAGTACAATGTTAGGAATAGAGACAGTGGAAATGTAATGGCTCGATGCGATGTCAGAGGGATAGTGGATGAGGGGAGGGGGGTTCACACAGTGTGAGGGATATAAATGATAAACGTCTAAGTATTACTTTGTCTTGTGCACCTGAAACTAATAAAAAAAATAAACAAATAGATAGCATATGTAGAGTACATTCCCAGATAAACATTCAATAAACGATATCTGTGATGATGAAGAATAGGAATAATAATAATAAGTTGCTGTCGCCTAGCAGTTAACAGTTTGTAGGCTCTGAAGTTAAAACCACATACTAGCACAATAATTATTACATTAATATAGCATATTGTTACTTAAATATTAAGCAAAGGATTTTATATTGACATATGTTCATACAAAGAAAGAGATAAAAACTGAATATGAAAGTAAACAAAGATGTGTTTTTCCATATCTTTCAATTAGAAAACTTAGTGGTACTAGAAATACAACTCACCTTAGAAGCAGGGGCCATGATCACAGCACTCTGTGTTCATTTTCGGAAAGATACATTGGAGTCAGTAGGAAGCTGAGATCAGGATAATATGAACCAAAAACTACTTCTCTTAAAATAGCTTTATTTGCTTATAATGAACACTGACATGGGTTTTCTGGTACATACTATTACCAAAGATCAGGCCATTCTAATTCAATAACTCAAGGACACTTCAGGTAAACCTTCCATAGGGACTCTTGACCCTCTAGAAAAAGTGTAAGCATGGATTATTCTCTGGATTGGCACACATATAAAACTCCAGGATTCTTGGTGGGGGGGGGGGATGTGCTTTTATCAACAGAGAAGAAAGCTTTTGCTATTTAAATAATACTTTCTATCAGACTCCGTACTTCAAGGAATCTATAGTTAAGAATAAGGGAAAATGAAGCAATTCGATGCAAGTAGCAGTTTACCTATAAATACCACTTATGACAGAGACCATCAGCTCTCTGCAAGGAATATCCTTTCTCAAAATCTTAGTTACTAAGATTGTTCAAAGAAAAAAACGTCTTCAGTGCTTCACTATTAAGGTGAATGCTCAATGTTATCATTTCAAAGGACACTGGGCAAGGGAGAGGCTGTGGCAGGTTAGCGTCGAGCATTAATCTGTTACAAAGTCCTGTGAATAAGATGTTCTTCACCCTCTGTTTTCCTCCTAGTTGAGATCATCTCTCAGTTGCTTAGTAAACAGTTACTGTTTACTAAGGCACTGATTGATTCAAGATGTTCTGAAGTACTTCCTTCATAATTACTGATATAATATATATTTTCTTTACTTTCTTTCCAATTTTATATGCATTAGTTAGAAATATACATTCGTCATAGTTTAGGTATAAAAATTGGGTCTAACGGTGAAAATAAAGTTGCAAATTCTTTTCTTATATTCTTGACAAATGCAGTTTCTATTATATTCAGATTTATACTGTATCTTTTGTTTTTGCTATATTCCAGCTTTCCCCTCTATTTTTGTTTGAAAGTTCTAACACAGAATTTCATGCCAGAAAATATTTTTTCTCCTGAAAGCTGAAAGAAATCATTTTAAGTTTCAAGACTGTGAAAATTGACTATGCCTGACTTTTTCCAAAATGACTCGTAATGCTTTTTGCCAGGCAGATTGCAGGACCAGTTAGTTTATGTTCAAAACTTACAGATGGTACTTATAGAAGACTAGCCAGTGGGGCATTTTTCAAGAATGTCAAGATCAAAAACTATAATTAAAGGTTATTTTGGGAAAAGCCAGCATCCTCATCGAACTCCACAGGGGAAGAAAAGAAGAAGACAAGAAAACGATTTTGTGACAAAATAATTGCTGACAAAAATATTATAACTCAATATGTCATTTGAAAACAATTGAATTTCTGGTCTTTCCATTGTGGAACCTTAGCTTTCAAAGTGATGGCTAGGGTTATAGTGTATAATGCTGACTTTTCCTTAAGATCATAGGTTATTTCACAGCTGTCATAGCTACATAGCCATCTTCCCTGTCACCAGTTACTGTAGTCCGTCCTTGCTAGTTGATGTCTTTATGCCAAACCTTCATAACATTTAATCATCACAAGGCCAAGGTCACATGATGGTAAGACTGTGATGGAATTTTTACCTCTTAACAATTGAAAATGTTATGCACTGAGGCAAAAGCAGGAAAATAATGAATGTCTATAGTTTAATTTCCATGCATCACTGCTTGAAATAAATAACAGGGTGATATAAAGCAGTGAAATAAATATTAGGATGAAGTAATAGTGTAGTTAAAGAGATGAGCTAGTGATTTAAAGAAGATAATTAAAATACATGATTAAAATTGTGTGTATCATTGCCAAGGGCTCTGAAAATATGTCAATTGCATGCATATGTCTGTTTCAGTGTCAGAGAAGGAACATTTAAGATTTAATAACAATTGCTCTGTTTTCTTGTATAAAACAGTCCTTGCTCTAAAGTCTTGCTAACAATAAATGAATCCATGAATATCTGTTCTTGAAAATGACCAATTTTAATTATACATATATTTTTATATACTAACTGATAAGTAGTTTTTTAGTCTCTTTTTTAATTTAAAAACTATGTCAACCAACCTAATGTTGCATACATATCTACAGATTTGCCTTCTTTTTTCTTCACTAATTCTGTAAATTCTAGGTAACAATTCTATGACCATAGAGCATTTAATTATCATTTGAATTAGTATTTGAAATTCAAGTTTATATTCCTTGACAATGAGAATGAATTTAAAATATTCTGTTGCTACAAAAAGTGGCAAAGCATATTTTCAGTATTATTTATTTATAGGTTTAGATTTTTTGTGACTAATAACCATGTATAACCTTAAATTGCAACATGCAAAATGTTCACACCACAGACAACTTATTGGGATAAATGAAGAATACGTGATTAATTTGTACTAAGAATACATCTGATTTTTATGTTAACTACTGTAGAGGACATGAAAAAGTACCCCTAATATTCATATTCCCTACATTTCAGAAGTCCTGATTTTTTTAAACAGGCATTTGAAATGAAAAAGTAAGCTTCCAAACAAAGACTAGTTTGCAACCACGGAAGAATATTAAAAAAAAAAAAACTTTTAATGTATAATGTTACTTGTCTGAGAATTCTTGTTTTTCTAAATTTTCTTTTTAAGAAAATTTAATTCTGTGAATTCACCACAAAGCAAAGCTCGCAAATGAAAAGCTTTTCAAATATAATGCTTTATTGGTTAGGGAAGACCTAAAATAGACTAATTCTCTAGCTATTGTTTTATTAAATAAATAACACACACACACACACACACACACACACACACACACCACAGCCTTTGTCCAAATTCTTGTTCAAAGTTATGCTTTTGTTATAATATTCAATGTTATGTTGTGAAGGAGATGAGTGCTATACCCTTTGTTTTGCTCAGAATTTTGAGTACTTGGTCAGCACTCAACAAATAATAAGTCATAATGACAAGTACTGAATCCAATTTGAAACCATAGGGGGAAATCTAAGTGGTCCCAAATGCCAGTGTTCTACGAGTTAATTCCATTTGTGGAGGAGCTGCAATTCCAGATTTTTATGTGTTTGAACTAATTCAAATTATTCTCCTCTATTTTTAACTTCTTGATGGGCCGATGAGATTTTCACACCGAAGATTACAGCCATGGCTTTCACCAAGCTGAAAAACAAGCTTTAATGTGAGGATCCACACAAGACCAAACTTGATGAGAAATGTAGGGTGTTGCCATGGTAATTCCATTCGTTGGAACTTTTCTCCGTTGGTTTCACTCTGACATTACATTCTAAAAAGAATCATATGAAAAGGTGTGCTGGCTGTGAAGACAAATGCAAGGCCAAGAAGATGGAACTTTCTTATCTTTCTTTCTCCAAAAGAGAGAATGTGTCATCATATAGTAATGCCATCTCAATGTAGTCAGAGGGCTGGCTGAGGAGGTGTCATTTTGAGAGTTCATTGAAACCCTGGGGTGTATTTCTTTTTGGCTTAAGTGGAAAATTGGCAATTCCAGGGCAACGATCAAAATTATAATGTAAAGGATGCTTAGACTAAACTGAAAGATGAAAAGACCTTGACTTCTGAAAAAAGAAAAAAAGATCTGTTTTGTTGTGGTGGTGGTGGTGGTTGTGGTTTTAGCAGATGGATATATTAAAATGCATCGAAACTGAATGAATCCCAAATTTGAATATCTTTGAATGAGAAGGGAGATTTATTAATTCACCTAATGTCATTTCTTTCCAGATAGACTTTCCTTTCAGAGGTTATAATCAACCCAACTTGCTTATAATAACAACCTCAATTAGAATCTCATTGCAGGCATTGTTGAAGCATTTTTTTCCTGACTAATATCATTATCACCTAAACTCTACAAAAACAACCTTATGAGGCAGGTACTATTATCAAATCCATTTTGCACATAAAGAAAGGGAGACTCAGAAAGAAAATGTAATGGGGCTAAGATCAATCATATAGAGAAAAGGACTTCTAGAAGTTGAGCCCAGAGCCAACTTAATGTGTTATTAAACAGAATTGTGCCAAAATTTGATATGAGGGAGGAGAATTCCCAAACAATTCACTAAGAAGAAGGAAAATTTGTAATTTTGACAATATTGTAAAAATACTCTTTTCCAAATTACAAAATACAACCAATCAGGTAAGACTAAAGAGGTGATGTATCAGAGAATCTTGTGCCTTAGAAAGAATTCATTTTGGAGTTTTAATTCAACAATAATCATTTATTGAGCTCTTAGCATATGCTCTAAGCATAACAAGACTTCTAAGACATCAGGTTTTGCCCCAGAAGGATTTACCAGTTACTGAGAGAACGCAGTCAGTAAGTAAAGTGGGGTTCATCTTTTTAGGAGAAAGCATAAGTATATTTTGCTATAAGACAGAGGTTTTGAATTAGCGGCCTGATGGCTGATGCAGAACTGAGATATGTTTAAATTGTCAAAACCCAATGTGGTTTTGAACATTTTTATTCAAGGACCACATTTAAAAATTGAGAGATTTCACTCAAAATTGGAATCTTCTCTTTTAAACAAATCTGAATGTTGGTGAACACAAAGTTCATATTCTCTTCTGGCAATAGTTGGCTGGAGCTAATAGAAAATTTCCACTTTAGTAGTGGTGTGTACTCTTTAGTTTTCCAGATTCTCCACCCCTACTTTTTCCCCCACAATGAGGTTCAGTGACAGTGTCATTCATATAAAGCTTGTGTTCTTGTTTTTCTTATTCCTGGTTACAATGTGTTAGTTTCCTGGCCCCTACAGACATTTGAGTTTGTCACTTTTGCTGTAAGGACACCAAAAAGCATTTGAGATACAAATTAGTAATAGGTAAGAACAAAAAGAACATCATGCAGGTAGCAGCAGAGTATTTACTACTTTTGATTTGCTTCTTTGCTATTCTGTGGATATATGAAAATAACTAAAGAAGAGATCTTGAATATGAATTGAAGTTGCACTACTACTGAGTTTTTCAGCAGTATGATCTATTGTAAAATAGTTTTGATTTACCTAAACCTGGAGAGGATGTAGGTCATTGAGATGCCCAAGTTTGGGTGTGATGTGTAAACACTTACAGATAAGTGGACACAGTTTCTATGCAAAGATTTCATAGAGGGGAGTTAGATTCAGTAGAGAAAATAAAATGGAGGGCTAGAATAAGTGAGGGAAAGAAGCAGTGAGGGAAAGAAAGAGTGAGGGAAAGAAGTAGCGAAGGAGGGAGAGACTTTAAGGGCTTTTATGAAAGCTCCTCAAACCCTTAAGAATTACTCAGAGGCTTGGCCCCTTCTCGCCATTCATCCAGTAGCTTCTGATGAAATGGACTACAAGCTTTTTTTCTTGGCTCTTGCTTTTATCTCTGTCTGGAAAGACTTGTTTCTCTGTAAACCTTCAATTCATCCAATTTTTTTAAACTTATATTTCAACATGTGGTTCAGGAGGATCATTTTCTACTAAATTTTTCTATTGCCACTTAGAGGAAGAAAATAATTTCTTCCTTTGTGCTACAAATACCTTGTACAGGCTTCATTTATTAGACTTATTACATCCCATTGAAATGATAAATTTACACTCCTGTCTTTCCTACTAGACTGAGTTCTTGGAGACATGCCCATGTTTTTCTTATCTCCAACTCCCATCGTGGGGCAGTAAATATGTGTTGAATAAATAAATAACTACATTCTTAAAAGGGAGCCAGAGTAAAGCATTTTATTAAAATTTTCTTGACCTTTTGACTAATTAAGGAGCCAATATTTCATTCAAACACATAATTTACATATGTAATTATTAATTGATAAAAATTGAGATAATATCCTGAGGTTATATATGTTTATACATGTATATGTCCATATCCATATATTTATATCTATAATTAGTTGAACATGTTCTTCACCTGGGGTACTAAATTAGTCACTCTGGAGAGTATGTGAAATTTAATTGCACAATTAAATAAGCATTTCATTTCATTATAAAATTTACCAAATATGCCCCTTATCCAGCCACCCACCAAAGTTACCATGTTCTTTTTTAAAATGTCATCATTAAAACATTAAATATTAATATTTAAAATATCGACCAAGACAAGGCAACAACTTTAAGTCATGTATATAGTACCTGGGATATATTTTTTCTCTTTATTCAAAAATAATGAAGAAAAATGCACATAAGTATACAGCTCCGCTGAACACATCCAGGTCAAAAATGCAACATAACCAGAAGCTCCTCCAAACCCCTTACTTCCTCTCTTGTCCATAGTCCACTTGCAAGGTTAACCACATTCCGGACTTCTAAAAGCATTGATTAATTTTTGCCTGTATTCATTTTGCCTGTTGTCATTTGAATGTTTACTACATTTAAAGTACTTATCTTACACAATGCATACATTATAACTATATAAAATATATATATTCTTAACTTGGCAGACTTACAAAGATAGAGAAGACATAATCTTGACATTCCAGAAGTTTATGTGATAGAGGAGGGAACACATAACCAAATACCTATGGGCACATAATAGTATTAGGTTGATGCAAAAGTAATTGTGGTTTTTGCATTTATGTTTAACCTTTTAAACTGCAATTACTTTTGCACCAACCTACAACATAGCAGAGTCTTACAAAGGGAAGTTCTCATCTGGCTTAATACAAAGTGTGGAATCACTATTGAGGCTTTGAAAAAGGTATGATTTTAATAATAGGTTTCTTTCAGGTTGGCATAAGCAAAGCTATATCTCCATTATTGTGGTAAATTTATCTCATGGATAGATGCAGATCTTCATAATGTCTTTGATGGAAGTTTCATATTAAATATGGACTGGTCACATTAAAGATGAACTGAAGGAGAAAGGTTGGGCTGTGGCCATGATGGCAAAGCACCTATTTAACCACTTGTGTCACTCTTTGGAGGAAGAGCACTGATTAACTGTAGTGGTGATTGGTATCCAGAAAAGTATGTCAGAGGGCTAAATTGTTAAGCTACTCTTAAATATGGATGAGAAGTCACACAAAGCTAGAAGTAAGAATTTGGCTAGGGAACAATTTTCTGTGGGTTACTGATTGCCTGGGTTTCTGCTTTCCAAGTAAATGGCTTCTAGGTTGCAGAGACAGGCAGGGTGGGTCAGCAGTTTTCTCTGAGAGGCTAAACAACCATTGGAGATCAGGAGTGTGAACTAGTGAGTATGATACACCATTTTTCAGAAATGCATTCTTTATGCATCAAAGAAAAACTAATATCCTTTGTCAAATTATTTTTCTTGGGAACAGTGTTGTCCTCACTCTATTAAACAGTCGTCTACCCTAGAATCAGCTTTATCTCCAGAACTACTGGGTCTCATCACCCAGAGCCTTCCCTGTGTTTCAGGCTGGGCCTCATTATGTGATGCCTTCTATTACAGGCTACTTACTTCTACAGTTGGCCATTCCTGACCCTACTCAGGTATCAACCATTTGTTATCTGTCCTCTCCATTGCCAAAACAATTCCCCAACAAAAATTCTCTTTAAGAAACTGCAACTAGTTTGGGAGGAAAATTGCTCCCTTATATAAAATTGAATGCTCAGAGGTTATGCTGTTTTTTCATGGTGTTCCAAGAACAGTAGAATTTGGCTATAACTGTGCACTTATTTTGGTTTCAAAAAGCAACCGCCTGAATCACATCTAAACTCCAAAGGACTCATGTTCCCATAGTCATAGTGAAGGAGAGCATGGTCGGCATGGGGATTGGGTGCTCTAGGACCAGCCTCCTCCCCAGGGCACAAAAAGAGTTCAAGCTCTCTAGTTACATAATATGATGACATTAACATAATGGCGCAAAGAGAACAAATCTCTTCTCCCTTGAGTCCTGGAAATGGATGTTCCCTCAGCATATAAGAGAAAGTGCTTCCTCTCTGCCTTTTTGGATAATCTGTTCCGGATTTGCCTTAGGGAAGATTGCTTTCTCCAAGTCCCAAATCATGTAAACACTGGTTCTTAAATTAATTGGAAGGGTGTGTTGAAAATAAACTTACTTCACAGTATGGTCTTAGTTATGGAAAAAATCAAAACAAAACTATGTATTTATGTAGCTTTAGAGAAAGACACACACGCGCGTGCGCACACACACACACACACACACATTACAGAGAGAAGAAATAAAATATAACCAGAGATTTTTCTTTTTGGGTTGTTAGATTATAACAGCACAATTTTTTTCTTAAACTCATCTGTAGCTTTCTAATATTATACATCAAGCAATATTACTTCTACAACCAAAAGTGAAACCAAACATGTTATTTTTCTAAAAGTGAACCAATGAATTTTTAGAGATTTTCTTACCTTAACTCTGGGGAATGATTAGTTGTGTGGGTCCTTCTGGACTCATAGCAACATTATTAAAACGGATGTCAAGATTGAGGTGTTTCCAGTGGGGCAGGGTGAGGTGAGATTCGTTGCTCTATACCCCACAGTCACTGTGCAAAGTGTAGCACACTGAGCTTACATACAAAGTGCGATTAAAAAAAATATGGTGAATGTTTAAATTGAAAAAAAAAAAGTATTAAAGTAAAACACCCATTGCCATTAATCCCCCTTAAAATACCCCTGCCCCTGTTCCTTCAAACACACTCATCCCATTGTTCTTGCCA
Organism: Rhinolophus hipposideros; assembly: GCF_964194185.1. NCBI lineage: Eukaryota > Metazoa > Chordata > Mammalia > Chiroptera > Rhinolophidae > Rhinolophus > Rhinolophus hipposideros. The sequence goes on from NC_138065.1 coordinate 21,307,416, forward strand.
CTTTCTGAAGCAGTTCTGGAAGTCCTCTGAGTGTCTTTACTTCATCCTCCAACATGACAATGCTCCATGTCACACATCGCTTCTGGTATACGGCAATTTCTGTCAAATAAAAGCATTAGTGTGTCCTCATCCACCTTATTCACTGGATCTAGCACCGTGTGATTTCTGGCTCTTCCCCAATGTCAAAATGATTCAGGAAGTCCAGGTAGCCACGACAGCTCAAATAAAGACCCTCACAAAAGGACTTCCAGAACTGCTTCAGAAAGTGGCAAGAATGATAAGTGTGTTCAAAGTGAGGGGGATTAATAGCAATGTGTGTCTTACTGTAATAACTTTTTTAAATTTAAACTTTCACCATAGTTTTTGACCACACTCGTAGGTATACATATTGACTTATGTGTGTTTCCTGTTGGTCTTTTACTTCCCTGAGAAGAACATGTAACCCTGGTAAAGCATCAGATACTAATCAATACATATTCATTGAACAAATGATTGGAATGAATGAATGGACTGAAAGCAATGACTGAATTCCTCAACAACCACTTGCGAGGTTTTCTAAATGTTCTTTAATCTGTTTTCCTAACAATTTTAGTTATCACCATTTAAATTCATAATTTGCTTTAGAAAAATAAGAACAAAGTATGTTTTTTTATTTCTTTATTCCATCCCAGGAACATACATTACCTGTTTTTTAAATTGCATTATACGTACCTAAAACAGAAGTGTTTGGTAACGTATGGTAAACTTTTTGCTGTAGGAAAATGTGGACTATTTGATTGAAAGTATAGATTATATGACAGAAATTACACTTGGGGAAATTTATTTATAATATCAAATCAGTCTATCTTGTGGAATCAAAATAGCCCTGGTTAGTATAGATGGGGAAAAAAAAAAGATGCTACATTTGATCATAAAACATTATCATGAACCAAGAACCAGTGAGGTAATGATATAAAAATTAGCCAACTTTTGAATAAAATAATAGTGCTTTACATAGATAATCCAATTATGAAGTCATCAAGGAACAGAAAAGAACAGATGAATTAATAAAAACAATATGAAGATCTCCATGACATGTAATTGCCATAGAATAATACATACAGTTTATATTTTTAAAAATTTATCTATTTTTCTGTAATAGAACATAATATTAACAATTATATGTTAATATTTCAGGAATAAAACAACACCAAGAAGAAGTAATTTGAGTAGCATAACAATATTTTATGAGGATGTCACGTTTTTAGAAAATGTTTCTGGTACTAGTCTGTTTTTCCAAGGAGTCCATGACTCAAAAATGGGTCAGGATGACGGTAAAGTTCCTTAGATTTCCAGTTCCTCAGTAGCCAGTGTCCTGTTAAGGTATCAGGCATGTAGTCTGCCTCCTGCGAGTGCAAAGCAACAGATGGTGCTATTTATCTTCTGAGTACTATTTACCAGAGGGACAAATACTGAGAGTAATTTTCTGGAGGAAGTTGATAATTTCATAGAAATCACCTACAGTAAATGGTTGGCTTCTATAATGTTGGCCTCTACCTGTCACTAAATAATCCATGGAAACAAAAGGGGGACTGGACAGTGAAGTCACAGATACCATTTAGTTTCTCTTAATTGTACCTCTGCCCTACAAAGGCCTTTAGTAGGTATATGTTCCCCAGGATTTATCATAAAATATTCTACTTCTGTAGGTAGGGGACTCTCAATTTCTGGACTGTTCCTATGATAAATAAGCATGAACCTTTCTGTGACATGTCTATTATAAGATTGAACTGTTATTTAAATCTTGCATTGCTGTTTAATTTCTTCCTTATGTGTGCTTTATCTCTTCAACTGAATTGTAAGTTTTGGGAAGGTCATGAAACATATGTCCCATTTTCTATCCCAGCCAGTGCCTTTCATAGTCTCTGGTAGGTACTCAATAAATATTGATGGATAGGATAAGATTCAGCTGAAAATATCAAACCTAGGCCTTGTCTACCAGCTGCTAGTTCAATTCCATGACTTGCAAATTTAATTTTGAGTGACTACGAAGTACTCACTTATTCTGCAAAATGAAAAACTGTGCACATTTTAATCTATCTCCTTCTGATGACATCAAAATTGTAGATGTCCTTTCTCTCTGAAGGGCCCAAATAATGCGCACACTTGTACTACGTTAATTTACAAGCATTGTAATTTAAAAACTCAATATTTCAAATAAACACACCCTGCAAATATATTTTAAATATGACATTTCTACTCAGATTTTACACTACAGAGAATTAATGAATTTTAGAGGTGAATTATGAACCAATCAATGTAAATATTATATGTTGAAACACCAAAATCTTTTAATTTTGCATTAATAGTCAACAAAAATTATATACAGAAGGCAGGTGTAGTCCATAATTTGTATCACAAGATAAAAGGTAAATGCTGGCACAGTATCAGGGCAGGGCTAAGTATGTTCTATTTAATGGGAAAAAAATAGTCTGTTTCAAATAAATGGTGTAATTTGCTAAACCTACACATGATTTCAATTTGGCAAACTACATTAACAACAAAATATTCTCTTCACAGTGTGGAGGAACATTCAGGAAAGAACTTTAAGTCTAAAATAGCAACATAGCCTTGTGTCATCATAGTTCATGTGTCCATATCAGGTTAGATATTTCATCCCTGCACTACTTGACAAAACTTAAACAGATAGAAAAAGATATATTGTGTCCAAAGGGTGAGAAATTTAGTAGCATCTGTTCTTATAGTATTGCTTTAACATTTTCAAACCAAATAATATATTGCTAGTAACGATACCAAATTGGCATTAAGAGGCACTGGAATATGAACCTACAACTAAATACTTGAAAAGTAGGAACTTATCAGTAGCCTTAATACTTATCAGTAGCCTTAATGTGACATTCTCCCTCCGCCCCCTCGTTTTTCTAAAACAAAAAAACCTTTAAAACAACATCCTACCTTTGAGCAGTCTCAAAACACAAGGGCAAAAGAATGGGCATGTCAGTGCTAATAGATGCTTAAAAATTATTGTCCATATTTATTTTGATGAAATGCTGAGAAGCCTAACTTTTGTAACTGTTGTGTGGGGCGACCTGTGGGGGTCTCTGCTCCCGCTCACCACATAAGAACTCAGGATATGGTGAGGTCAAAAAGGAACACCCACAGAGCCATAGGTGGGGAGCCATATTGCTATATTCTCGCTGACAGCTGGGTTGGAGACACAGGAAGCAGGAGCCACACTGTCCGCAACCCGCTGTCCACTTGTCTCTGGCAACCAACCTCACTTGCTAACTGCAATCCGTTCTTGCTAGCTCAGCTACCATCTTCTTGCTAGCTCCCATTTTGTTGCTAGCATAGCCACAGCAGTTATATTAGTGGCCAATGGCTCACTGGTTACAGCTGATGGCCAACTAGCCACAACTGATGGCCATCCATTCACAGTTGATGGCCATTTACTACCTGAGCCAGCACCTTTCCACGTGAGGCTGAGAGCCTGGAAACTGCACCCCTGGCTGTGTCCCCACATTCCACCCTGACAGGGTCTCGCCTCATAATCTACTCGACAAGCATCTTCCGCGAGGGGCCCTGTGTGAGGAGTCTGGAGGTGAATGCAATATCCTGGACACAGCTAGGCTCTCTGGGCACAGCCAGGGTTTCTCAGGGCACCACCCCAGTACTTCTGGGCACAGCCAGACTTCCTGGGCTTCTTAGGGTACCACCAGTCTCCCCGGACACAGCCAGGGTTTCTCAGGGCATTGCCACTCTCTCTGGGCACAGCCAGACTTCCTGGGCTCAGCCAGGCCTCTCAGGGCACCGCCACTCTTTCTGGGCACAGCCAGACCCCCTGGACTCAGCCAGGGTTCTCAGGGCACTGCCATTCTCTCTGGGCCTCTCAGGGTACCGTGCTGGAACAACAGCGACTCACCGTCAAGATGCTTAATATTCTCGATGGCGGCCAGTCAAGACACAAAAGCAAACATCCACCAGTTCCACTACATTGTGCCATGTTCCCAAGCAAACAGTCAAGCTGTCCATTAAATTAGGGATGGAGCCCATTCCCCATAGTCTGCAGCATTCGCCAGGGCTGTGTGTTAGCCTCATAATGTGTGCCCTCTCCGCAGGGTGAGGGCTCCAAGTCCTCCCCAACCTGGGGGTGAGGGACGACCTTGACCTCACCGACCTCTTCCACTGAGGACTCAGCAAGCCTTTCCTCCTGGGACTACAAGTCCTGCATTCGGGCTGCCTCAGAAAGAACTTCCCAGCCCACAGGGCCGCAACGACCTTCGCTTTCTCTGGCTTATGCTGGTTGGAGAGTCGTCCATGTCTTCCCACCCCTCCACGGGGGTCCAGCTCTCCTGCAGCTGCTCTTCCTGGTCTTCCTGAGACTGAGTGTTCATGCGCAAAAACTGCTCCACTGCCCTTCGGGGAACTTTGGCTGGCACCCTGCTTGCTATGCCATGTGTCATGCGGGGGACCCTGCTCACTGTGCCATTTGTCGTGCGGGGCAGCCTGTGGGGTCTCTGCTCCCGCTCCCCACATAAGAACTCAGGATATGGTGAGGCCAAAAAGGAACACCCACGGAGCCATAGATAGGGGTGTCATACCACTATACTCTCGCTGACGGCTGGGTTGGAGACACAGGAAGCAGGAGCCACACTGTCCGCAACCCGCTGTCCACTTGTCTCTGGCAACCAACCTCACTTGCTAGCTGCAATCCGTTCTTGCTAGCTCAGCCACCATCTTCTTGCTAGCTCCCATTTTGTTGCTAGCATAGCCACAGCAGTTATATTAGTGGCCAATGGCCACTGGTTAAAGCTGATGGCCAACTAGCCACAGCTGATGGCCATCTGATCACAGCTGATGGCCATTTACCACCTGAGCCATCACCTTTCCATGTGAGACTGCACTCCTGGCTCTGTCCCACAGTATCTTTTTTACCAAATGTAGTTTTTCCATATTTTTCAATAAAAAAGCAAGAATCAGCAAAATTATGGACTATATTACATTGTGTGTCTCCAGGATTTGACTATTTTAAGAAAAATTAAAGCTAAATGGCCTTGATAAACAGAAATTTAATATTCAAGATAAATGACATTTCATGCTTTTTAATAAGATGATGGGCTTTTGAAAAATTCTGTTTTAAAAGAGACATATTGTATATACAAATGTACAAAGAAGGTACCTGAAAAATAGCAAAACTTTGGAAATAAGACAATAGCCATATACCTCCATTGTTTTGTTGGTGTTGATGATGTAACCACTATTCATTTAGATTTAAAGACTGGAATCCTGCTCAATAATCTGTCATCTTTAACTTTCTCTTCCTAATTGCCATAAATATAGTAGCAGCTACCTTTTATTGTCATTTAGTTATTCTCTTTTGTTTCTCTTGGCTATCTTAAAAATGAAAAATTATCTTAAAATTATTTTTTGTTCCGTAGGTATAAAAAGTTCTCACTTCCTTTACTATCCTGGAAAAAAATGAATTGAAATGATGGCCTGGATTGCCAATAATTATTTAAATTACTTTAGTTTCAGGAAATTGAAAAACACAAAGCATATTTTCATTTAATACTAGCTCATTTTAAATAAGTGTCTTCAGGAATCTTGACTACAACTTGCCTGACCAGTGTCCACTAGGTGACACTGTTGCACAATAATGACAGGCCATAGCTTTGACAATAACTAATTTATCATACATATATTTAGATATTGTCAGTGTCTCTCTTTCAAGATGAAACTGGCTTAGCATTTTTAATTGGATATGGCTGATAACTACAACTTCATATAATTAGAATAAAGTTACCTCAAAGGTTAAAATGTAGGAAAAAGAAATATCTGTTTCACAGCATTCATATTTTTACAATAGAAAGATCTTTCAAAATCTGTATTTTTCACAGTTAAAATAGACTTCATTATGAATTTTAAATCGTGCAATTTTAAATCGAGTGACAATAATTGTACTGATAATGTTGGTTTTCAAGTGGTGTTTTGTCTTTTTTCCCTCTCCCTCCCTCCCCCATGCCCTTGTCCTCCCTCCCTTTTAGTCTTTTCAATTGTTTTTTCTCCCCTTGATTCTGGATTAGGAATCATTCAAGTGCAGTGCCAAAATCAGGGGAAGAATCAATGGCCTTAACAGCCTCTGTGCCACATTGTTGCCAACCTAGGAAACTTTAACCTCAAAAAAAAGCAGAGTAAAACAAAAACAGTGATGATGCTGTTGGGTAGTTAGAGCCTTTGACTGCCTGGAATTGTATCCAAATCTCTGGACATGGAGATTTTCCTGTAAAATCCACTATTTGGAAATATCATGTAGATTATTGAGATTTCCCTTGATATTAGGAATCCTTAACAACTTATTCATATATCGATGCTCAAAATCATTGTTACATTAAGCTTATTTTTTGTATGGCTTCAATTTAATAAGAATGTTGACGTAAAAGCATTCATGTTCCCTACTATACTTTGCATACACTAATCTCATGCTGTTCACCTGAAAATCTCAGAGGAGGAGCCAGGCATAAAAGGAAATTACTCAAAGTGTGAGTGGCTTAGAAGTGTTTTATGGCATGTGGCATGTCTCAGAGGGAAGCGACAGACATGTCACTTTTTTTTGGTTTGTTTCTTTTTTTAAGCCAGGCACACTAGAGCTGGGAAAGCAGAGTGTGAAGTGGCCTGCATTTCCATGAGGAGGCCACTACCCCCGTGCTGCTTCGTGGACCCAGCAGATGGCCTGCACACCTCTAGTGCTGCATTCACTAGACTGCGTTTTGTCAAACAAAATGATCAAATTATGCCATTACATCTCCGACAACGTATGGAAAAGGAACCCATATACTTAAATTTGTGTTCAGAGACATGGTCATCATGCTTACAAGCCTGAATGTCCTCTTCATAGTTGGAGGGTGGGAATCCGGATCAGGTGAACCTCACATAGAATTATTTTTTTTTACGTTTTCTTTTATCACCTTTCTGTGCTATCTTTTCTTTTTTCTCTTTTCCCCTCTGGTTAACCTCAAAGGAAAATTATTCTCTCTAACCTTAACTGAAAATTATATTATAGATAGAAACACTTTCATATGCCAGCAATTCCACTCTGGGCATATTATATAACCTTAACTGAGCCTTGCACTTTCCAGTATTTAATTCTGTATAGGTTATTATGAAGATTAAGTGAGATCATAATATTAGTGAAGCACGTGGCAAGTTTTTAACATACAGTAGGTGTGCAGAAATCGCTAATCTATAGAAAGCTTCCTTTAAAAAAAAAATGTCTTCAGGGAGGTGGGTGTTAGGAAAGACTCCAATTCCATGGTGGGCCATAAAGTGGTGTTACTTCAGATCTAGACGGAAAGCAAGGGTGTAAAGATAGAGGTTGAAGAAGCTAGAAAGTATTGTTAAGCTGGAGAACAGCGAATCTGTAAAGGTGTTACAAGCAAATCAGAATGAAAAAGAATAATATTATGACAATTTCTATTTCTTGAATGAATGTTGGGTGCTATGCACTTTCTATAACTTCTCTTTTTAATTCTCACAAAACCCCTAGCAAGAGTTTTTATTAGTATCTACTTTTTCTAGTCAGGAAACTGAGGTTCAGAGAATTCAAGTATCAAGTCCAAAGTATGTTTGGCTCCTAAGTGGTAAAGCCTATTGAATTTGCAAAGAACTGTCCATGGCCATTAGCCCACCCCTCTCTCCCACACTTTACAAATAGAGTAAATGGAACTCCGATTTCCACATTCCTGCAAACCCACACAGATAAGTGTGGTGTTTGGAAATTTTATTTGAGCTCTCATAATGTATTTTCTTCTAGGAGTAAGGAGAAAATGGTGGGTAGTTATTTAGGCTTCTTATTAAAAGTTGATTTAATCCAAAATGTAGCTAATCTATAGATTACAGAAACTGTAATATATAGTACTACAAGATAGTCTACAGAAAATTATTCCTTCTTACTTCCAAATGAGAATGTTAAAAGCACCCACTGTTTACCACTTTTTACCACTTTAACCACAGCTTCTTTAATCCTCACCCTGTGCATAGATTTAATATGTGTGAAGATGAAAATGAGGGATGGATTTCCCAAAATAGTTAGTGAATATTATAGCAACCATCACTATACATAGTTAATCGTGAGCTATTTGTTAGGTGGGTGACCATGTGTGATGAAAATGAATGTATGTTTTGGCAGACATACTCCATGTATGTATCTATAAGATTTAGAAGTTCAATTAAATGCATAGATTCCGTAACTTTAGTCCCAATAATAGTGCAATGTTTCCTCTGAGATTTTGAGATATACCTGGCTTGGCATTTCCCCCTTTCTTAGCATGCATTAAAAAGTCTGGAATATGAAATCTGGATCTCTTACCATTAAATTACGGTAACACGTTTAGTAAAAGCAACATGACTTCAGTAGTTGTCATGGACATACTGGAAATACACCTCCCCTCCCCCACACACATACATTTTGGTGCCATATTTTGGATCTTTAATGTGTCCACTAGCTTAGCTTATAGGCCTGGAGATATGACCAGTATTTTCATTAAGACTTCGTACACCTGAAATCTATCTAACTTTACTAACAATTGTCACCCCAATAAACTTTAATTTTCAAAAAAGACCCTCCATTTCTGAGGCTTTTTTAGTGATGTTCTGCTGTATTCTTTCTGTTACGAGAGATCTGTATGAGAATCACCCCATGATGACTGCACAAGTGACATAAAGGACTTATGGCTTATTCTCAATTCACTGTCACTAATATTGCAAGAGAGGAGAAAGCTAATTGATATTTTCTACCTTTAAAAGTGTTTTCTATCTCCAGCCAAATATCTTCAGTAATCCATCTTCCAGCCTCCATTAACATTTTTCCATTCACCCTGCACATCCTTTCCTTCTGACATTACCTATACTCTACAATCACTTATTTATCTGATTAAAATTTTCACTTTTCTCCCTATCTAGTGGGCCCCAAGGCATAGCAAATGTTGGGTACTTAAAATGATAAGGATAGTTAGGAAATCCTAAAAAGAAATGTATTTGTTCCCAAGTGTCTACGATTTTTTGATTAGGTTCCCTTAAAACTCAAAAATTATAATTTAGTACAGATAACGGGATTTCTGAGCTGCTGAACCCAGGAATGAGATGTCGTCCAGGACACAGGAGGGGGTCAGCTATAGTAGCTCCATTGTAAATTTGGGCTTTTGACTGTCTTCTCTATTAAACAAGGCATTTCATAGGACTGGATTCCATAGCTTTGCCCTTGGTTAAGAAGAATGCTCTGTTATTATTTGTCTTGTTGATGAAAGCCATTCTAACACGTGTGAGGTGATATCTCATTGTGGTTTTTAGTTGCATTTCTCTGATGATGAGTGATGTTGAGCATCTTTTCATATTTCTATTGGCCATCTGTATGTCCTCTTTGGAGAAATGTCTATTCAGGTCCTATGTGACATATAGATGATGTATTGCAGTAATGTACACTTGAAACTTATGAAATTGAACTAACCATTATCACCCCAATACATTTTAATTTAGAAAAAAGAATGCTCTGACATCATATATAGAGGAGTAGTAGACTTGGGACTGTTATCACTTTGTGAGGAGTGTAAATGTCTAATGATTACGTTGTTTGGTACACCTGAAACGAATATAAAAATAAAAACTAACTAAGTAGCTAACTAACTAACTAACTAAATAAATAAATAGAAAGAAAGAATGCTCTGGTTTAGAGAGGGACTTTTCTCGGGCCCAGTTATACCTTAGGACATTAAATGGGTTATGGGTTCTATCTCTCTGTTTGGATTCACATTATTCCATGACCTTTACAGTAAGTTAGAGAATTCAGATTTTATATGAAGGAGAAATTCTTTATTTTGAGCAAAATGCTGAAGATTTTGAAGCACCAAAAGTGCCCGAATGAGTGAGCAATCCTACTTAAACACAGAGAGACGGGTATCTGGAGGTCTTTGTCCTTAAAACATACAGATGACATGCTTTTTTAAAAAATTAAAACGTTTTAGAAACTAAAGCTTTTTTTTTTTCTCTTTCATACATATTTGCTAATTTCTTGGGATTGAAATGGTTTGACTTGAGCAGGAAGTAAATGATTAAGGAAGCTTTTTCTTAATTATCTGCAGAAGATGTAATGGACTACAAATTGCTCTTATTAAACTAGCATCATAGAAAGACAAGGTCAAATGTTGATCAGAAGGGCCAAATCACCAGAAAAATAGATACAGCTACTTGTCTCTTACTCAGCCTGGTGAACCTGATTTTTCAGATCAAATACACTGATATATAACCAGATTTGTCATGTCGCCTCAGTATATAATTCAGACATCTGCCAAACCACTCACTCAACATCTGAGGCTTGGTCCCCTGATTTGGATAAATGAGATGTTATTATTTTGAAGTTACTCTGAGAATTAAGAGGAAACGTAAAGTATGTGAAACATGTTTTTTAAAGGGGGAAGTAGTAACAAGCATAGGTTATTATTGTCATTTTCATAGCTTTGCATATATCCAGAATGAACTATGTTTAAAAGATAAAGTCAGAAGCTAATCTCTGAGGTACCCTAAGAAATCATGAGTAGTGAAACTCAATAGTTTATTTTCTAATCCAAAGTGCTGCCATTAAGTTGACATTTTCCTGTTTGACATGAACAAGTTAGAATTGGTTTCTATATAAGAAAAAATTTTCTAGTAACTAGAGGAATTCACCCAAGCAAGTAGCTACCTTCTGAGGTAGAGCATTCCCATTGTTAGAACGTTCTAATACCATCGTTGGAATGGTAGAGACAGAATCACTCTGTTAAAGGGATGGCATTTCCTAGTCCTTCCTTTAATAATTCCCTCTAATTAACTCACTACACATGTTACATATTTATCTGGTTTATTGTCTCTCTCATTAACATGTAAGCTCCACGAAGGCAGAGATTGTAGTTTATATTGTTCATCAACATATTTCCTGTACGTGAAATATGATGAGGATATAGTATACAATGTTTTTAACATATGAAAGACTGGATGAGTTTTTTAAAAAATTAATTCTTACACAGAACTTCAATATATAAATGAAGTAAAAGTCAGGGTTCCCTGGCAGTTTAAATATTCATTATTTAGCAGAAAATATTTTGTTACTTGCTTCAAACACTGAAGCACCAATTTGGACCCCTTAGCCTTCCTGAGCAAAAGTTTGAAAATCAGTAATCTCCAGAATAACATTTTATAAGAAATGACATAGCACCCAGGGTTCAACTCTCAGTTTTAAATTAAGTTTTCTCCTGGGGCTTCATGGAAAGCAAATATGCTTCTTGAGAGCCACAGAAATTCTGGTATCAGTTTCCCCAGAGGACTATTTCACAGAGTGACTCTGAGAAAGTCACTGAATTTCTTGCTGCTTTAGGATTCTTTTCCATAAAATGGGAAAGAATCCCTCTTTCATCATGGAGATGCAGGCAAAATTAACTAGTGATTGTTGCTAAGGCTTTAAAGGATGCTTTGGAAAAAAAGGCTGTAGATAACAACATATTTTACTTGATCCTACCCAATAAATGCTCTGAGAGAGTCCAGAAACAAATACCAACAATTGAGTGGATAATGTCAATTTCAAATGACTTCTTTGCTGGGACTGAGGTGGCGCTCTTAGAGCCAACCAAGGTATATACTACTGCTTTCTGGAGACTGCGTGTACTGAAAGAAGCTGCAGGGAGAACAGTGGAGTGAGTAGGTATGTCCAAGCATCCGGGGTCTAATGAGATAAGGTGGAAGAGTGAGGTGGGGAGGGCAGAAGGAGAAAACCCTCACAGGAGCTATCTGAGCTCTGCTGGGAAGCAGGGTTATCGAGTGTGTGTAAACCAAGAAGGACCTGGTTACAATAAACAAACAAGCTCTGTAAGAATGGCAGCAGTTCCTCCAAGTGTGCTTTGTGGGAGGGAGACATCACTAGTCCCGTGTTACAGATGCTGAAATTAGCCAGGGAGTCTCTCTCACCCAGTTGCTGCATGTCCTACACTTTAGCTATCTTATCCATACTGCTCTTTACCATTATGTGCAAACAGGACTATTTTCAGAGGAGGACAACACCCTTGTGGCAAATCCTTGGGATATACCTCTTTTCCATACCCCTCACCAAGGGAGTGGGGGGAGGCTTTCTTTACTTACAGCTTGAAATATTTCAATGGTGTTCTAAGCACAGTAGTCTTTGCTCCCCATGTCTTCCTTTCTCCAGCTTCAAGTTGGTGCTGGAAAATCATCTTAAGCACAATCTGATCTCACCTGCCTATGCTCAGAACCATTTCATTGTGCCCTGTGCTAATATTACATGTGATAAGCTTTTTGTGTGGTTTTCAAGGTTCTTCATTATCTGAACCCAACTCACTACGTTGCCTTCACTCTGAACTCATCCCATTTCTAGTTGCTCTCAGAACTCACTTTACATTCTTCTATTTCCATGCATTTTCACTTACCAATGTAAATTGACCTTTCATTTTGGATAAGTACAGAACCACTGATACTCTATCCATCCTTCAAACCCTATTTCAACAGACTATCTATACAGTCTTCTCAGACTTCTCTCCCCCTTCCCCTTTAACCTCTCCCACTACTCTGCTTCCACAGCAGTCTGTCACTATATTTATTTTCAGTTGGGGCACTTGCAGTGGGCTTGGGGTCCAATGTCCTGGGTTCACAATTAGTCCTCACCTATTAGTTGTGATTTGGGACAATTAAGTTACTTTCTTTGAGCCTCAATTTCTTAATATGTACATTGGTATAAAATACTTTTAAATGAGATAAAATGACTGAAAGCCCCTTAGCATTGTACCTGTCACAGATGAGGTACTTGACAAACATTTATTGAGTAAGTGAATGAATGAAGAAAAAATAAATCGATGGATTCTGTAATGCTACAGCATACTACACTGACTGTTGCTGGGGAAGACTGGAATCACTCATTCTTGCTTTTCAACTACAGAATGAGAAAACATTCTAACAAGGCCTCTCTCACAAGATCTGTGTCAGTCTGCAAGTTGAATGACTGGCCTGTGAAACTTACAAGTTGCATGTAGGAAGGACCATGTGGTTTGAGCGTCTGTGTTGGCTTTCTGCTGGGCTGAGGCATAAAAGTCCTTTCTGGGTAGTCTTCCAGGTTTGTTTACCTCAAGATCCAGTTTCCGGCATTATGTCTCCATTGTTGTCCTTCTTTAAATTCCCTTTCACCAGACAAAGCGAAAAATTTGTCTTTGAAGTCCTAGGAAGCCGCGTTGTCAGTTACCGCGGGAACCCGCGGAAGTACACGTGAAAGCAGGCATTAGAGACGGTGGAGATCAGAGGGCATTTCAAAAGCTGCAGGGGCTATTCAGATTCTCTTATTTAAAGGGACTCTGATGCAAGGAGATGGTCTCTTCTCTTCTGTGCTACCAGTTTGAAATGTATTTGTAGTTAAATCATAAAGAGTCCTGATTTAAAATTCGCAGTTTCAGGGGGAAAAATGTTTTCTGTTCTAGGTCTCTTACATAGCAGCCCTTCCTGAGGAGTCATGAGCCATGCTGTTCTACCAAGTCTGCAATTCCTGGGCAGGATTGGGGAGGCAGGAGATAAAAGAATGAGATGTTTGCCTTATTTATTTATTATTTATTTATTTGCTCCTAGGATAAAGCCATTGCATTGATGTTGCAGTTGGAGGCCAAAGTACTGAAGGTCTAGCAGACACTAAGCACATATTTGCAGATTGATCTGCTAATTTAAAGAATTGCTTCTTCACCCTGTGGGGCAGTGGTATCCTTTTTCCAAGTTACAAATTTAAAGAAAAAAGGTTAGCTGTGGGCAACCCTTGGAGTTTTCTCTGACAACCAAGTTTGACAGCTGAGAGGAAAGGAAGAGAAGAGGAGACTCTCCTGGTTTATGTTTCACTGTGTGCAAAGTGATAAAGTTAAGGATGGGCAGATTTATTGAACTAAAACATTAAGTTGCATGTACAGGAAAATTGAAGAAAGCAAAATGTGCAGTTGCCTCTCCTTAAAAGCCTTTTATGGTCTGGGGAAAAAAAAATGTCCCTGTTGGTCAATTTCCCTTCTCTCTTAGAAGCAGAATTCCCTCTTGCTGCACCCCGTGTGACTTTTTTGTATTGTTATTTCAACTGCCATAAGCACTTTGCTAGTTGACAGTGATTACTGGGGTTAAGAAAATGGAAACTAAAATTAAATTTCATTATTTTTGAATAGAATACATCGAGGAAATAATTCCATAGATCTTTCACACTTGAACCAAATTTCTCAATTGGAGAAACAACAACAAAAAACATTTTTTTTCCTTTTTTTGTATCACTGCACTATATTCTATTTTAGGAACCAGAAGGAACATATATCATGGAACAGAAATCAAAACACACCGGGTTGAAGGGAAACAATGGTATGATTCAACTCCAACTTCTTATGTAAACTTACACCATATGATAATGTAGTTGTACTGCATATTCAATTTTGATATGTAACCTTTGAAATAAATTGGAATATTCTTTCCTGCTACTCTTGGCACATACCAAGTGATCATAAACAATAATCTCATAAAGGTCACTTGCTCAATAAGCACTGCTTTCGGCAAGAATTGTTCAGGACTACTCAGAAATATTTTTCCCTTTCTCTGAGACTCTTAATTTATTCTTTCTTGCTTTTTTGAAGCTCCAAACAACACAAATTTTCTTACATCATGTAGACTTATAGGATTTCTGGAATGTTTATTGTTTTTCTCTTTTCCTTATACTTTACTTTTTTAAAAAATTTAAATTGCCTGATGGAAAGTAGGCAAAGCAGTATGGGGAAGGGCAGGTTAGGGAGTTGGTTATTCAGCCCAAAAGTAATTGGCTATTTTAAAGAAAATTATTATAATTTGATTTCAGTTCCTCTCTACTCAAATTAATTAGTTTATTTGCTAGACATGGCTAAAATAAGTATATATACACATATATGTTTTCTCTTACAGAATTTGTTCATTTACAAAATTTATTTCAGAAACCTTGTAACAAATCCCAAATGAATTAATAATGCTCTACCATAGTAACTTTAGCTCCTCATGCAAAAGCTAAAAACTATTTTGTTAAATCCAAGCTCTAACCATATTAGTTGTGTCTTTTACCTTTATTCACCATCAAAATGGCCCCAATCAATATTATTGTACTGGCAGATAATAACTTTTCTTAGTATATGCCAATTCCATCTGCTGACAAATAATACAGGTGACTATCCTCTTACAAGATAATGACATAGAAAAGGACTTCCTTGCCATATACCCATCTGAAGATACATACCCATGATAATTGGTCATCTGTAAAGTAATCTGGAAGTTGTATGGGAAGGGTGGTCAAAACAAAAGGTCACTCAAAACTGTCTGTAGGGAAGATTTGTTGCACCTTCAACTTAAAGCACATTGATTTCAACTCTCTACACATTTAATCAAATAATGAGAATGGGACATTCTTAGGATGAAATTAGTAAAATAAAACTTTTCATTATTTTTATTCACCTTATTCTAAAAAGATTTGAAGCAACTGAATAAGCTGAATTATAATTTCAATTTACTAAATGCCAGGTACTTCTTCTCTATTTAACCCTTACATTTGAAGTCTGCCTTGGGTAGTATAGATACAGTCACTTAAGCAATGATTATGGTTCTTTCTCAGTCTCTCTTTTTTGAAATATTAATTAAATACAATAAGTTTTTAAATAAGGATGGATTGATTTCCATTTAGAGTCACAATGAGAAGAGTTATAGAGTTGGTGGCATTTGAATTGGGTCTTGAAATAGGAGTAGATGTCAAGGGACACTGGTACAGGAGTGCCATTAAGGCATGGGAGTGTGGGGAGAGCTCATGACGAGAAGTTTCTTTTTACCATATGTCAAACCTGGCATCATTATAAAGTCAAAAATTTGTTACTACTGATGCAGTTATGGAGGACTTCTGGAAAACTGTAGAATCATGGGAGATGTTTCCTTAAGACCTCATGTTCTTCCCTTAATAATTAAAAAAAACGGAAACTTATTATAGAGGAAATACTGACTTTAGAGCACATGGTGCTTAGAATTTCAAAACAAATCAGTAATAGATTTGGATAAATCTAACAGAGGTGTTATAATATAGATTTTACTATTCATGGCATCTTTTTCTTAGCCACCAAAATGATAGAAGAATACAAATCTAACAGAAGCCCAGTTGGAATTGACTTTGGAAAGAAGGTGAGCAATTGTGGTCTCTGGTAAAGGAGAGAGGGCGGTGGCTGTGGCTGTTTCCTACAGAGCTTCCTCCTTTGTTAATGAATAAAAGTCAAAGAATTTAATATACAGTCAAAATTTGTAGTTTATTTTTATGGACTAAAAGGTGCAGTTATTTCTTTTCTGGCTAATTTTAATTTGAAACTTACATAGGTACATAATACCAACTCAAAGCTTAATAGTCCAAGCTAATTCACTTGGATGTTAAATATTTAAATATAGAAATGCATAGATTTGAGAGAAATTATGGTGTCACTATATGGTAGGGCAGGTGGACCAAATGAAAATTCAGAACTGAACAAATTTCAGGAGTTGTGAATACATTTTACAGCATATCTTCTATTTGCTCATTTTTAAGCCACTTCCCTCTTTATTATGCAACTTTAGTTGTCTGGCACCTATAGGGATGAATCTAGAAAATGTGACTTGAGTTTATGAATCTTGTAAGAATTTGCATTTATCTTTGTCAAGAGGATAACTGAAGGCAGTGAGGTTTCTGTGAAATATTCTAATTAATCCAACTCACCATATTTCTGTATTTTGAAAATCCCATCAACTAAAACTCAGTTCTCATCTTAAGAGGAAGAAAAAGAGCAGAGGTGTCTCTGAAGAGGAAAAAGGGAGGAATTAAAATTTAAAAAGAAAAAAGTAGTGAACAGAACTAAATGAAGGAACTAAAATAGGGAATTTGTGCATAAACATCACCCATCTCTCTGCTTTCCTTCCAACATTCCCTGACCTCTACCTTCCTGGAGATTCACTCCTGCTGTCAGGGAACACTTGACTCTTCCAGAAAAACCTAGGAACTTTAACCAAGTTGTCTTAAACTGAGCTTGTTAGTTGGTGGCTGCATGCTGGCTGCCTCACCTGCCACACGTAGCAGCAGTCCCTAACGGCTGAGCAGACTCAGCCTCTCAGTCCTAAGTAAAGCAAAAGAGAACTATGTACGGAGACTCTGCACTTGAGAATGTGTTCAGACAATCTCTGCCCAGATGCCGGTGTGCAGATGCATATTTCAGATGTTCTTTATCCTGATGAGCATGCAGCCAGAACACCTGTTTTGCTGCCTGGAGGAATCATATTTGAAATGAAGATACATGTACACAATCAAATATTTACACTGTATTTATAAACAGAGCCCTTAGTGTTGGGGTGAATATCTTCCCATTAGTCCAAAGGTGGGTAGTTGTACTGTCTGAAATGACCTCAGTCCCGTTTTGAAGATTCTCATGGCCACTTTTTAAAAGCTGTATTTGAAAGCAGTTTGAAGTGTTATAATTTCCACAGGGATTGCCCAGCACGTGTGTGTGTGTGTGTGTGTGTGTGTGTGTGTGTGTGTGTGTTTGTGAGCGCATTGGAGGGGTAGCGATCCAAATCTGGGAGCAAATATCCCACTTTAGCAACAGAATAAGACAGATACTATACATGATATTTGTGGATGTTGAAAAGGACAGGCAAGCCCTGTTTCCAATGTACACTTTTCTTTGAATATTTTATAATTTTTAAAATATTTATCATGTGAAAATTAAGTTTAACCCTGTAACTATGAATGTGAAATGGCCATCTCTAAGAGGGAAAATGTGTAATTATTTAAAATTACAACAAATGACTATTCACAGCACAATAAATGACAATTATACTTTATTATTGTTATTATTCAGAATGATTTCATTTTTAGGCACGATACATACATTTATAAGCGCACATATAATGCATTTTACGCACACGGGTTAGCTGTTTAAGGACAATAGTGCCTACCAGAAAATTATTTCCTACAAGAGTAAAGTGTGGAAGAATTAAAGTCCTATTAAAATCATCTTTGAGAATGTATCAAACTTATGTTACTATACAGTTTGGAAAAAAACGAAAGTATGGTTATCTTATGGCTTGATTTAAATGACGGAATTTGGGTGGCATAACTCAGTATTTGTAATTGCTATGCTCCTAGGAACTGAGCTTTCAAATCTTTTCAAGTTCATCAGACACTGCTTTCATAGGCACTTGTGTGGATAAATTATATTCTTCTAAATTCCTTGGAATTGAGAACATTAGAATTAAACTCTATCAGTTTAGTAATAATTCTCCATGAGCCAGATTCCAGTCATTCATAACTAACATAGTGAATCCCTCAGCCCAGAATAAGAATGGAAATTCTCAAATAAGACATTTGGACAGTTAGAGAGAACAAAAATATAGATTGGCCCTATATTTTTTACTTAATCTGTCTAAATCAATTAGACATTTGAATTGTGGTGTTGTATTTCCAGGAAGCTTCATTGCTTTCTATTATCCTCATGACAAAAATAAACAATTCCTTTTGAAATCGTAAAGAAAAATGCTTCCCACTGAGTTGATGTCATGCACTGTTATATGCAAGAACATATGTGTGATAAAAAATGAGAAATTATGGATCAAATAATGATTTTGGAGCAACTTACATAAACAATAGAGAGCATTTTGGATGAGTTCCAAGCATCATCACTATTGTTTAATTTCAGCCTCAGTTATGCATCTGCCTAGGCTAGTGTGTCAAAGATAATAATCTCACCAGATAGATATAAAATGCACAACTAAAATTACACAGCTCCATTATTCTGTTTACACATAGTGCTAAACCACTCTTTTCCAGCTGACTGACCCAATAGAGCTCTTTGTCCACTGAGCTCCCTTGCTAATTTGGTGGGCCGATCCCCATTTCTTTGTATATATTAGGTCGTTTTGTACCAATGTAGGACTAAAGTAACTAAGAAATGGCATGAATATGTTTGCTATCTCATGAATCTGTTCTTTACATCTTGCTCTCTGCCTTTCGCACACAATTATGGGCTTTTAAAGCAAGGGAGAGCCTTAGTGGAAGTCACAAAATGCCAATTAAAAGAAATGGACAGAAGCTGAGTGCCAAATCACTCATCCTGGGGAAAAGAGGAAGACAAAGAAAGCTATGCATTTCAGCCCTCTTCACTGAAATGTCTTCTGTCAATCAACACACGATAGGATCCTCAACTAGAAGGATATTTAGGAAGTTACTCACACCAGGACTCTGTCTTTAATTTAAAACCACTTATCAGAGGAAGTTTTCATATATGACACTAGCCCTTCCCCCACAAAAAAGGAAAAAGAAGATGCTAGCCAGTAATTTTCATTGCCCAATTTATACCTAAAGTAAATGTAATTTTGAAAACTATGATTTGTAGGTGGAAAGAAATATGATATTCTTTTGTTAAGTCGTAATTGAAAAACAAAACTTTTGCCATTTGTTTTCTTTGAATGCAAAGCATTGCACTCTAAGTAGGGCTGAACAGGATCTGCCTCTCCATCACTGACAGTTAATAATTAAATCAAACATTATATTCAGCAATAGAACATATGCATCAGCTTCTTTCAAATTGCATTTCCTTCCTGTTAGGTCCATTAGAGTAAAGCAGACTGCCTTTAGAAACCCCCTTATTGCTGCTGTCTTTCAGCACAGTTCCTGAAATGGATAATGTGGTACATATTATGGGCAATTACACAGAACTCCCCAGCGAGAGGGTTTTAGAGTTACAGAATGAAACAGCTGGAACTACAGAGCTATAAGCTAATCATAAAAAAGGAAATAGTTAAAAAAATAAATAACCCTGACAAAGAAAAAAAAAGGAAAGCATAAGAGGTTCTATAAAAGCATTGTTCTCAGAGAAGCTGTCTGTACTTAGAACAATCTCCAGGGTTCATGATGTAAAACTATCTAAATCTAAACATATTATTTGTAAAAATACGTTTTGCTCAGTCTTAAATCATGGTCTAAAAAGCACATAACAAACAGCTAGCAAATTTGAGGTCTTGGAAACAATGACCTTTTCCCCTCCAGCTTTACCAATGCAGTATTTCCATATTAGTAACATTGTGAGAAATCTAGTCTCCTTTTTCAATTTTATTTCTATGAAAACATATACAGTACTAGAAGATGAGTTTTCTATTTACTAAATGAGCCACACACATAATATTTTCATCTTGTTGTTTTATGCATGGGCTTGGTGTGTAGTGTTCATGCCATAGAGATAAGAAATTACATAATCTATCTCACCACTTGGTTTGGAGTCTGCAATTGGACTGTTCTGCTTCAAAAATCAGACAAAACATTAGACATATACCTAAGGGAAAAGTTTCATATTCAAAGGGTAAAATATGTATTCTGATTTCTTTCAGTTTTAGGAAAGAAAGTAATAATGGATTTTGATGGTTAAAATGTTGCTTCATTTGGTTTTAAGTAAAATTGCAGTTTTAGCTTGTGCCAATGAAGTGTTTTGAAATTTTTCAGTAAAATTACTTTATAACTTGAAAAATGATGGAAAAATCTACACAGTAACTACTGTGAAATGAAACAAAAATGGGTGCAATTTCAAACTTTAAATATAGCTACAAAACTATTTTCAAATTTGTTGCTAAAGTATTCTACAAAAATCTGAAGATATTAAAGGAGAAATATTTGTACAAATCTTGGAAGACTATTCTCTTTCTCTGCAAAGAGATGGATTACATAGTCATCGCCAGATTTATGTGGCTACTTATATACTTTCATAAGGCTTCAGTAGCCAATATTTATTTCTGCAACGATAAAATGCTGCAGAAGGAAGCTGCACATAAAACATGCTACCCAGTTTGATATCCTTAACAGTCATTGTCTCCTACTTCCCTTAAGAGCAGTGATTCTTTGTTGTTAGGTTTTTTTCCCCTCCCTTTCCAGTAAAAGCTTTATTATGATAGAGTCGAAGGAGGGGAAACAGATGTTAACAAGACAAAATGTTAAAGTCAAAGGAAGACTATGTCTCCTCATTATGAAATGTAATGTTCATTTTAACAGAAAAGCCCTCATTTGTTTTTTATTATTCAAGCTATGTTGGTGACTGTACAATATAATAAGTGAATACAATCTGAAAACCCAAATCTATGTATTACGTAACAAAATTCAGGAAATTTAATTGGAGGTCATATCCCTGTTTTGTATAAGGAGGGGCATTAAACAGGGAAAAATGGCCTGTGCATTGGTCAGAGGGATAAAGAAACTACTAACTGATACTTAAAGAAATTTCTCATTTATTTTTATTTCTATATGAATTTACCCTAAGGGAAAAAAGTGTTATCTATTAATTTATCATACAGGAAATTTCCAGAAAAATGTTCCTCTCCTTCATATTAAATAACTGGTTTTTGTCTCCAGATGGTGTGCATTTCTGTTTAGACAACATAATATCCCTTAGAGCATACTCACCCTAGTTACTGAACTAAGCACTTTATAAATATTAACTGATTTAATCCACCTAACCATGCTGGTAGGTACTACCTTATCCTCTTTGCAGATGAAGAAACCAAAGCAGAGAATTTACCTAGCTGGTTGGTCATACAACTTTATTAAATTGTAGATCTGAGATTTGAACCCAGGCTGTTACACTGAAGAATCTGATCTCTCAAATATTACAATATTTATTGCCTTTGAAGATAGACATATATTGCAGACCTTTATGGTACATAACTTATCAGGTCTTAGAACACTCTTCTCTACTGGATCAAGAATGACTCAACAGCAATGAACCATGAATCCATGTCTGGAACATTCAAATCATGATTCTGCAATATTATCTTCGTTACTATTAAAAAGCCTATAAAATTCTCACATTTACCTGAGACCGAATTCCAAAAGAAAGGGCAGAGGCCATCCTGCAAAAATCATGCTGCATTACTTGAATCTGTTAGTTTAAAATATTTTGCTACCTTCTAAGAGTTATTCTCCAGAAGGGTTCAGACTCTAGGCTGGAATGGCTTTGAAAACATCCGGAAAGCTACCTTCAAATAATCTAATGAATATGAGATATAAAAAAGTTGCCTCATTATAAAGCAGCCTATCATCTATAATAAATTAAATCTACATTCAGATGTCTTAAAATGTATTATGTTTTGATTCTTCTTTAAAAGGTTAATTGGAAGTAGAAGTACTTTTTTAAAATGAAAATATCAAAAGAAAATATAGCAAATATTTGTATGATTTAGAATTGGGTTGTTTCTTAAAGGGAGCCGAGACTAAGAATCCATAAAGAATAGGATAACTATTATTGAATACATAACAGTTTTGAAATGTATGGCAAAGATACCATGAACTTAAAAAATATACCCAGATTATAAACTACAAAAACATTTGCCACCATATGACATGGAAAGGGCTAATATATATTAGCAGATATATTTTTACATTGAGGTTTTATCTTAATGCACTATCTATACTAGTATTTCTCAACCTACATATAAATCAGCTGGGATCCTGTTAAAATGCAACTTGTTTCCATGGGGTGGGGCTTGAAGAGCGAATTTCCAACAAGTGCTAGAGGATGCTTATGCTCCTGGTTTACATATGGCACTTCCAGTGGCACTCATCTAGACCACTCCAGTTCATGGAACAATATAAATGCCATCACTAACTTCAAAGAAAATTTGGAGGGCAATTGTCGCATTTCACTTCATGGAAATTTTTTGAAACGGTGCTTATTTTAAAGGGTTATATTTCTTTAACCTTGGATTAGAAAAAGGATTTCAATCCATATGACCCAACAATGAGAGGAGAACTATTTTCTCCCTTCCTGCCCTCTCTAAATCTAATTTTGAAATAATTTTTTTTAAAAAGAGGACATGACCCAAGACAAAATTGAGGAAATGATAATAACAGGTAATTGACATGAAAAAGAAGTTAAATGGACAATAAATTTAAGAAAATATTCTTGGTCTCACTATTAGTCATAAAATACAAATTAAAGGAGTAAGAAAATATCTATTTTTATTTATTATATTAACATAAAGAAAAAAGAGTGAAAATAAAACTTTCGTTTCTGTGCTCCTGTGACAAACAAACAAACAAACAAACACTGTCTAAATTTCATATAACAGATGAGAAAATAGAGGCCCAGGAAAGGTAAGTGAATTATCCAAGGTCACACAGGGGGTAAGTGATCAAGCTGGGCTTTGAACCGAGGTATTCCACACTTACGTCTTTCTACATATTACTGTTAAACTCTACTGATTCTCAAAATACCCTGATTATTTAAAGGGTCCAAGTGATTTAATTTATTACTATAGTGAGTGCTGCCTTATCCAACTTTTACAAATAAGGGTTGGTGGAATGCTTAAGGTCTAGGATTATAGTGCAATACTAAAATTAATTCAGAGCACTGATTTTCATGCATTCACTCTCATTTTTATACTGTCTATTTGATAGCAAAGCACACTGATAATAATGCCATTGTAAATAAAAAAGCTCTAAACATATAATTTATAAAATCCCATGCTAGAAAAAATTAATAACTCTTAATCCATTCAGATTAAGAGTTAAGTGAAAAAAATGAAAACGTATTAAGGTTAAATGCAGATGTACTATATCATTTCAGGATGGCGAAGCCTAAAAGTAAAAAAAGAAAACTAAAGAATTAAGTAGATATGTTCAGAAAGAAAGAATGAAAGAGGAAAACTTCTGTATCAACAGTATTTTCCTATTAAACATTTTAGGTATTTTCATTTATAAATTGTATTTATTATTCTGAAAATAGACTGTTTACGGCCGTGGCTAATTTTTCTTTAGTAATTTGTGCAGCATTTTCTTATTGATTGATAGGAATATTTTACATTAATGACATTAACCTTCTTTCAAGTATATTGTAAATACTGTTTCTCTGTTCATGCTTGGCCTTTTTACTTTGTTTTTAATGTTTTGACATTATTTCAGCATATCTTATAAAAAACATATAAAAGCTCCCTATCAAAGAAGAAATATAAAAAATCTCAATAGCATTTTTTAAAACAAATACAATGAAAAATCAAAAAATTTGTATGGAATCACAAAAGACCCCGAATAGACAAAGAAATCCTAAGAAAAAAGAACAAAGTTGGAGGTATAACACTCCCTGAGTTCAATTTATACTACAAAGTGACAATAATCAAAACACCATGGTATTGGCAGAAAAACAGACACACAGACCAATGGAGTAGAATTAATAATGCTCCTTTTGACAAAGGAGCCAAAAACATACAATGGAGAAAAGAAAGCCTCTTTAATAAATGATGCTTAGAAAATTGGAAAACCACATGCAAAAGAACGAAATTAGACTGCTTCTGTCACCACATACCAAAATTAACTGATCAAAGATCTAACCATAAGACCTGAAACAACAAATTGCATAGAAGAAAGCACAGGTACTAAACTTATGGACCTTCGGTTCAGAGAGGATTTTATGAATTTGACCTCAAAGGCAGGGGAAGTGAAAGCAAAAATAAATGAAAAGGACTATATCACACTAAAAAGCTTCTGCACAGAAAAAAAAAATTAACAAAACAGAGACGCAATCAATCTAATGATATTTGCAAACATGTCGGATAAGGGGCTAATATCCAAAATATATAAAGAACTCATACAACTCAACAAGAAAAAACAAACAATCCAATTAAAAAATAGGCCGACTACCCGAATAGACATTTCTCCCAAGAAGACATACAAATGAACAACAGATAAATGCAAAAATGCTCAACTTCACTAGCTATTAGGGAAATGCAAATCAAAATCACAATGCAATATCACCTCACACATATTAGAATGGCTATTATCAACAAGACGAGTAATAACAAGTGTTGGAGAGGCTGTGGAGAAAAAGGAATCCTCATACACTGTTGGTGGGAATGTAAAATGGTACAACCACTATGGAAAACAGTATGGAGGTTCCTTAGAAAATTAAGAATAGCGGGGAGGGAGGTGGTAAATGAGGATAAAGGGGATCAAATATATGGTGATGGAAGGAGTACTGACTCTGGGTGGTGAACACACAATGGGATTTATAGATGATGTAATACAGAATTGTACACCTGAAATCTATGTAACTTTATTAACAATTGTCCCCCCAATAAACTTTAATTTAAAAAATGCAGGTATTCGTATGGATGTTTTTAATAAACATGAGTATACTTCAAAACAAACAAACAAACAAAAAGAATAGAATTACCATATGACCCAGCAATCCTTCTTCTGGGTATCTATCCACCAAAAATTTGAAAACATTTATCTGTAAAGATACATGTATTCCTATGTTCATTGCAGCATTATTTACAGTGGCTAAGACATGGAAACAACCAAAGTGTCCTTCAATAGATGATTAGATAAAGAAAATGAATTATATATATACAATAGAATATTACTCAGCTATAACAAAAGATGAAATACTGCCATTTTTGACAACATGGATGGATCTTGAGATTATCATGCTGAGCAAAATAAGCCAGACACAGAAAATCAAGAACCATATGACTTCACTTACATGTGGGATATAAAACTGAAAGCAACAAATAAATAGGGCAAACAAATAAAAACTCATAGACACACACAAAAGTTTAGTGGTTACCAGAGGATAATGGGGGAGGAGAGATGGTAGAAGCAGTTAAAGGGGGTCAAACACATGGTGACAGAAGGAGAACTGACTCTGGGCTGGTGAACACACAATGCAATATACAGGTTTTTATAATATAATTTTAGGTTTTATATTAACCTAAAATAATTTTATTAACCAATGTCACCTCAATGCATTTAATTAAAAATCTTTAAAACTGAAATATCATTTTCTCCCAGTAGACCAGAAACAATTTTGAAATAATGGTAGGGCTGGATGCTGAAGAAAATTCAGTTACAAGTTAATTTTCATAGGCTTCTGGTTGAAATGTAAATTTGTACAATATTTATAGAAGACAATTAAAGAATTTGTAACAAGAACATTAAAATGCTCAATCCCATAAACCTCTTCATTCAATGTATTCAGGACACTGTTAGCTTCCAGGTTTACAAATAAACATGACATAGTGTCTGCCTTTATTGAGTTTAGGAATCCACAATAGAATAGAGTCAAGTGCTCAAGCAGATGTGGCATCTGCTAATGGAAGAATAAGTTATTCAAATAATCCTCTTACAAAAACCAACTAAAACATTCTGGATGACATATAATAAAAACGTCTTCATATACCAGGGGTGCCAAAAAAATGTATACACATGACTTGTATTCATCTTTTGTTATCGGTATATATTGAGTATTACAATTTTAATAGTTTTTTCCTTTCTTAAAATGTGTATGCATTTTTTGGCACCCTCTGTATATGATAGATTTTAAAATTTGTTGCTATAGAACTGCACATGATACTTTTCTGTAAGTATATGTTTTTATGAGTATATATTTAGTATTGAGAAACAATTTGTAAAAAAAGAAAAAAGTCTACATATAAGAAAGGTAAAAGCCAGATAGGTAAACAAGCATTCCATCCCCGCCTTTCCTGAATGTATTTGCCATCTGGACTAACATTCTGTGAAGCTGAACTGGTAGTTTGTGTCTTTCAACGAATTGGTCCATTTCACCTAAGTTGTTGAATTAATGTGTGCAGAGTTGTTCATAATATTCCCTTATTATGTTTTAAATATCTGTGGGATTTATAATGACACTTCTTTCATTCCTTATATTGATTATTTGTATCTTCTCTTGTTTTTTCTTTGGTAGTCATTTTTGAAGTTTGTTCTTCTTATTGATCTTTTTGAGGAACAATATTTTGGTTTCACTGATTTTTCTCTATTAAAATGTTTCACTGATTTTTCTTTTTAAAAATTCATTGATTTCTGATGTTATTTTAATTTTGTTCTTTCCTGCCTTGTTTAGGTTTCTTTTGTTCTTTTTCTAGTTTTTTGGGGTTTGTAAGAAGCTTGGGACAATCAATTCTATCACAGGCCTTGTAAGGAGCTGGGAATCTGAAAAGATTTCATGGTGAAGAGAAGATTGTAGAGTGTTGGGGGAAGTAAGGGAAAAAGGGCCTGCCACTGCTTGACTTTAAGTTCTCATTATTTTTTACCTCCTGGCAATGTTAGGGGAGGTAGAGAAGAGGGTTTTAGCATGGGATATATCAAGGATACAAAGGCAATACAAAATCAGATTTATGTACGATTACATTCCATACATTCATGTATGATTACATATACTTTCAGATTAATACACAGTGGTACCTCTATTTTCAAATGTAATCCATTCCGGAAGACCATTCGAGTTCTGAAACGTTCGAAAACTGAGGCACGATTTTCCCACAGAAAGTAATGCAAAATGGATTAATCCATTCCAAACCTTTAAAATCAACCCCTAAAACTCCAAATTTAGCATGAATTTTACTATATAATGATACCATAGATCCATAAAATTTATGGCGTTTGTAAATCAAAATATTCATCAACGGAGACGTTCGAAAACCGAGGTACCACTGTATGAACAAGAAGGTATGAAAGAGGTTTCTTAGGTGGGCATTATCTATCCTTCCCTGGATTTAGTTTGCTTGAAGGTTTATAGTACTGTTCCTTAAGAAAGAAAGACTATGTAAGCCAAAGCAAATTATCAAGAGAAAGAAGAGTCCATTTGGAATAAGCTGTTCTGAGGTGCCAACTGTACCTCCATGTGGACATACCCAGTATCCACCAAGCATATGTACAGAGAGAACTCGTGACAAATCATCTTAAGATATAGATTTTTGGAGTCACGAGGATGAAATAACCCAGGGGAAGTGTGTAAAGTGAAGAGAAAAACTCAAGGACATCACCTTGGGAAATGCTATGGTTTTGTGGAGATGAGAGTAAAAGGAGCAACAAGGAAACAAAAGAGAGATCAAAGTGGTGGGAGGAGAACCAGGTGTAAGCAGCGTCATTGAAACCAAGGGAGTGAAATGTTGAAGAAAACGGATTGTCAGAAGGGTTGAATGTAAGAGGGAAATCAAGTGGGATGAGGACTGCTAAAGTCCATTGGATTTGTCAATAGATGGTGTAAATAAACTCAGACTGCAACTGCTTGAAGTGTGAATGGGAGGTGAGAAAAGGGACACAGTGTATATATATATATAGACCCTTTTATCAAGAATCTTGGCTGAGAAGGAAAAAAAAGGGACATAAAGAGGGAGTCCATGGGCAAGTAGCCAGAAAAAAGTAACAGCTAAAAATTCAGAAGAAAGATTTGCTGAAGAAGCAAGATGCTAGCAGAGATAAAAGCACATAAAGAGTGTCTAGCCTTGAAATAGGATCACATGAGTTTCTGACAGAAAAAAGAAAGAAAAATCAGAATCTGCACATAAAAATGAGTATTGTCTTTTCAAAGTTGTCACTTTGAAATGTTATAAAATTACTACAATTTTGGCTCAGTTTCTTAAAATGTTTTAGGAATGTCCGTCTCTTAAATTCACCCTCAGAGACGGGTGGATTTAACACTGACACACACACGTGTGTGCATGCACTCACACATACACATGCATTCACACACATCTGTTATCTTGTTTAAATGTAGGTATGATGGGGAGATCCAAGATGGCAGAGTAGATAAATGCTGTGCTGGCATTATCCTGTGAAGTCATCAAAATTACAACTAAATTATAGAACAGTCAACATGAAAACCATCAGGAGCCTAGATAAACAGGAGTTTTATAACTAAGGATATAAGGAAGAAGCCACATTAAGACTGGTAGGAGGGGGCTGGCCCGGTGGCTCAGTCGGTTGGAGCTCTGTGCTCCTAACACCGCAGGCTGCCGAATCTATTCCCACATGGGCCAGTGGGCTCTCAAACACAAGGTTGCCAGTTCAACTACTCGAGTCCCGCAAGGGATGGTGGGCTGTGCCCCCTGCAACTGGCAATGGCAATTGGACCTGGACCTGGAGCTGAGCAGCGCCCTCCACAACTAAGACTGAAAGTTCAACAACTTGACTTGGAAAAAGTCCTGGAAGTACACACTGTTCCCCAATAAAGTCCTGTTCCCTTCCCCCGCAAAAAAAAAAAAAAAAAAAAAAAAAAAAAAAAAAAAAACCTGAAAAAATAAAACTGCAATCTCCAAAAAAAAAAAAAAAAAAAAAAGACTGGTAGGAGGGACAGAGACTTGAAACGGGCTGGCCCCCAACTTCCATGTCACCACAACCAAGATGAAAATTGGCTGAGGCCAGAGAGGCTCCTCACAGAGGAGCAAGTGACCCCAGGCCCATACTGGCCTTCCTAGCCTGGAGTGCTGGTGCCAGGAAGAGGAGCCCCCTGCAACGTCTGGCTGTGAAAAATAGTGGGGGTTTGGACCATCTTAAACGGCCTGCACAGACTCACTTGCACGCTTGCAGGCATTCACCCTGGGCTCCTGCAGAGGGTGACTCTGAGAGCCTCTGAGAAAAATGGAGGGCAGACTGAGGTGTGTGGCTTTGGGTGAGGGCTGGACGATAGTGGCCATTTTCCACGTGTGGGGTCCTCCTCCCATGCAGTCAGCAGGCAGGTGCCATCTTCCCTGTGTTGATCCCTCCCACACCCACACGTCCAAATCTGAATCTGAATTGGTCTGGTGAGCTCCTCTTGCCCCACCCTGCTGAATAACTGAGACCCTGCCATACCCAACTATACTGCAGGCAGCTTTATCTGTTGCTGAACCTTAATGGAACCAGCAACCAGCAGTAGGCCTAGGTGTGTCCTGGGTTTTTGCAGAACTACCCCAGACCTGGTACTGGTGGCGGTCATCCTCAGATCACAGTGTGGCCTCTCTCTCATGCTTCAAGGGTCAGCACAGGCAGCGAACAACTGTGGATCACTCTGTAGCTCCTTCTAGATAGTCCCAGACCAGTCACAGGCAGTGGCTGACCTTGGCTTGCACTGGAGCCCCTCTCAAGAGGCCCCAGAACCAACATACTTGGAGGTTGGCTTCTGACCACAGCAGAACATCCCCCTCCCCAATTAGCCCCACAAGTGGCACACCCAAATGGTGGTCTCAACTGGAACCAGAACCACCTAGGGGGAATCCTCTTTTGTGTGGTAAATCCATAAGCTGTGGATATGGACAAACTCCAAAGCCAGTCAGCCTGAGGATTGGTCCCATTCACTGACATGCCAACAGCAATCAAGGCTCAACTATAACAGAAAGGCATATACAGCCCACACAAAGGACACTCCTGGAGTACCCAGAGCAGGTGACCAGAGAGATTCGGCCCTACAGAGCACCTACTACATAAGGTCACCCGTCAAGACTGGGAGATGTAGCAGATCTACCTAACACACAGAAACAAACACAGAGAAGCAGCCAAAATGAGGAAACAAAGACATACATTGCAATTGAAAGAAC
Organism: Rhinolophus hipposideros; assembly: GCF_964194185.1. Classification (NCBI taxonomy): domain Eukaryota; kingdom Metazoa; phylum Chordata; class Mammalia; order Chiroptera; family Rhinolophidae; genus Rhinolophus; species Rhinolophus hipposideros. The sequence goes on from NC_138065.1 coordinate 21,337,833, forward strand.
AGGAGAGAAGTCCAGAAAAAGAACTACCAGATACAGAGTTCAAAACACTGGTTATAAGGATGCTCAGTGATCTCAGAGAGAACTTCAACAGAAGATAGCAAGCAAAAAAAAAAGACATAGAAACCATAAATAAGAACCAGTCAGAAGTGAAGAATTCAATAACCAAAATGAAGAATGCACCAGAAGGAATTACAAGCAGACTAGATGAAGCTATAGGATCGAATCAGCAATTTGGAAGACAAGGTAGCAGAAAACACCCAAGTGGAACAACAAAAGAAAAAAAAAGGTTTTGAATGAGGATAGTTTAAGAGATCTCTGGGACAACATCAAGTGTAACAACATTCGCATCATAAGGCTACCAGAAGGAGAAGAGAGAAAGCAAGGGATTGAGAACCTATTTGAAGAGATAAGGACTAAAAACTTTCCTCACCTGGTGAAGGAAATAGACATACAAGCCCAGGAAGCACATAGAGTCCCAAACAAGATGAACCCAAACAGGCCCACACCAAGACACATTATAATTAAAATGGCAAATGTTAAAAACAAAGAGAGAACCCTAAAAACAGCAAGAGAAAGGCAACTAGTAACTTAAGGGAGCTCCCGTAAAATTGTCAGCTAATTTCTCAACAGAAACTTTGTACACCAGAAAGGACTGGCAGAAAATATTCAGTGATGAAAACCAAGGATCTACAACCAAGACTTCTCTACCTAGCAAGGCTATCACTTAAAATTGAAGGATAAAGAGCTTCCCAGACATGAAAAAGCTAAAGGAGTTCATCACCACACACACGAAAAAATCAGTATTACAAAGAGTGTTAAAAGGATTTATTTGAGATAAATAAATAAATAAACAAACAAACAAATAAAATTAATAATGGCAATGACTACATATCTATCAACAATTACTTTCAATGGATTAAATGCTCCAATCAAAAACATAGGGTGGATGAATGGAAAAGAAAGCAAAACCCTTACATATGCTGCCTACAAGAGACTCACTTCAGATTGAAAGATACATACAGACTGAAAATAAAGGAATGGAAAAAGTTATTTCATGAAAATAGAAAAAAAAACTGGAGTAGCAATACTTATACCAGACAAAATAGACTTTAAAACAAAGGCTATAACAAGAGACAAAGGACCCAGTAATTCCACTTCTGGGTATTTATCTGAAGAAACCCAAAGCACTACTTCCAGGGGATGTGTGCATCCAATGTTCACTGCAGCGTTATTTACAATAGCCAAGATGTGGAGACAGCCTGGGTGTCCATCAATTGGTGAATGGATAAAGCAGAGGTTGTATATATATACAATGGAATATTGTTCAGCCCTGGGAGGGAATGGGTTCTTGTCATCTGCAGCAGCATGGCCCTGGAGGGCACTGTGCTGAGTGGAGTATGTCAGACAGAGAAAGACAGATGTGATGTGATGCCACTTGGATGTGAAATCTGAAGAACTAAATAAACAAACAAACAAAACAGAAACACACTCATCAATACAGAAAACATTTTGATGGTTGCCGGATGGAAGTGGGGTTGAGGGGATGGGTGAAAAAAGGGGAAGGGATTAAGAAATATAATTTAGTGGTTACGAAAGTCCTGGGGATGTAAAGTAAATATATATATATATATATATTTATATGGAATATAATATAAATATATGGAATATAAATATATATATATATATATATATATGGAATATATAGGGAATATAGTCAATAATATGGTAATAACTATGTATAGTGCCAGGTGGGTACTAGTCAGGGGGATCACTTCTTAAATTGCATTAATATCTAATTATTGTATTTAATGCTATATACCTGAAATTAATATAAAATAACACCGAATATTTAAAAATAAATTTAAATTAAAAAATAATGTAGGTATGATGTTTGGAAATTGAGGTAATTTATTTTGAATTTTATGATGAAAAAAGAAAGCTGGTAGATAATTCTTTGGTCTAAAACAATGTTTTCTAGAGTAGACTTATTAACTGTCACAAAAATAAATCCTAAGAAGGGAGGGCCCAAATTTTGTTTTAAAAAAATATTGCAATAAGTGCATGGCTTTTTTGATTCAATACTTTTATGTTTTCATGACAAAAAGGTAGAGATTCCATTGCTTATTAACCTAGAAAGTACTTTGTTGAATAGGATTCAGTTGGATATGTTCTGATAAGTTTATTATAAACTAGATTTTATAACAATATATGCTAAGTTGGCAGAGAGCATATCTACTTCTCAACTCATAAATATCTTATAAATTTCATAAATATGTCTCAGTTTATATAATGATAAATATTTATACAAATAAATATTAAAATCATATCATGTTTTGAAAATAGTAGAACTTTCTATTTAATTCAATGGACATATATTGAGTACCTACTATGTGCTAGAGATATAAAAGGATTATATGTATATTTTTTACAGAAGTCTTTTAAAAATAACTCTACAGTGTAAAGAATACATATGAATGTCTAGTAAGCCCCAAAAAAGTTATTCAATATTGTTAGTAGTCAGAAAATGCATACTAAAAAACCTATGAGATACACTTCACATTTGCGGGAATTACTAGAACTGACTACTGACAATATTAGTGAGATTATGGATCAATGTGAACTCTCATATATCCAACCAGTTTGGAAAACTATTTGGCAGTTTCTTTGAAAGTTAAACACATGCCTACCCTTTGAGATAGGAATTCCACTCCTATGTTTTTACCTAAAAGAAATAAAAACATGTTTACAAGAAGGTTTGTACAAAATGTTTTTAAAAGTTATCACAGGAAAAATAATTGTAACTATGTGTGGTGATGGATGTTAATTAAACTTATGTGGTATTCATTTCACATATAGTCATATATCAAATCACATTGTACACTTAAAACTAATACAGTATTATACGTCAATTATATCTTAATAAAAAAATAAAAGAATGTTTTAATAGCTTTAGTTATAATAAACCAAACCAGGAACAAATTCAAGTGTCCATTAATAGGGAATTCATTCATACAGTGGAATACTACACAACAATAAAAAAGAATGAACTACTGATAACACTGACATTAATGAATCTCACAAAACTAAAGAACTAAAGAGGCCAGCTATGAAAGAGTACATACTGTAATATTCCAGTACATAAAGGTCAGAACAGACAAAACTGACATACAGGGATATAAACAGAACAATGGATGCCTGCCTGTGGTAGGTGGGGGTGAAGGAACTGTACAATATTATGAGAAAACTTTCTGGGATGATTGAAATGGCCTGTATTTTGATTTGTGTGTTGGCTGTATAGGTATATACATTTGTTAACACTCATCAAATTGGTCACTTAAGATCAGTACATTTTACTCTATGTAAATTGTATCTCAAGTTTTTAAAAGTCATCTTGTGGTAAATCTTTTTTGTAAAGAAAACAACCGGTTTGTAAACAACTTACACCTCCTTTTTGTATATTAATAATTAATTTTGAAATCTAATGTTTGCTTTAAGTCAGGGGTACCAAACAGAGAATTCCGGTTGAGCCCTAACGGGCATAGATTTTCAATCTCTCTATAATATAAAGTTGAATTTCAGAAAGATTTTACTCACCATTTATTTATTCATTCCTACATTTATTTTAGCAAATGGGTAATAACCTACCCCTGCCTGGAGACTGCCATTTTCCAGCAAATTGATAATGACATGTATTAAAGACTTATCCAGGCTATAAGCTATAATTTCTAACAACAACTTCAAGGTAGTAAACTGTTATTTGCCAACTCTTTCCAGGCAGGAGAAGTGTGAAAGCGACCTTAGGCCTTTGTGTTTAAATGCTGTGATGCAAATGGGTTGTTTTTGACAAGCACTATGCAACCTGCAGCCTCAATAATCCAGGGGGTAGAGTGAGCTCCCCTGCGTAGGTCCCCGAAGACATTGCAGGTGACTTAAGAGGACCTCACCCATACTGTTTTTGCAGAGGGTTATGCTGGCTTCCAGGAACATTCAATCTGCGGCCTCTCTGCAGAGCCTGCCAAAAGCACTGCAGTTGGTTGTGCCAACTGTGTTGGTGTTTTATGGCTCTGCTCATCTTTAATGATCTATAGCCTCTCTCACCATGCAAGCTTCTGAATCTTGGCTCCTTCCCAACTGTTCTATTGATCTGAAATTTGGCCAGCAAGCAAAATCTTTTGTTTGTTTTGGGGATTATTTTTATTATCTGGCTCCAGAGAGGGAGTTCAGGAGGGTGTGGAGACTTCACAGAAATGAGGACATCCACTCCTTTGGTAGTGCTCCTGAGGGCCTCAGACCAGTACTCTGGTGCCATAAAAGAACACTGTTCAAAGCTGTGAAGAGAATTCACGTTTGCATTGTATTGATGGCAACAACAGCTTGTCAGGCCCCCATCTGTCAGAGCAGAAGGTATTCCACAGTTCAGAGAGTCAGGGCTCTGGGGCACCTCTTTCCAGAGTGATCTATTGCAAAATAGCAGGCACGAGTTTATATAAGACTAGTTTTACCCACAGGTAGAGAAGTATTCCCCTATGTGTTATCATTTTAGGACTGGGAACCAACCCAGGTTTTGATTTACTCAAGCTCAGTTGAATTTTAAGTGCTTCTAAACCTGTATTTCCAAAACTGGGTGCCCTAGGCACCCTAGTAACTCTAAAAGACAAAAGCTATTCTTCAAAAAAGGATTTTTGCAAATATTTTAGGGAAAACCTACATATAATATTCATTTTTTAAAGATTTATAATTTGTTAATACATTTAAAAGCCACGAAAAATCCTCTGGGAAAATTGAAACCTGTTTTCTTTAAACCAGCACTTCCCAAATTTCTTAACCAGGGGGACTTATTTAAGAGGTTTTGCAAAATATATCTAGAGATTGGAATACAAGAATTTCCCATGGAAAACCTTTCAGAAGATGTATTGAATGAAATACATATTAAGGTATAAATGATTAATATCAGGCCTTCCCTGGAGGCAGATTTTGATGGGACAGAATGTGGCAGTATATGTGTGTATGTATTTGTTTTTGTGCATATAGAGAGTGTTAGCTACCCCAAAACTCCATTTTTCTCTTCTGTAGTTACAAAGTCATAGCTGGGAGGCAGCTGTCCAGCTAAAGCCTACCTTTTCTAGCTTTCATTATAGCTGGATATGGCCATATGATTAATATTTGCAATAGAATATGAGCAAAATTGATGCATAGAACTGGCTGGGGCTTGTCCTATAGAATAAAGATAACACTGAAACCCTAAGGGCCACAATAATCCCAAAATCAATGTCTAAAGGACAGACATTTGATAAACAGTAATAAAAACCTATACTATTACATGAAAGATAAATAAATTTCTACTATATTGAGAAATATTTTAAGGTCTATTACAGTACTTTAGCCTTATCTCATTAATATTGTAATGACAGAAGGGCCAGTGAACAATGCCATTAGGGAAGATATTTGGAAAAGAATGAAGAGATCACTTTAGGACATCAAATACCAAGGAGTTAAGCAGTAAATATCTCCAGAGAAGAGAGTCAGGGTCTGATGGTCCTACATCTATTTTGCTTTTTTTCACTCTATTTAATTGACTAAGAACACCAGCATTGGAGACAAACTCAGTATTCATGTTTGGCTCTGCCACTTACTAGTATGTATCTTTCTCCTTCATCAAGTTTCAGTTTATTCATGACAAAAAAGTGGATACTGATTTTCAACTTACACAGTTATTCTGAGAATTAAATGAGAAAACATAGTGTCCAGCCAGAAGCATACATAAAAAGTGACAATCATTAAGGCTAGTCACAAATATTTTGTGTATCCTCATTTTGGGCACATTCTATGATTTTATTTCCCTAACTCCTTTGAAATTAGGAGCTGTCATGTGACCTTCTGGGCCCAAATTTTAAAAGCAAGTACACGATTTTCATGTCCTCCCTTTCCTGTCTCACCAATTGCGAGACACAGAGATCTATCCCCCTTTGGCCTAGTACTTGAAAGAGGGCAGATGGAGCAGAGTACCCAGATGACCTGCATTGGACACATAGCATAAATAAAAAACTAACCACTGTGGTTTCAAGCCACTATAGCCTAATGTGGCCATTACTGAATGATTCAGAAACTGGTTACCAGCATTAGAGTTCTGTTACAACATGAACCTAAATTGCACTCAAATACATAGCATTTTGCTTACTGTTCGGTTGACAGGAAAGAAACTATTATTGCAGGCTGGAAAGCTGGTGACTTATGAAGTCACAAAATATTTGTTAAACCTGTTGCCTGCAATATTTTGGAAGACAAGCAAATACCTAATGAACTTGGAGTTCCAGAAGAAGATATTGGAAAATAGAATGCCAGGATGTGTTAGAGTTAATCTTGGTTGCATTTCGCAAAGCATTACAAAAATGAGAGAAGCACAACAAAGCGTTCGCTGGTTTGCAAGCAGAAATGGAAGGGGTCAGATAGAGTCCACACTTCAGTATTTTCATAGGGTTAGAAAGATAACTGCTTTTTAACCCCAACTATAACAGGTAAACAGGAGAAAGCTTTTGCATAACAAAACAAAAGCCTATTAAACCTGACACTGTAAGAAGAATCAAATCAAGCATAGGGTTCCCATATCCACTATTAAAATCCATGTATTAAATTTATCTCAGAGCAAAGACCCAGTTACAGTGCTGACAACCACTAAGTTCTTTTAATTGGAGAAAGAACACTGATTATAGAAAGGTGATTAAAAGTCACTATATGTTTAAAGAGAGTGAGACATATAGTGGGGAGACTTGGAGAAAGCAAAATATATACAGGCAAATACTAAAAATTGTGTTAAAAGCAAAAAAAATGGATGTGATGGCTTGCATATATGTACCAGGGGTGCCAAAAATGTATACACATGACTTATATTCATCTTTTGTTATCGGTATATATTGAGTATTACAATTTTAATATGTTTTTTCCCTTTCTTAAAATATGTATATGATTTTTTTGGCACCCTCTATATATATCTGACTATAGTAAATAGATAAGGAGCAAATTATTTTTGAGAAATTTTTACAATCAAAAAGACTATCAGCTTATATTAAAAGAGAATTTGACATATGACGGATGATCACTGACTTTCTGGCCTCCAAGGTATAATCTTCAACAAGTACTTCAAGGGTGGCCAAGAGGGATAATGAAGAACGCAAAACATAGAAGGAGGGGTCAGAGATGAGAGAAAACTGAGCATCACCTAGGCAGCTGACCTTTATGCTTAATGTTTTGATTGGATGAAAGACATATATTGAACTGAGTACTAGTAATCACAAAGATTGTGGTATCATTAGGACTGTTCATAATTATTCTATTATTATTATTTTTGCTTTCTCCATGTCTCCCCCAACCATACATATTATTCTATTTCTCCTCCATTTGGACATATTAAAATATTTAATAAAAGTTAAAATATTTCTGATCTCTTTGATCTGAGGGTATCCACATGAATTTGCTTTGCAAATAAAACGGGAGTGGACATGACTTACAGTGTCAACTCTGGAGAACTGGCTGATGATTTGCCATATTTCTTTTTCCTATTTGACAGTAATGCTAACTCAGAGATGGAACCTCCCTCAGCTTGAGTCCTTCTATTAGGTTGCTATAAAAATAATTGCGGTTTTTGCAATTATTTTTAAACTTTAAAACCGCAATTATAAGGATGACTTAGAAATCTGCCATGTATATGAAGATTGAGAAATAAACCACTGTCATTTTAAGGAAAATGAGATTTTGGAGTTGTTTGTTACTGCAGCATAGTCTAGCCAATCTTGACTGAAAGAAATTCAAGACAGTTTTCAGGGATAATTAGTGTTAGGTTCCGTCAGAAAAAAGATACAAAACTTATGTTTAGGAGCAGTGTTTTTCTAACCATGTATTGTGGCTTGCGTATTGGGCCATAAAATCAGTTTGGCGGGTTTAGAGCATACCCTTTTCTAGAACAGATAGAAATTATCATATAGTAAGATTAAGGATTCTCTCTCTCTCTCTCTCTGTCTCTCTGTCTCTCTCTCTGTAAAAGAGAACTAGAGGGAGGTCGATGTAAGGTATATTTCTCAGTGAGACTCACTGTCAAAAAGTTTGAAAATCACTGACTTGAAACCTAGTTAACTGGGGCACTTGATTGATTTAATTTAGATGAGAGGCCATCCCTAAAGGTTGCGCTCGCAACTGTTCTTAACTGTTCTCTGATGTCAAAGGGCTCTGTTCTCAAACTTTTCCTTTCAAACATTTGTTTGTAGAGTTCAGTGAAAAGCTTATCAATTTTTCATTGTGTTCGGATAACACAATGTTAGTAATGTATGGAAAGCTATGTCAAATAGCAGCTATAGTGAATGGTAAAGATTAGCATATATTGTTCTAATTTTTAAAAGCAGGATAAAGTTAGTGACACCTATGAGCCAGTGAGGTTGATGTTGTGACAGAAAATATTATAAAATGATAAAATGGTATACCTAAGAAGATTTAAAGAAGTAACAGCATTAAATTTTGTGATTAAGTTATGCCAGATGAATACAATATTTTCAATAGCATTTCTACATATTTGTTCAAAGTTATGTTAAATACTATGTCACGATTTCAGAAACTCGTTTGACAGAATTTTTTATAATATACGTAAAAAAATGAAGAAATTTGGGCTGTGTGATTATACCATTTTGGAAATTCATGATATCTATAATGAACATTTATAAAGGGTATTGCTAATAAATCCATTAATCTGGAGAAAAATGCCTTAAGGATATGTTAAATGCCTCTGCTCTCATATCTTTCTTACTCAAATATAGGTTCATTGTCTTCAGTGAAGAACTTATCTCATTTTTGGGTAACAGAAAACTGGGATGGATAGATATTGAATAAAGTAAGTTAGAGGCTCAAAGTTAAGAATGTCTTCAAAAGGGTAGAAGTATGAGTCAAACCAAAAAAAATCAAATTTGATAAGGATAATTATAAACTTAAGAACTTAAGGTTTAAAGGCACAAAACAAACCAAGAATAGACAAAATTATAGATATAAAGATGTGCTTCAAACACAACAGCAAATAGTAAGAGAAAACACTTCAATAGAACTTACTTTGTTAAAAAATGCTTTTGGAACTATTTTACTTATATCAACTCATCATAAGCACACTATAATGTAGTTATCATTTTTATCCCCAATTACTGATACAAAAACTTTGGCATGGAAATTTTAAATAACTGGCCAAATAAATGTCACAGAGCTGATAAACTATAGATGTCAGGGAAAGGAAAATAAGTAGTCTGGCTCTAGAATCCATTGCGTCCATCTATTGGAGTCAACAATGTGGTAAAGCTGCTAGACTATTTAATGCATTTTTGGGTTAGGGCAATAAATGAAAGGTACAAATCCAAACCAAGGCAGAGGCTATATAATGACTAGCCCTTATTCAAAATACTGTTCTCAATTATGACCTACAGTTCTTAAAAGAGACAGTGACAAACAAGACTATGTTTAAGGAAGAACTGGGATTGTATAAAATGTGCAATCCAGGAAAATGATCAAGAGTTAAAACAACTGTTGATATACTGATGATACTGAATTTGAAAATGAGAAAACATGAGGACTGTACTAGCTGTGTTAAGATATTTGAATCTATGTCACACAGAAAAGAGATTTGTCTCATTGTGCACAAGTTAAGAGAGCAGAGCCTTGACAGAATAAATGAATTGTAGATTTTGGCTCGATATAGGTAATAATTTCCTACTAATTATAGTTATTTATGTACTAATAAATAAATAAATGAATGGGACCCCTTATTGGATAAATATGTTTTTAATACCAGAGCTGTTTATTAAAAGATGTATAATAATATATCAAGGATATTGTAAAAATTTTGTACGCGTAGTTGAGTTTGGACCACATAGTCTCAATATTTTTGATCGAGGGATTAAAATTCTATGAATTTCAAAAGAAAGAGGCAAAGCGATGTCATTTCCCTTTATTCAGAGACCACCAGGAACACACTTATATTTGACCTGAGTAGGTTTGACTTGCTGCATTTTTGACTTGTGAGACATGCTAGTAAGAAGGTGCTAGAAATGACTTGTTTTAGGATTTGTTTGAGGTTAGCTGATAGGGGAGGGGATGGTGGAAAGTTTTAAGGACGTGGTGCTTTATTCTGCATTGGATACTAAGAGAAGCAGAGGTGATTCTATGATTAGGTATCTTAATACTTTTTATCTAGAAGGTGAGAAGAATGGAATGCAGGTAAAATTTTGGTTGGTAGTAAAGCAGTAGACACTCATTTTAGCCAGGACAGGAGGATATTTGGTCTATTTTTGTGTTGTGACAATATTTTGCTTTGTCTGTGTACACATGTGGTTATATAGTTGCTTGTTTTTGTCTTGATTTATCATAATCACAGAATAGTCTGATTCTGGTACTCTGTAAAATTGTTTATGTTCAACAGGAGAACAAAAGCTTAGCTGTGAGTTGTAGGACATTTCTCCCTCAGCCCTCACCCTGCCTGTGGCAGCATGTCTTTTGTGACTTCAGCTCTTATGTGACAGGTCTGCCTTGGTTCCAGCTTCCATTTGGAATATGATAATATGTTCTCCAAGAAAACTTCTCAAGAGCAGGGGCTATGCTTTATTTACCTGTGTGGCCCATGAACGCAGCCTTGTGTCTTAGAGTAGGCCTTATAATGATGATGATGATGATGATGACATCATATAATACATACTTGCATATAATATAGCGTATATGTTCATGGTACATATGCTATAAAACATATTATGTATTACAAATTTTACTACATATATTATTATATCTTACTATTATGTTAATATGTGGAAGTGATCTTAAGTCAATGTTTGCATTTTGTTAGCTTCCTTAACTGAATTAAGTAGAGTGCTACTCAATTTAGGTGGAACCAAAGCAAATTTGAGAGTCTAAAATATCTCTTATTGGCCAATTATTTCCCAAAACTTTAAACATTAGATAAGCTTGTACTTGTAAGATTCTTGGTGTCAAATTCAGATTACTTCACTGACATACCTGCAAAACTTGAATGAAGAAAGCATAGAGAAAAAAAAAAATAAAAACATAAAAAAACAAAAAAACAAAAAAAAAGAAAGCATAGAGGGTAGTGGATGATTTAATGTGCAAATTACACCATCAGACTTGTAGCAGCCCAGCTGGTATGTAAAATCCAGAATTTTAACTAGGCCCACTTTCTTTAATGGAGAACCGTCTTAGATGGACTTTTCATGTTGGTAAGCTGCTCTTCAGGGCTCAGGCATGATGTGTCTTATCTACGAGGCTACTGATTATCCAGTGGTTACTAGTGATAAAAGGCTGTCATTTCTGATGTTGTAGTACCTCTTGTCTTAGCTGGGGGTGTAATCTCAGCCCCTCTGTAACTCTTGGACCACCTGAATCTTTTTTTTGCCTCATCTTTCATTCAGCTCCCTCTCCAGGCACAATAACCCCACGCTCTGCCTCAGGGTCACCTGGCCTCTTCTTATGGTATGCTCGCTGGCTTTCAGTTCAGAGAAAGCAGTGTCACCCTCTGAGTCCCATCCACACCACAGAGTCCAGGTCAGGCCTTCTCATAGAATCCCTATTGGGAGTGAAAGGAAATGTGCCCCACAAACACTCCCACCACTTCCTCTCCCCATCACCTCTTAGACCCCAAAGAAGTAGACTCTCTCTTACTTTTTCTTCATAGCTGGAACTCCTTCAAGTTAAAGTCAACAACCTTGACTGGCAAGCATGCTATGTTAAATGAGAGCTGAAAAATTTTAGTAAGAAATCACTTCTATATGATTCCTGAATTTCACATCTATTTTTTTTATTGGGGAAAATGGATTGATCTCAGAAGTGAATAGTTTAAGGAAAATATGGTTTGCAGAGAAATTAAACACATTTGTCTAACATTTTTCAATTGCCTTGCTAGTTTTCTAACAAAACCAGTAATTTATTAATGATTTGTTATGTACACAGCACTAGTCCCTTGATAATTCTTATCGTATTATGAGATGAGGTAATTATCTTATGAGATAAATCTTATCTCATCTAATTCTTATAACAACCTAGAGAAGTATTATTCTTCCTATCTTTCAGATGAGAAAACTGTGGCTCAAAGACGTTATGCAAGTTACTCAGTCACACAACTAACACCTAGAAAAACTAAGGCTGTCAGCATATCTGTCTGACACTTATGCTGTGATTCCTAACCACAAAGATACGCTGATGATTGTTATACTCTAATATGACATTTTTCAAAGGGCATCATATTATTCGTAACATATGAGTACACTTTTTGTTTGAAATAGACACCACATAACATCTTTGCAGATGGTGACCTAGAATTTGTAAATATGTTCAGCCATGCTAAAGCAATAATGAGTGTATGGAGGGAGCCATCAAGGGTGTGGGAACATTTTCAGGACATCTGGGGCCCATCAGCATCAAATCATTTAACAGAGTGCAAATAATTTAACACTGAGAGCCTCTCAATTATCTACTTGCAAATAAATAAATGATAAAGTATAAATCTTTACCCTGTAAGCAAGTGAGTACACTTCTGGGTTGCCTTCTCCCATTTGGCATGATTAGTTGGGTAATGTTCAAAAAATGCACATGAAATTTAACATTTATCCATGCAAAATATAAATTAGATAGACATGTCACAAATATGGATGCCCTAAAAACATTGCATTACTGTAGTCACGAAGAAGTGTTTTGTAGGTGGATCACCAGACTCATGCTTATTACTCATACTCTTGTTCTGTGAACACTCATATCATGTGTGTGACTCATACCTTGAGCCCTAGTACTTTACATTTTTATCGACTTTCTAGTATCATGAAAAATGCTAGGTTTTGGAAGCCAGACAGATTTCATTTGGCTTTGTATTTGCTAACTCTGTGATTTTGGTAGTTTCTAAACATATCAGTTTTCCCATAAAAAATTGGAAACAATAATACCATTCTCATAAGGAAACTTATAATACAAGAAAGGAATACATATGAAGTGCTAGCACATAATATGTGTTTGTGTAGGTTATTATACATAATGATTATATTATATAATGATTATAATGTTATTATAGTCATTACTATTTACTTTAGTGTTTAATTTGACTCACATATCAGTCCTTTGACATAAAGATTATGGTGTCAAGAAATCTCAGGCCCATGAAACAGAATTCTCTGATGGTTCTAAGAAAAATAGTTGATTTCAGTTGTTCCGCCATTTTTGTTTGTGTAAGTTCTAGAATGATGTCTTCCAAACTATTTACATTTTGGAGCTGAAACCAGGAGTTCTGATTAATTTTTAAAAGGAATGGTGAAAAGATTTCAATCTAGAATGGAACCGGAGGATATGAAATGGAACATCTCATGCATGCTTCTTCAGAACAAAACTTAATAACTGAGAGACTGATTTCCTGGAAAATGCCTGATCTACGGAAGATTGAGACTTGTCTCCTGACTAATGAACATCTGCCAAGAATCCCTTCCCATCCTCAAGTCAATGCACTTACTGCCTAGACTCTGGCAGGACTTCCCCCTCTCTGCCTCCTTCACCATAAACACAGCCCATCCCAAACCCTCAATGGACTCGCTTGTAGCTTGCTACAGCATGTGTTTCCCAAACTGCAATTTTTCTGCTATTCCTGAATAAACTCAATTTCTGGTAGTTTATGCTTGCATCAGTTTACCTCTATTTAGGTTGGAAAGGATACTTGACCTCAAAAAGTATATGTTTTCATAATTATAAGATTGTTATGCTCATTACAAAAAAGATTAGAAAACAAATTAAAGACTAATGTAATGAAAATTAGACTCCTTAGTAATTTCTACTGCTAAGATTTTTACGAATTTCAGTATTTATGCTTATACATAGTTTACTTGCATTTTCTCTCTAAGCCTATTTAATTTCTTAATTTTTAATTTACCATCAAACGTGCATATGCATCCTTCACTGAATTTCAGAAAGCCAATCTATTTCACCATGCTCCTCAGTATTTTGCATATTTTTGCCATTAGTGTATGCAAGCCCTCTAACTTTTATTTTTTCCCGTATTCCATTATCTACACTATCATTCTTATCAACTGTAAGCCACAGTATAGTGTGTTTGATATATAGCCTAAAACATGCAGGTATTATTTTAAAATATGAAATATTTTATGTTTATATAGCTTTCTAACTTTCTAATAAATGATATAATACTTTAGAATTTCCAACATTTTTAACCCAGAGACTTTTTTTCCCCGAGAATTATACATTCTGCTGTATGTACATATAATCTGTTTCTTCTTACTGCTGTCCAGCGTGCACCACATTGAAACCTATTTCACTTCCCACTGTCCTTCAACACAAACAACACTGGCTTGAACATCCTCATACATGTCCACTTCCATACTTGGTGAGACTTTCTCTGAAATATATAACCAAGAATGAGATCTCTGGGATAAAGAACATATGTGTTCTTCCAGAAATGTTAAATACTGACATTTTGCTTTCCAGAATGCGTTAAATAATTTACAATCACATTAGCTGTTCCTAAAACTTCTTTTTGCCCCACTTCCTTGTTAGCACTTGGTGTTACCTGAATAACAAACTTTTGCCATTCTGATGCATGTCAAGTGATATGTGTTGCTTTAATTTGCATTCCTTAGATACTGGTAAATCTGACCACCTCTTCATATACCTTTTAATCATGTAGACTGCTATTTTGTGTCCCACTGGTTCATTTTATTTGTTTCCCTTTTGAACGTTTTTAAGATACCTCCATCCACAAATTATTGTATACTCCTGCCTTCAAGAGCTGTTGCTTAATTCTTCTTTTTTTGAGTGTAGGCTGGACTTCTAAATAATAGAATATGGCAGAAATAATGGTGTGTCACTTGATGTGGTCTAATTGTTACTACCTATACCAGAATGATTGTGTTCACATTACTATGTCCTTCTACCATGCCATAATATCTAATAGAGCTGGTGTCCAGGACTTGGTGGCCTTTTTCAAAATTAATCTGAATATTTGTAGATTCTTACTCTTCCATATGTATTTCAGAATGAGTTTGTTGACTCTTCCACTGAATACCAGCTTAAATTAGATTTTCAAAAATAGAAATACCATCATTTTCTTCTCACAAAGAAATAGAAATTTGTGCAAAAGGTTCACATCCTTTTTTCCCCCTATGAAATACAGTATTTAAACAATATTTAGCTATTACTTCTAGCACTTTCAGTTCTCTACCCATAGTTAGACTCTTCCACTTTCCAAGGGATTCATAGCCCTAAACTGGAATGAGCATGGACCGCAGAATGAGTGGCACCAAGAGCCAAGGTTCTGTCCTACATTTCCATACAACTGCCTCAGCAAACAGAGAATGCCTTAGTTTATTATTTCTTTCTATGAACTTTTCTGGAGCACTTGGATGACAAGATCTGTTCACAAAAGTTCTTAGTCTAAATTTCCTTAAACCTTAATCCATTACTACACGCTATTAGAATTAACAACAACAAAATGTAATTTTAAATACGAATCCTTTTACAGTAGGTAGGATCCCGGTAAAGGCCTCTGTTCATTCTGCTCAGGGAGCACTTGTAGATCTATTGTAAGGAAAGACCCATCCGAGAACAGGGATTGTCATATTAGCATCTTCTCTTGTAATTAGAAGAAAAAAATGTCATACTACATAGTACCCTAGGATTAGAGGAATTACTGGTCCTATTTGGTGATTTTTCTTAGAAACAGTCCGTATAGGTGTTTATTATGGATTATTTGGAAAATTAAAATTACATAAAGCTCTATCTTTCAGTTTATTTTCATATATAACAGAGCATAAACTTAAAGTAATTAAGCTGCTAGATCAAGCTTCATCTGAAATGAGTTATTTTCACACCTCTCAATTATAAGAACAAATTCCCTGTTTTGTTTTAGGCCAGTTTGAGATGGGTTTTATGTTCCTTGAAACTTTGAGTTAATGAATGCGCGATACAAATCTCATGTAAAGTTAAGATTTTAATGGTATGCTTTCCAAATTTGTCTGGATTGATTGTATAATGAACAGAAGCTAAACTTTATTTGAAGTATTTTATGCTTCTAAGTACATCTCAAGTTCCTAAATAGTCTCAGGTTGTAATAAGAAGGTGATTCAAAGCCTGGGCTGCCAAATGTTAGAAGTAACCCATGGAGAGAAGCTAATAGGTCATTGGGAGATCAGCATGTACAGTTGTACAGGAAAAGCAAGTGAGGAAATTACTTCTCCGTAGTTTTCAAAGGTAATAGAGATATTTTGCTCCACTATATGTAGAAATGTGCATAGAACACCATATTAACATTTTCTTGCAATTCTTTGTATGATTATTATTTAAAATGCAGTGCAAAAAAGCTCCCAGTAGCTGATAATGGTTGGAGATAAAATGTTCTTTGTAAAGCAATTTCCACTATTTTCCATCTATACCAATTTAATGTATTCAGTTGTTTAAAACAGCTATTTTTATATTCAGTTAAATGTAATACTACAGTTCATATCATTTTCTCTTCAAGGGAAAGTAATTCTATGAATCTAAATCTAAAAATGTAAATCAAGAGAGAACAAATGTAATATTTTTACATGAAAAAAAATTGTGGAATAGTAAATCAAATGATTTAACTGGGTCAACTAATTGTTTATGCAAATTCACCAATTATTTGATGAAGCTGATTGATCAATTTAGTTCAGATATTAATCCAGACTGTTTTACAGAAATCTTTCTTTTGACTGACTGTTATTTATTCATCGAGACTCAACTAGCTAAAGAGTGACATCATTCAGAAGATCTTGGGACTGACCCTTTATCATTTTACTTCTAGTTCTCGTCACGTGTTTATCTTTATTATAGCTCTTATAATAACAAGTGTTAATATTTATTGAATCCCAGTTGTGTGACAGTTATAGCTCTTATCATACGTTGTCTCGTTTAATCTTCAACAAATCTATGAGATGATTTTGTTGTTGGTGGTGTTTTGTTTAACAAATAAAGATATTAAGGCTTAGTGAATTAATTATTTTTACCCACAGTAGGTTAGTTAATTAAGTAACAAAGACAGAGAATGTATGACAGAGAGACTAGAGAACCATTAATACTGTTTGGTCTCAGAACTCAAAAAAAGAGAGAATTCCAAGAAGGAAAGGATGGTCAAGAAAATCAAGGCCAGAAAATGATACATAGCAATAATTATCATCGCATAGTTTTAGACTGGTGCTGATGGCAGAATCTAAATTGTATTGTATTATAAAAAGGCACATACAAAGAGTAGTCAAGCTTCAAATCTGCATATGTTTGATTTGAAAAGCTCATAATTTTCCCTCCACACTAGTCATTCTTAAACATTAGTATGTATAAGAAGCATCTAAAGAGATTCTTGTGAATGAAGTTTCCTGTCTCAAACAGCAAATCTCTGGAGTGAGGACTTGCATTTTTAAGAATGCAAGGTGACTTATTTCACTTAACATAATGTTCTCTAGGTCCATCCATGTTATTGCAAATGGTAAGATTTGTTTCTTTTTTATGGCTGCATAACACTCCATTGTATACATGTACCACAGTTTCTTAATCCCGTTGTCTACTGATGGACATTTTGGTGGTTTCCATGTCTTGGCTATTGTGTATAGTGCTGCAATAAACATAGAGGTGCATAAATTTTTTTGAATTAGAGTTTTGGATTTCTCCAGATAGACACTTGTCTCATTGGGGAGACCACCTCAGGGATGATGTAGATGCCTGATCACTGCACTATAACCTGAAGCTGACCAATAATGAATGTCAACTACAATTTTATATATAAATAGTTGTATATATACAGGTATGTGTGTGTGTGTGTGTGTGTGTGTGTGTGTGTGTGTATATATATATATATATGTATATATATATATATATATAGTTACAAGTGGAGTACAGCATTAGGAATAGAGACAGTAGAAATGTAATGGCTGTGTGTGATGTCAGAAGAGGAATAGTGGGTGGGGGGAGGGGGGCTGTCACTATGTGAGGGATATAAATGATAAATGTCTAACTGTTACATTGTTTTGTGCACCTGAAACTAATTTAAAAAAAAACTTTAAATGGAATTTAATGGCAAATTATGATTCAAAATAAAGCTTTTTTAAAAGAAAAAAAAGAATGTCAAAAAAAAGAAAAAAGAATGCAAGGTGATTCTGATGAAGGTGACAACAGACCACACTTTTAGAAACATGGCATTCTCATACCAACAGGGAGCTTCCTGAAGGCAGGGACCTCACTGGGTTTCCAGGTAAGCATAGTGCTTGAGTCATAGTGAGAGTCTAAAGTAACTTTACAGAGTTAAGCTCCACTGTGGTTTGACACAAATAATTGACTATAATATAAAAATATTCATCTTACATGGATGTGGCCATAATTTCATAACTCGAACACTCTGTTGTTTGTGTTTTGAATTTGCACATGATTCTGAACAGTGTCCTTGTTTGTTCTCCAATTAAATCCTGGAAAGGGATTCAGTGGTATGGATCTTTGCCTTATAAATGGTCTCCTGATTATTTCAACTTATAACTATTTTCATTGACTGTTATAACCATTCATTTGACAGGACTTTAAAATAACCTTCCTTAAAAAAAAAAAAAGCTTATCTCTTGTCAATTAATCTTTTTTTTTCTAGCTTTTGAGATTTTTTTATTTCAAAAATCATATGTGCTTATTTTTGAAAATTGTAGATAAGCAATACATAAATACATTTATCTATTCCACAGTAGATGACATATCTGTATACCTCCTTTCAGTCTTATATTTATAATTATCTATACAGGGTTATAATTATAATGCATATGACATTGTAACCTCCTTTTGAACTTAATTTTAAATCATTAATAATTTTTGTACTATTAATTTTTGTTAAAACTGCATTTTGAATAGCCACATAGCATTAAAATGAATGTATTATAATTTTTAATATTTCACATAATTTTGGACTTTCAGGTTACTTTCAATGGTTTGTTAATATAAACAATGTTGGGTGAAATTCTGATATTTAGATCTTTACTCACTTTTTAAAAATCATCCTCTTTGCATACATTTCTAAAAGAAGCATTGCTAATTCAGAATATAAATCTATTGAAGTCTTTTGCAAGATTGTCATCTAAAATGTTTTATAATTTACATGCCCCAAAGGCAGTGTATGAAAACATGTTTCTAGGACCCTTGTCAACATCGGGTTTACTTACTTTTAAAATTTGGGTATCTTAGTTATGGTGAGCATTAAATAGGATGAAGAAAGTAAATTAGATAAAGAAAGTAAAACGCTGGGCCAGCCAGGTGGCTCAGGTGGTTGCAGCTCGGTGTTCCTAATGCAGAGGTTGCTGGTTCTAATCCCACATGGGCCATTGAGCTGCGCCCTCTATAGCTAAGACTGTGAACAACAGCTCTCCCTGGAGCTGGGCTGCCATGAGCAGCCGGAGTTTGGCATGAGCTGCCGTGTGCTGCCAGGAGTGGCTGGTGGCCAGCACGAGCGGCTGGCAGCAGGCGAGAGTTGCTGTAAGCTGCTGTGAGCTGCTGTGAGTGGCCGACCAACTGCCTCAGCGGGGGGCATCACAAGATTCATAATTCCAGCATGGGCCAGGGAACTGTGTTCTATACAACTAGACTGAGAAACAATGGCTTCAACTGGAGTGAAGGGGGGGAGGCAAAAGAAAGTGGGGGAAAGTAAAATGCTTATTTCAATACTTGGCACATAGAAAGCATTCAAAAAATGGTAAAAATATCATTATTATATTAGGCTAACACAATCCTTGAAGTATCTGACAAGCAAAACGATCACCCAAACAAATGTTTACAAACAGGAAAATATAAACATATCCTGATGGTTCTTGTGCAATTGAAATAAGATACTATATAGGGTTACCCGTTGAAATCTAGAAAGCTCCATATAAGGGATGTTGAAATTATCACTGTAATTAAAATAGTTTTTATAATCTGTAAGTTTTTATAATCAGTGAAGCACATGCTATTACTTT
This sequence comes from Rhinolophus hipposideros, assembly GCF_964194185.1. Classification (NCBI taxonomy): domain Eukaryota; kingdom Metazoa; phylum Chordata; class Mammalia; order Chiroptera; family Rhinolophidae; genus Rhinolophus; species Rhinolophus hipposideros. Next base: position 21,357,851 of record NC_138065.1, read on the forward strand.
TCCATGCTTCAGAGAAAAAAAAAACTGAAGCAAGTCAAAATTAAAAATTTCCCAATATTACATAGCTAGCAAGTGATAGAGCTCAGATTCCAAATATAGCATTAGTGTGACACAGAGTTCTAGCTTGTAACATGTCATGAGGTAACTTTGAAGGTCTCTGCAAAAGAGACGAATACATCAGTTTGATATCAGGGGCAGGAGTTAGGAGTACGAAACTGGTTTCTGTTTGAGGAGAAGGTCAAGTGCCACATTAGGAATCATATGAAAACTCTGGGCTGTTCCTTAGAATTGCTGAGGCTCATTCTTTTTCTCTGTTGTGAAATATAACATGTGTGCCACATGCTATTTGTGCCACAATTTATTTTCCCATTCTTTTGGCAAAGGGCATTTGTTGTTTCCACTTGTTTTCTTCTTTTCAAATTGTTATTATATATATGTCATGCTACTTCATATATGTTTCCTGATACACATTTGTAAAAGTTTCTTGTGGATGTAAGAAGCAGTGGAAATTGCTGGGTTCTAGATTATGAAATGTTTCAACGAACAAAGTATAACATCACATTATATAATCAAATGTACAATTCCACGAGAAATATAGAAATTTATACCAGCCATACAGAATGAGTTAGAAGGTCTTTTTCTCTCTTCCCCCTCCCACCATTCTCTAGAATGATTTATACACGATTGAAAATATATATTATTTTAAATATCTGGTGAAACTCGTATACAAATTCTTTGAGACCTTGTATTTATTTTTAAATTTAAATTACTAATTGAGCATTTGTTTTATAGTCACAGGAATGAACTGATGTTTTATTTCTTCTTAAGTTAGTTTTAACAAATTGCATTTTCCCAGGAAGTCTTACATTTTCTCTCATGAAGTTAGTTAAATAAAACATTTTCTTCTTAATATTTTATTTCAGTTGCAACTTGATTATGTACACTTTTCTTTTTATTATTGTTTATTTCTGCCTTTAAAATTTTTGATTAATCTTGCCAGAAATTTCTGTTTCATTTATGTCTAGACCCACTGTCAAATACTGGCGTTGTTGATCATCTCTATTATATCTTTGTTTTCTATCTCATCAATTTCTGCCCTTATTAATTTCTCTCTTCTATGTTTTTCAAATTATTTTTCTAATTTTCAAAGTGGGTGCTTAGCTTATTAATTTCCAGCTTTTTTCCTTCCTAATAGAAGTATTTAAGATTATACTTTTCTCCAAGAGTTTGCTGCTTTGAAATAAAGTACTTTTTGTTTGCTTTTATTAAACTTTTTCATTAATAAACTTTACTTTTAGAACAGTTCTAGAACTTAAAGTTTTGTTTTGTTCCATTTCATTATAATTTTCTGAACATATGTTTTCAGTTTGCACATTTATAGTTTGGTTATTCTCTTTGTTATTGATTTCTAACTTAATGCATCTTGTGACAGAAAAAAAACCCCGATTTGTATGATACCAATTCTTTGAAATTCTGAAGACTTATTGGTTGCTTAATATGTGCTCAATTTTTGTAAATGTTCCATATTTTTGAAAAGAATGTATATTCTCCATTTGTTGAGTTCAGTCTATGTCGTGCAGGGTCTCAGCTCCCACTCCCCACCCAAGAACGCAGGACACGGTAAGGCCAAAAAGGAACACCCACGGAGCCATAGATAGGGGAGTCAAACCAATATATTCTCGCTGGCGGCTGGGCTGGAGACACAGGGAGCAGGATCTACATAATCTGCCTAACAGCAGTCCGCGCTTGCCAGCCACCATCTTCTTGCTAGCCCCCATTCCTCTCCTGCTAGCATAGCCACAGCCGTTATATTAGCCTACGGGTTACAGCTGACGGCCAACTAGCCACAGCTGCTGGCCATCTGATCACAGTTGATGGCCATTTACTACCCGAGCCAGCACCTTTCTATGTGAGGCCGAGAGCCTGGAAACTGTTTTTGGGGGGCTTTGTCCCCACAGTCTAACATCTTTATGTAAGTAATTTCTGTAAGGATTGGGATTTTCTTTTTCTGTTTTGTTACATGCTGTATTTGTTAAACTGTGTCTAGTCTTTAATAAGTAGTTAATAAATATTTGTTGAATTATCCAACTTGAGATTGTTAATTATTTTTCTCAAATCTTCTAGACTTCTAGACTTTTTCTTCTTAGACATATTTTTTTGTGAATTTATCAATTTCTCCTAGTTCTGTCAATTTTTGCTTTATAGGTTTAAAAATGTTAATAGACACATATGATTAGAATTACTATATTCACCTGGTAAATTGAAACTTTACCATTCAGTTATATCTAGAAATGCTTTTTGCCCTATAGAAAATTGTATATAGCGGTACCTCGGTTTTCGAATGTAATCCATTCTGGAAGACCATTTGAGTTCTGAAACATTCGAAAACAACTGACAACTAGGTCTCAGGATCTTGCATTCAGTGGAAGCCGCGTGACGTGTTTGACTTCCGAGCCGTGTTTGAAAACCTTTTACTTCCGGGTTTATGGCGTTTGTAAACCAAAATTTTCGTCAACAGAGACATTTGAAAACCGAGGTACTACTGTATTGTTAAAAAATAACTACCATGTATCGGGACAACCAAGATGGCGCAGTAAGTAAATGCTGTGTTTACCTTCTCTCACAACCACATCAAAATTATAACTAATCTACAAAACAACCATTATTGAGAATTGCCTAAAATTAAGCTGAACTGAAGCCTTTCAACGAAGGACTTGCAGAAGAAGCCACCTCCAGACTGGTTAGAAGGTCAGAAGCACGGCACACCAGCATGTGACCATTAAAGAGTGGGAGGACTATTTTAGCTGTGGTGGTTCTCCCTAGCCCTTAGGGGAGTGAGATATCTTAGCCCCACCCCAGCCCAGGATTCCACTTCTGGGAAGAGAAGTTCCCATAATTTTTGGTTGTGAAAGCCAGTGGAGATTGTGACTAAGTGAGACAGTGTGGCTGCATTCACAGGTGCTCCTCTTAAACAGACTGCGCGGACTTACCCAATGGAATAACTCACTCTGAGCTCCAGCACTGGGGCAGCAGCTGGAAAGGCAGTAGGGACCTATGGTGGGGAATTGAGTTGTCTGACTTGGGAAGGGGGCTCAAGAAGCTGCTTTCTCCTGGACAGGAAAGCTGGCGGAAGCTGTTGTCTCTTTGCTGAGCCCTCCTGCTTCCCAACGTGTGAACATTTCTGAGTCTTATTCACCCCATTCATTTGTCCCACCATGGCGATTAGAAATCTGGCTCCACCCAATTTACAGACACACTCAGGCTGCTTGCAGTACTATTTTTGTTCAGTCTGCCTGCTTTGGCTCAAGAAGCAGACTTTCCTAGAGTCTCTTAAAGGTTCGCAGAACCCAGACAAGCAGCATCTGGTTTGAGTGTGTCCTATACCTCTGGCTGAGCAGCCCTAAGCTGCCACAAGTGGCATCCAGCGTTAGTTCGCAGCTTGGCCTCTCAAGACACTTCCAAGCACAGCATGTGTGGCAGCCATCTGTGGATTTCTTTCTGGCTTCCGCTAGGTAGCTCCAGATGACGCATGGGCTGTGGCTGAAGTAGACTTACAGTGGATCCCCTCCAAGGTTGTCCTGGGGCTAGTGCCCCCAGTGGCCAGTTTCAAAATGAGCTGAAGCATCACCCAGCCACCTCCAAATACAACACACCCAAAGGGAGGATTGGGCAGGCACTAGAGTCCTGCTAAGGCAGATCCTTCTCCATAGGGTCGGCCCCTGCACAATAACTCTTCCACTGTAGCCAAGGCCAGTCCTCACAACCATTGAGCCCAAGGGTCAGTCCCTCCTATTGATGTGCAATTATCAACCAAGGCTCAACTACAAGAGAAGGGCACACACAATCCACACAAGGGACACACTTGGAGTACATGGCTCAGGTGACCAGAAAAACTGCCACTGAACCCCACAGCACATCTACTACATAAGGCCACTCTACTAAGACAGGAAAACATAGCAGCGCTACCTACTGTGTTTCCCCCAAAATAAGACCTAGCCGGACCATCAGCTCTAATGCGTCTTTTGGAGCAAAAATTATATAAGACCCGGTCTTATTTTAATATAAGACCCATTCTTAATATATATAAGAGCAGGTATAATATAATATATAATAAATGTAATATAATACTAGGTCTTAATTTTTGCTCCAAAGGACACATTAGAGCTGATGGTCCAGCTACATCTTATTTTCGGGGAAACACAGTCATATATAGAAACAAACACAGGGAGGCAGCCAAAATGGGGAGACAAAGAAACATGTCCCAAATAAAAGAACAGAAAAAAGTTCCAGAAAAAGGACTAAGCAAAATGGGGAAAAACAATCTATCAGACGCAGAGTTCCAAACACTGGTTATAAAAATGCTCAATGATCTCAGGGCGAAATTCAACAGAGAGATGAAAACCATAAAAAAGAACCAGTCAGAAATAAAGGATACAATAACAGAAATGAAGAATATATTACAGGGAATCAAGAGTAGATTAGATGATGCAGAGGATCCAACCAGCGATATAGAAGATAAGGTAGCGAAAACACCCAACCAGAACAGCAAAAAGAAAAAAAGAATCCAAAAATGAGGAGAGTTCAAGGGGCCTCCAGGACAATATGATATGTACCAACATTCACATTATTGGGGTACCAGAAGGAGAAGAGAGAGAGCAAGGAATTGAAAACTTATTTGAAGAAATAATGACAGAAAACTTCCCTAACCTGGTGAAGGAAATAGACATACAAGCCCAGGAAGTGCAGAGTCCCAAACAAGATAAACCCAAAGAGGCCAACACCAAGATACACCATAATTAAAATGACAAAGGTTAAATACAAAGAGAGAATCTTAAAAGAAGCAAGAGAAAAGCAGTTAGTTTCCTACAAGGGAACTCCCATAAGACTGTCAGCTGATTTCTCAACAGAAACTTTGCAGGCAAGAAGGGAGTGGCAGGAAATATTCCAAGTGATGAAAAGCAACTACATACAACCAAAATCAGTCTACCTAGCAAGTCTGTCATTTAGAATTGAAGGGCAGATAAGAAGATTCCCAGACAAGAGAAAGATGAAGGAGTTCATCACCACCAAACCAGTATTACAAGGAATCTTAGAGGGACTTCTTTAAGATGGAGGGGGGTAAACGATGGGTGAAAAGGAAAGAGATTAAGAAGTACAAATTGGTTGTCATACAGCAGTCATGGGGATATAGGGTATAACAAAAGCAATATAGTAAATAATATTGTAATAACTAGGTATGGTGCTAGATTGGTACTAGATCTACCAGGGTGATAGATGGGAATGGGGTTGGTATCAGGTGAAAAAGGTGAAGGCATTAAGAAATACAAATTGGTAGTTAACAATGTTATAATGATCATGTAAGGTTCCAGATGGGCACTGGACTTATCAGGGGGATCATGTCATAGACTGTGTAGATGCCTGACCAACGCACTATACACCTGAAGCTGAAGTAAAATAATATTGAATGTCAACTATAACTAACTATATAGGTATATATAGTCACGGGATGTGGAGCACAACATAGGGAAGATGGTCAATGGTATTGTAACAGCTATATAAGATGTCAGAGAGATAGTAGCTTGGGGGGTGGGTTATCACTTTATGTGGGGTTTAAATGTCTAACTATTATGTTGATTGTACACCTGAAACTAATAAAAAATAAATTAAAATATTTCACTAAAAATAAAAAATAACTATATCACCTTTTCAAATATTGTTTTCCTAGTATCATTTTTAAACTCTTCTTTTCCCTTATGTTTTAAGGTGAATCTAATCTTGTAACTTCCAATTGACTGAATTTTTTAAAAACTATATCTTTTAAATAGTCTATTTATTTTAATCACTAATTTAAATGGATTCATCTCTATCTTTTTCTTTGTGTGTCTGTTTGTTTCATATTTTCTTTGTTTCCTCATTTACTGTCTTTTAAAAAATTGTTTAAGGCTTCTTTCCTTCTATTTTATCCCTTCCTGTGAAAATTATAGAAGTTGTATAGTCTGTTATTTTCTTTATTTGTTACTCTATAAAAGTCTACATTCAAGTGCTATATTTACTCATTAGAGTGACACAGAGTGCTTACACTGTTCTTAGCCACTGGATGTCAAGTACTGTTCTGATTATCTCATTTAATCTGCAAACAACCCTATAAAATAAATACTATTATTGCTTTCATTTTACAGATGAGGAAGATAAAGTCTATGGTGATTAATAAAAAATGAAAAGTGAAATAACAATATATTGAACTTTTACATAATTTATGCAGATGCAAAAGACAGATGACAAACATAGTAGAAACTCAGGGCTTGGTCTTTTTCTAAAACAGGATTATATTACAGGAGTTATTGTACTATTGATCAATACATTTCAAATCATGTGAGGGATGTAAAAATAAAATAAAATAAAACTAAAAAAAAAACTCCTTTTATACATTTAAAATTTGGAACTGTAATCATTTAATATTTGTCATATAATGTTTAGATCACTTAAAAATAGTCACTCCAAACTTACTTTGTGTTACTTTATGTTTTGATTAGATATTTGATGATGCAAAATAATTGGTTTCTGGCAATTTCATGCTAGGAAGGTGAGTTCTGCTAAAAACTTGTTCTCTAATTATTAAAGTCCGACTGCAATGAATATTTTTAAAGTAATAAATGGTTAATAAGAACTATGATTTTTTGTTTAACTGTCTCTTTAAACAACCAACCTCTTAAAGGTTATCCTAATCACAATCTCAAAAAGCTGCTCAAATCAACAGTGAAAACTTGACATATCTAGTGGCATTTGGATCTTAGAAGAGCTGAAGATCAAACAAATGAATGCTAAAGGTTTGAATATGGATATTATTTATGAAATCACATAAGATTATCTTTTAAAAAAATAAAACTTAGAATGTCCATATATTCAAATTGTAAAGCACATTCTAAAGAAGTATATGCTAAGAATACATTTCAAAAAAAAAATTTTTTTTTTAAATAACCCCTTCTTTTCCCACAAGAAACAATGCACCAGAAAAGAAACATTTGTACTGGAATTATTTAAAGAAAGAAATTCAAATGAACATAGGTTGTTTCAAATAAGGTGTACAAATGAAATAAGTAAGACATAAAGCCCAATTGGATTAACTGCAGAAAAATAAGTTAAAGTGAATGACAGCTTTTCTTTTCAGATATGTCAAAAAAAATGACCATTAGCAAAATGAATAAACAGCAGCATGGCATAAATAAATACTCTTAATGGTTAGTATTCCAAATAAAGAAAGATATAATGTGGTTCACTGAGAATTATACACACTCTTTAAAAAGGGTGATTGGCAAAAGACATGTTAAGGAAACGTTAAGAGACAAGGTGAACATGCACAATTTTCCAAAAAACTAGATGCTGCAGGTTATGAAAACTTCCAAAAAACTTATAATCATTGAGTTTCTTAATTTTTTTCTTAAGATATCCTTAAGAACAAGACAAGTTTGAGAATAATTAAAAAGGAAAAACAAAACAGAAAATATGAACCTGGCTTAAAACTGAAACAAGTGATCTGGGGTGTGGCTTTAGTGTAAGTCTGTTAAGAAGTAAATGCTAACAGGCTATATATACCTCTTAAGTTGTTCAAATTCTTAAAAGTAATAAGTATTGTATTTTTTCAATAGATTTATAAGGTTCTTGATGATGGTTTCTCGGTGATAATAGTAAAGTTATAGATAGAACAAATATCAGATTTTCATACTCAATGGTTCTAATGATAAAGCAAGGAATACTCAGTGAAATATGAAGATAATTTACTATTTTGTCCATCATCTCTTCTGTTCATATGTGAGGCTAAGCTAAAGAAATAAAACCGAGGCTCTTACTGAGAGGACATAGAATCACACTTCCCCAAAGTCATTACCTGATCAAAATGGCTAACTTTGCACTCTGTTATTGTTAAGTTAAGGAGGTGGCGCTTCACCACAGAAAATGAGGAGGCTAGAAATAATGTTTTAAAAGACTTTTATACAGCTTACATTCTAAATATCTCATATAATAAAATTCAAAACAATAAGCTATTAATAACCCATGTTCACATAACCTTATAAATAAGGCAGTATACTTTGAGAATCTTAAATCACTAATGTTTTTTATGTCTGTTTTTTTCTCCTGTATGAACAGTCTGCACTAGTCTGCATTAATTAAATTTAAGTAGGATTTCTGAGCCTGGATCATCATCAAGTCTGTGGCCCTGATTTAAATCCGCAGTAAAACATTTCTCCATTAAGTCTTGTGCTTTTGTGTCATATTTCATACACTAGTTGTCTCTTAATTAAATCCATGATGGTCCACCAACACAGACTATTAAAATAACTATACTTTGCTCTTGACATATTTATGAGACAGAGTCATAGACTGATACTTGAACTACTCACTAGAAATGCTAATAAGATTATGATGAAGGTAAGATTAGAAATTCTCTTCTTTTTCTTCTCTTCTTTCTAGAGATTTATTTGTATAACTGCGGTTCACTTCTATTTCAGGTTCTGACTTTTTCCCCAGACCATCTAAAAGCACTTTCATTGTAAAATAACTGCAAATTAATAGTCAATGGAAACCTTGCAAAGTGTTAATTTATATTACATGATGTTAATATAAACATTGAGATATAGTCCCTCTGAGTTTTGCTTTATTCACAGCTGCAAGTAAATACGTTCATCTAGGTATGTTTGTCAAGTCTTTAGGTGTTCAGAGTGAGAAAATTTACAAGGACTGAAAAGAGAAAATAGCTCTGAGAGCGAAAGCGGTTAACTTTTAGGTGGGTGAAAGCAAGTCCTTATAAGTCAACATCAGATATACTGAATTTTCAATCTGCTCGCTACAAAGACTGATGGTCTCTTCCTGGGTGAATTTTCAGAGAATTTAGTACATGGTGAAAGAGAGTTTCCATTTTATTTTGTTTGTTTTTGATAGATTAATGTACATTTTGGTTTTTATTTCATTTTTCTTAAAAAATATTTTTTGATTGTACATTTGCAGTATAGGCAGCGAGCGGTAAGTGAGTGCTGAAAGAATTAGGGAACTTCAAATGACTGAAAGCTGTGTCAAAGCAGGGTATGGACAGAAACAACTGGGAGATTCTTCAAGTGATCTAACATAAGAAGGCATCTAATACAAATAGAGGGAGGAGCTCTCAGCTTTTAAGTCTGTTTATCTGCTTCTTACTACAATCATAGTGGATGATCTGCAGCTTTAAAACATAATGCTATGCAATTCATCATTCAGCTCTATTTCTTTAGCAGAAGTTTTAAAAAAGTACTGCAAAATAAGACAGTAACTTAAAATAAATTTAGTTTTATTACAGCATTGGTCTGTGATGAACAATGTGAGTATAAAATAAATTCTAATGTCTTGTCAAGAATAGCAGCTACAGTCAGGCAGCTCCACTAAACACATTAAATCTAATAAAATCACCCTCACGTACTCCTGACACTAGTAGTAATTAAAATAACTTGTTTCAAAAAAATTGGTCCTATACATGAATACTTATTGGCAATTATTTCTTAGTTCTTCAAACCAAAGATAACATAATTCGAGTCTCACACAATTTTCTTGTAAATGCAGTTCATATTGGGTTTTATATGCAGCTTAAGACTGTTAATTGCCATTTTGAGCCTTACAGTAAAATAGAGTTCAATATGTCGCTTTTCTCAAGCATAGAGAAATGTTTGAGAAATGCTTGTCTTAGCCTAATGAACTGTGAATAATTTACATCCCGAGTCCTATTTTTCAATATAAGTGGTTCTGACTTTTCTTAAAGCTTGTAAAGCCTTATCAACTTGTTACATTTATCTGATTTTTTTTTTTTTAAATCTATGGCAAAGTAGAAAGATGAGTGCAATGCTTCTTTAAGGCTGCTTTGGTGTAGTTTTGGTTTTCTTAAGTCCACATTTTCATTTGAATCTATTTTTCCTTACCATTATAGACATCATAATGTAAACTAAGGATTTTATTTTCTATATTTGTAAGAAAATATTACCTGACTTAAAATAATTTCAAAATCTCCTACCTCTTGGCAGGCACACACGGTAACTTCTTCAATTTACAGAGACCTAGCTGTTCTGTCAGGAAGAAAAAGGAGCTGTTTCAAGGTGCAAACATTTTTCATTTCTGAAAGAATCACAGATATGAGATGTGATTCCAGCTAGTTCTGAGCACATGTGCTTAACAGAACCATGCTGAAGAGATCAAGACAGTGAATTCACTGAGAACATCAGCTTTGTGTCACTGGCATGAGAGGGCGGTGCAGACATTTTACTTGCCCAGGAGCTTGGAAAAGAAGTAAACTAATTTAATATTCACCATATATTTGATCAGGGATAATTTTTTCGTAAAAGGCATGATTTATTTTCAAAGGACCTAGAAATATATTAGAGAATGTGCAAGTCAAAAGGAATTTTAGAGACAATTTCATTTTACTCATTTTACAGAGGGTCCAGAGAAATTAAGTAACACATTTATTGTTCCATAAGCATGCAGCAGAATGACTATTAACAGAACAAAAAGAAATTATGATGTTGATTATTTAAAATTAGGGACGTAAAGAGATGTGAGAAATTTCAAGGAAAGGACCAGCACTTATTCTTTCTGAGACTATATTATCCTATGGCTTCCAATAAAAGAGATCTCTGAAGCTACATGCCTGCCAGCCCTGTAATAGCCCTATCCTCAATGTGAATGTTGAAGGGCATATGAGGTGCGCTCAAAAGATACAGTGAATATTTAAATAAAAAAAATTATTACAGTAAAAGACACATTGCCATTAATTCCCCCTCAAAATACCCCTGCTTTCTTCGAACATACTTATCCCATTGTTCTTGCCACTTTATGAAGCAGTTCTGGAAGTCTTCATTTGTGAGTGTCTTTACTTCATCCTCCATCATGACAACGCTCCGTGTCACATATTGCTTCTGGTATAAGGCAATTTCTGTCAAATAAAAACGTTACGGTGTGGCCTCATCCACCTTATTCACCAGATCTGGCACTGTGTGACTTCTGGCTCTTCCCCAAAGTCAAAATGACCATGAAAGGTAAACATTTTGAATCGATTCAGAACATCAAGGCAGCCATGACAGCGCAACTAAAGACACTCACGAAAGAGAATTTCCAGAACTGCTCCAGAAAGTGGCAAGAACGGTGAGATAGGTGTCTTCAAAGTGAGCGGTGGTTATTTTGAGGGGGACTAATGGCAATGTGTCTTTTACTGTAACAATTTTTTTAATTTAAATATTCACTGTATTTTTAAATCACACCTCCTACATGTAGTGAAAAAAGGAGGTGGAAGGGAAAGTAAATAATTTACTTACATTTTGAATCACTCAAATATTGAAAGTACCTGAAGTTAAATGGCAGAATGGAATCCCACTATGTTTATATATGTAATTCAATGTATCTTGTTCCTGGTTAAACTGTAGATTAGAATATGTCAGAAGAATCATCAGGAAAGCTAGAATGTAGATATCAACCACCCAAAAATGTTGAGGTATGAAAACTAAAACGTACCAACTGGCAAGAAAGATGATGATACACTGAAGTCAAGTTTAGCAGTGTATGAGCAACAAGGAGAAGATGGACCAAGAGACCTAACTGAAAGACTAGAACAAGAGAAATGATGACTTATGTACTGTTGGATATCAGAATCAAGTTACAAATGAGAAAAGTATATGATCAATGGTTGGGAATTATTTTTCTGCAAAGGGCTAGATAGTAAATATTTTGGGCTTTAAAAATTATACTGTTACTGTTGTAACTGCTCCACTCTGCCAGCCATAGACAGTATATAAATAAATGAGCATGGCTGTGCTCCAATAAAACTTTATTTACAAGAAAAGGAACCAGGTGAATTTGATCTATAGGCTATGATTTGTTTATGCTTGTTTTAGATGGAAAGGTAGATATAGATAGACGATAGGTAGATAGATGGTAAATATATATATATATATATATATATATATATATATATATATATATAGACAGATAAATATATAGATACTGGTATCAATCTTTTTCAGTCCATATGCAACATACCTACCTTTTTCTGGGGTTGTATCTAAATACACTTTGAGAATGATAGAGGAGTGTAGGCTTCTATTAAAAATAAAGGACACATCTTTGCTCCAAAAATTCTCCACACCACAGCCAGCATAACTTTAAAAAATATAAATCAGATCATATCCTTCTATGATTAAAACCCTCCCATGGCTTCCCATTATTAGTAGAATAAAATCTAAGGTTTTGGACCACTCCCAACTCTCTAATTTCATCTTTTACCATTCTCTCCCTTATTCATTACACTTCAGCTAAACCAGCCTTTTGAATTTTAAAACATTGAAGTTGACACCAAAGCCATTTAACAAAGTCATTTAACTGTTCTCTGTGTGAAGCCCACCTTCTCATATATTGGTAGGACTGGCTTCATCTCAATATTCAGGTCATCCAAGATGCCTTACCTTTCTCCTTTCTTCATAACACACTCATCAATACTGGAAATTACACTGCTCATTTATTTGTTTATTTTCTGCCTCCTGAGCTAGATTAAGACTGCTATAGGAAAAGGAAATATATCTGTGATACTCCTCACTGCATTCCAAGACTCATAAGAATGACTGACTCATGGTAGATGCTCATTAAATATTTTCGAATGAATGAACCCGATTGGACTTTTTATACATTTTCTCTTCTGATGCTCAGAACAGCATTGAAATATAGTGTAAGCATTATTTCCAAGGTCTCAGAGAAGTTATATGACTTGTCCACACTTACTGAGCTATATAACTTCAATGTTTGTTTCTGAACCCAGTTTTTTTTAACATGTGCCATATGTCAAAAACTCTACAAACACTTTATAAATATTAGCTCTTTGTAAAACCCCTGTGTCATAAGTACTACTATCACCATCATCTTATAGGTTAGAAAAATAACTACAAAGTCTCACAAAAGGCAAGTAGCAGAGCTTGGATTCAAAGCTAGGCGTTAGGGCTCTAGAGTCCTTGTTCTTAACCAATATATTCTACTGTATTTATAATATACAACCTGTCTACTAGACTCTTGGATATGAATAATCATAAACAATGTATGTGTTTCCTATTGTTGATATAACAAATTACTTCAAATTAATGACTTAAAACAACACAAATTATTCTCTTACAGTTCTGGATATCAAAAGTCTGGAATGAGTCTTACAAAACTAAAATAGAGTGGCAGCAAGGCTAGTTCCTCTTGGTGTCTCCAGGAGAGAAACCTTTATTTTTTCTAGCATCTAGAGGCCCAGTGTATTCCTTGGCTTGTTGCCTTTTCCTTCATCTTCAAAAACAGCGGGCAGTGTCTTCTTTCTCCAACTATGCTTCCCTCAGCTTCAGTCATTACATGGCCTTCTTCTGACATAGACCCTTCTATATCCCTCTTATAAGGACCCAGATGATTATATTAGGCCCGACTTGATAATCAAGGATAATCTACCCTTCTCAACATCTGTAACTTAATCAACTTAATGACATCTGCAAAGTGTCATTTAGGTAACATTCGCAGGTTCAGGGGATTAGGATGTGGAGATCTTCAGAAGGCCACCACAAGTAATACATAGCCAACTGTTCAATATCGAATACTCTAACCTTAACTAAGTGTAAGTAAAATGAAAATAAATTTGTAGTATTGTTACTGCTCAAATGTCAACTCAGTAAGATGTACCCTGACTCCTTATTCTAAATTGACACCCAATACCATTTCTTGTATCTCATTTTCAGCCTGCTCTGATTTTCCCTACAGCACTGCCAAAATTCACAACTATAAATTTTACTATCTCTCTTTTACTAGAACATAAACTTGTGGAGAAAAGGATTTTGATGAATTTTTTCAAATTCATCATATGATGAATCATATGATGAATACCCATATCTATGAATACCCATATCTAAAACAATATCTAACATATAACGGGCACTCAATAATTGTTTGATAAATAACCAATACATCAATAAACATCAGGGCACAGATCAGCCTCTGAGAGAGTAGGGTAAAGTTGATGAAATAATAACGTTGTTTAACTTACTTTTTAATTGACAATTTAAAAATTTACATAGATTATTCCACTACAATCATATGATCTTATCATTGAACTCTTTATGATGACAAAAGCATGCAATCTAATTTTATAATACATCCAAAGAAGAAGATAGTGTCTGGCACGTAGTAGGCACTCAACAAAATTGGCTGAATAAATGAATGGATCACAGATTTAGATACACAAAGAGTCAACTCATTTGTTATACTGATAGTTAACCTTTAAGTATGCTAAGAAATTATGCTTATTGATTATATCAGAATTCTAACAATATATTCCAATACTGTATTTAAACATATGCATACTCCAGAGTTTTCAGTGCTAATTGTGTGTGTTAGTATGTTTGTATGTGTGTGATAGAGAAAAAGAGAGAGAGAGAGAGAGAATTGGAATATCACTGTAATAAAATGGAATAGACTTTTACTAAAAAAAAAAAAAAAATTCAACTAGAATTTAGATTTTTAGTTTCAGAACGTCCCAGAATTATTTTGATAGAAGCAAATGTGAATCTGGAGTCCATCTACTTAATTGTAAGACTTGTACCATCAGTCACTTTGTTATAAGAAATATGGTATAAGAAAGATTGTACTGATTCCGTTAACCACACAATGGTCAAGATAAACCTTTAAACTGATGGATCAGTGAGACGAAGATGAAGACTGGAGTACATTGCAGTATGCAAATTATCTAAAAGTCTGAAATGAAGTAGATCGTATTCAGTTGAGATCATATCAAGAATTTTTTTTAGCTATTTTATGGTTTTTAATTTTTGTCAGCCATTGTAATGTGAACAGATAGTAAAATTAACTTTGACCTATATCACTATATTAACCTTAATGATTTGGAGAATATATACATACACTATCACATATGCACTATCATTTGCATTTAGCTTTAATATGTAAGAGCATTATAGACTGAATAGGATGAAGTAATTTGAGAGTTAACGGGTTCATTCTAATGAATTATACTAGTTCACTTTTGCCACTTGTGTGGTTATCTCTGAGTAACTCATTTGATGCACTCCTTGCATTTGAAAGTTCTCCTTAATCCCAACTTAAATACCTATTCAAATACTTCTTATTTTATTTTATTTTGCTTTTAAAATGTTAGCCCTTTCTTTGGACAGCAGCATTGCTTCCATTTGAATTTACTAGATCACTTCATAGTTTAACTATGGTACATAACTCTTATGAAATTGTCCTTTAAAAAGCAAAGATCCTAACTTTCCAGAAAGCCTTTTACGCATAATGTGAAATGGCTATCTGCCGGTGGAGGAGTCTCAAAATGCTCTCTGTCAGAGTGCCAAGCCACAGTTAGAAGTGCCCTTAATACTCCTGTGAATGCAGAATTGACATTACCTTACATCGTCATTGCATTGATGTGTCTTAATTTCACATCAGATTAACTGTCAATTCTATTTAAATAAACTGCATATATCTTTTTACTCCTCCATCCTTCTCTTATCTTTTAAAAATTAAAACCAACACAAATTTGCAATTGTGAAAGTTTTACTTGAATTTTTTAAAGTTGATTTGGCAGTGATGTTAAAATTTATTGGCCCACTTCAGTAAAAACAGAAAATCTACAGATGGACTTATAATACTTCACTTTATTCTTATTCTACATAGCTGGACTCCTGCTTAAGTAGGAGGTGTGGAAATTAATTATTTTCCTCCCATGTGTACCCTCCTCTTGTGGCTTCTGTCACAAATCAACATTCTGTGGGATTTTATAACCAAGATTCTGCCTCCAAGAATGCCTCACTAAGTGGATAATTTCACCAAATCTAACTTGGTGATTGGTTCATTTTAGTCACATGATTCACGGGGGTCTCTCTCTCTCTCTCTCTCTCTCTCTCTCTCTCTCTCTCTTTCAGTATTGAGATAGGGCAAGAGCAGTTTCTCCTTAATTGTATTTATAAAGTGGTAGAGTTCAAAATGGAGACAGAGCACTGAAATTTCATGCCAAAAAGATCTTAAAGATCACTTAGTCCATCTCTTCATTTACGATACAGAAAATGACCTGGAAAGTTTGAGATTATTGTTTGGTTCCATTGGTTGTTTGAGGCCAGGTTTTCACACTCTACTGTGCTATCTCTCTCATCATCCAGTAAAACAAAATCCTGTCAGCAGCACTAAAGTGGACTCACTTCTAAGGGACTTAGTGTGTATGTGCTAGACTTCAATTTAGAAATCTAACCATGTCACTCTGCATCTATCTTAAAATTATTTGCAGCCTCTCATTGCCTTCGGCATAAATTTCAAACCTTCTATGTTTGAAACATACTTGTATGTTCCTTCAGGATCTGTCTTTTAATTCCTCAGTTTCCTGTATCAAGACAATCTACAGTTACCCTCATCATTTCATTACACATGCCAGGTTCTAGCTCATATCTTCTTCCTTGTAAACTTTGCTTTATCCCTCTCTGGAGTTCTCTTTAGTCTGAGGCAACCAACTGATGACATTGTCCTTCATGAGCAGAGCAAGAATTCCTTTCTTTGGAAGCATTTCCTAAGTCTCTTCAGGCCATTTAGGGACTCCTCTCTGTGATTTTCCTATAATACCTATTCTAAACATCTCATAACACTCTGATTATAATTGTAGATTTTCTGTAATCTTCCATTAATATATGCACCATGATCATAGAGCCTTTAACTTGTTCGTTTCTGTATTTCTAGTGCCTAGAATGGTATCTGATGCTGGTAGATGTGCAATATATATTTGTTGAATGAGTGAATGGAATTAAATATGTATTTGATTGATAATCAAACTTATGCTTCTCTGAATTTTATCTTCATTTCCACCTTTATGTTTATAGCCACTGCTACTGAGACTTCTACCATCATTTCTCTTTCAGGCAGATGAGCATGCCATCCTAATAATAAAATAATTCCCAGAAACTCTTTAATTGCTTTCATTTTCAACTGTAATTCTCAGGGGTACGTAACAAAGACTAGGACTGTGCAACACAAAGTGAAGTGGGGATTTGGCAGTCTGACCATTAATTGGATCAATGTAGATAACCAACCCAAATAATTTAATTCCTGCAGTAGAGGAGGCAAGTGACTTTGTCTGGCATTGTATTTCATATTTATTTTTCTTTAAGAAACATGAAATATGTGGAGGTTGTTTAGATATTTCAGACTGAGTTCGATTTTTATAGCATGTTTTTGTAGATCAAGTTAATGAGATATATGTTGAACTTCCACTTCACTTTTTGTGTATTTGTTGTCTGCATGGTGAGAGTCTTTTTTCTGAAATATCACCACTGGAAAGATTTAAAATATGCCTCAGATGAAAGGAGTCTTGTTATGATATTAGGGAAAAAATGAAAAATAAAAAAAGTAAAAACAAGGAAACAACTGAATTTAAAAGAGACTGACTAGTTCTACCCCAAATTATCATGTTACAAGTTACGAAACCACAAATAATGTTAAAATATTCTACTTAGCTAATCAGATAAACTATGAACTACGATAAAATTTTATATATTTTATCATGCTTTTAAAAAGGAAGTAAAATTTTAGGCTATTTTCTATATTGATTTCTAGTATTAGAACTTTGCTAATGCGAGTAGAGTAGACTTAAATAGGTTTCTTCATGTAAGTAGCTTTAAATGCATAATTCTTAGAAGTTCAATTTATAATAATATTTTGAGATAACTGGTTAATGTTGTTAAACTATTGAAACATAGAGCCATGAAGTGACTCATTCTCATACACAGTATGACAAATGCTTAAAATGATGAATTGCAAAGAAAAATAAAAATGTAAACTATTATACAAATTTTTTTGTGAGAACGAACATTACAGATTGATAAACTAAAAATTCATTTCTGCTCAGAAAGAACTATATTTAAAAAAAAAATACTTCTGGCCAGTGAGAATAGACACAGAAACGTGTGTGATTTGTGCAGAAGGAAAAACAAATCATAGCATCAAGAAAAAAATAAAACATAAGTACATTGTGCAAAGTACTTTCTTGCATTTTCAAGAGATCTGTTCTTCAGCAGCTTCTTGGATATCCATTTCTTTTCTCTTGATAACTGTTGTGATACATCTCACAAAGTGATGGATAAGATGGCAGATTGAGAACACATGATTTTGCTTCCAAGCAGGAGGCAAGGAGGCCAATCTGCAAAGGATCTTTTTCTGTGAATTGAAGGCCTCTAGCCAGTTTTTCAGGAAAGCTCTTCTTCCACCTTGAAGTAGTCCTTAATGAACCACTAAACTCCAGCAACCAGGTGCCTTCCATTCTTCTCATGGGACCCTGGACAGTAACTCAAACTCTCCAGACTAATTTTCTTCCCCAAGCCTTGTAGAGTGTTTCCTAGCCAAAGGTCAACAATTGCTGGAGAGTGAATAATATCTGGTATTCAAGGTCAAAGGCATTTACATCCTGTCACCAAATTTGAAGTGCATTTTTTCTTTTTCTTTCTTTTCTTTTCTTTCTTTCTTTCTTTCTTTCTTTCTTTCTTTCTTTCTTTCTTTCTTTCTTTCTTTCTTTCTTTCTTTATTTATTTATTTTTTACAGACTTTTCTGATTTACTCTGCAGCTCACCAGTGTTAAAGTATGGAAAGAAGAGTACTAAGTACTTGAGGGGTGGGGTTGTGGTGGGAGAAGATATGATTGTGGTGTGGGATCCGTTAGGAATAATATTGTTGACTATAAAAAACTCACTGTATTATTTTCACTATCAAATGAGATAAAGTGTAATATTTTTTGTAAGCTATTAAGATGCTAGCTTCACATATTAAAATTATCAGTAATTTGGATCACCCCCGCAATTTTTGTTTCTTAGCGTTTTCTTGCATTTTTCCTATTACTATTTTTTTTTATTTTTATTTTTTATTTTTTATTGGGGAATATTGGGGATAGTGTGTTTCTCCAGGGCCCATGAGCTCCAAGTTGTTGTCTTTCAATATAGTTGTGGAGGGCGCAGCTCAGCTCCAAGTGCAGTAGCTGTTTTCAATCTAGTTGCAGGGGGCGCAGCCCACCATCCCATGTGGGAATTGAACCAGCAACCTTGTTGTTAAGAGTGGTGCTCTAACCAACTGAGCCATCTGGCCGCCCCTCCTGTTACTATTCTTAAAATATAGTGTCTCCAAGAATACCTAGTGAGTATACAGAAAGTTGACTTTTTCTTCCTTTAACTTTCTCCATAGTACCTGAAGAATTTCTAGTCACCTAGTAATTCTTGGTGAATTATAAGTAGTTCAACAGGTATTATGGAAATTAACAGATATTTGGATGCCCTCTGACCCACACTATTTACAGGCTTCCTAACTTTCTTTTATCAGGCACTTATAGTAAATCTTGGCCTGGTAGCTCAATGACAAGATTTCATTCAATGAATCAATTAATAAGGCAGCAAGGTTTTTTCTATGAAAAGGATAAGTATTTGCTGTTATAATAAAGATCAGAATTGGGTAGAATCATATCTATGAAGCATGCTAACATTTCAGATATTTCCACATTTATTAGTGTATGTGTGTGTGTCTGTGTGCCATCGATATTTTAGGTATCCTCATTCCAAGACACCATATTGTAATGTGCTATGTGGTTTGTGCTGGATAAAATCATTGCTTTATATTCTGATGGCTGAAATAGCCCAACTGTTCCCAATTCTGTGTTTATACTTTTTCAGCTTTTAGACATGTCTTTTTCAGTGAGCAATAGCATAAAACTTTGCCTCTAGAGTAACAACAGTATCATGTCAAAGAGGGAAATACGTTTCATTGTACCTGTGGTTTGATGTAATGATTGTTAGGCATAGATCCACAGAGAGAAATTTCACATAGCTCAGAGATATTAAGAGTCTGCCATAAGCCCTGACCCTACTCGACAACAGTGTCTATAAGCTATGGAGGAACATGTTTTTGAAGGATGTCTGATTCCAAGAACCATCACAGCTGTCACTGGGGTTTATTCTATCCACTAGTTGATATGCTTATCATAAAACCACAAACCTGATATTGACTCATGTTCAGATCTTGACTGTTCCCATTATACAAGAAAGAGTTAGAAAATAAACTCTTGTAGCAATTTCAATTTAATGCTTTTTAGAATTGTGTTGGCTAGACAGCAAATCAAATATTCCCCTCCCTTTTCCCTTCCTTTCTACTCTTCCATTAAAACAAACACACAAAAACCAAATAAAGCCTCAGATAACAGATCTTTGTGGTCATAGTACCAATGCTCAGAACTTGAAAATTGGACTTAAGGAAGAGATGTGATTCAGCTAGTAGAGATATGTAAACCAGCAGGAGCTCATGAACTGACACCTTATAGAAAATCAGGTCATGATAGGCTTGGCATAAATTATGCTCTTTGAAAGTAAAAATTAAAACAACATTTTGACTCCAAGCGTCAATGCTGTACTATTGGTGTTCATAGCTATTACGTAGGTTATCATAGAGATGCAGGACAAGAAAGCCTAGAGAGAAAATAGAAATATTTTTTTCAATTTACCTACTAAGTTGTTCACTTTATCTGAGAAAGTCTTGCAATGAAATAGTTTTTAGTATCTGGTATCCCCATGTCTTAATGGTCATTAGTAATTCTCATACAATCACTGTGATCATTACACTGACACAAAGGACTAAGATTGCAACTCGTATGGACATCACCCCTCTTAATATTTAACTAACTAGAGCTACACCCAGAACCATGCAGTGTCTTTTTCCCACCCTTTTGGAAGTACACTTAGTAGCACAGCGCTATATAATGGAATTAAATACAGAAAGCTATGTATCATAACAATAAGGTAGCTCAACGCTATTAGGCAGAGTAATCTCTTGTCCCATTCCCTACACCTGAGACTCTTTAATACACTATTTTCTGATATTCATACTTTATTGTACTGTTCTAAGTCCTTTTGGGCTATATGTTCTGGCTTTCTCAGCTTTCTGAAGCCTTGATGCTGTTTTGGAATAGCCTTAGCTCTGCCCACTCTCTCTACTCCTGGATTCTGCACACAGTGTAGACTCACAGAAGGAACTGTGAATACCTGAATTCCTGCAGCTCATTCTCTTCTCTTTTGCACTAGAGAATCTTAGTTGTGGAAGCACACATGTGACAACTAGTACTTCCAAGGATAAATAAGAGACATCCATCAGTAGGTATAGATGAGGAAAGTGATAATTCAACAGTGACTGGTAATTACAGCAGATTCTACGTAAAATACAATAATGCCAGACAAATGGAGATCTGTTAATTTTTTAAAGAGACTCCTCAGGGCCTAAAAATGATTCCCTGCTTGACCAAAACAAAATCATAATAGAAGGTAAGCGATTAAATGTAGTCAGCAAAAATGTACTGAGGGAAAAGAATTAGTACCCAGCAAAGGGGAAATGACATCCTTAAAGGCAGAGTTCTACTAAAGAGGACCCCAACAACAGGAGATAGGGCAGCGGACCTGCTGGAGCAATACCATCTTAGTAGCAAGGATTATAGGTATGGTGCTCGTGGTTTCCAACCTTGCTGCAGTATTCTATCTTTAAAGCATATCCATGATATAGTGTAGGAGAACTCTAAACCATTGTAATTGTTTCTGTTTCTATAATCTTTGTAGCTATTTCTCTATTCCTTCATTAAAACTTCAGTTTGATAGATTGTTTCTAATATGCTTAAAATTTATGACAGAAGTTAGTCTCTGGGATTTCTGAAGGACTGATTGACCAGATTTGTGTACAGAGAAGTGATAGAGCTCCAAGGTAACCCTGACAGTTTCACTTCTCCAAAATGGAGATCCTGGTATCGTGACTGAAGACAAATTCCCGGAAGGCATGGACTGTATCGAGTCATTAATATGAACTGTAAAAATAATTTTGTTTTTAAAGAAAATTTATGTCTTCCAAATGTCTTAATGCAGTCAGGCTGATTTCATACAATTAATACTAAAGACAATGGTAATAAATTTGTGACTGTAGAGGAATTTTACAATGCAGAACACACTAAGGAGAGAGAAGAAATGAATATTCTGCCATCTCTCTTGACTGACCTCTGACTATCGCCACCCCATTGACGCCTCATTTAAACAGCCAGTGTTTGATTCTAAGAATCTTTCCAGAATGTTGGATTAGAAGTTTTTTCTTTTCTTTTATATTTATTTCAATTACTCTTTGCTTTGAGAATTTATTCTCTTTTTCTGAAATACTTTAATAGCCATCTAATCATCCTCCTTTCCTCTAGTTTTTCACATGGCCTCCAAGATTAAACTTAAAGCACCACTTGATTGGGCTTTAGATCTTTAATGGCTTCTTTCAACCACTGCATCCTAGATCGATAACTCCTCCATGAAGTCTGCCCAGATCCTTTTTGCCCAGAGAGATACATTTCTGGACTCCTCTAATGGCATAGTGATGCAATATTCCTTTTATTACAGCAATTGCCTTTCATAGCTTATCTTCTGGACTCTACAATTGTACCCTTGATGGCATGTCTTGTGTCTGATTCACCTCTAGTTCCCATCAGCCCCCTGGAATAATGCCGAGGACATAGAAGCATAGTATTTTGCTCAATGAATATTTGTAGAAGAAACCAATGAAGAATATTGGCACCCTAGAAAGAGTACTGAAAATTTCAGATCTTTCAGCCAGTGTAAGCTGTATGTAACAGGCTTAGCTACATATATTTAACAAACAATTGGCACTCTATGGTCTTATACCTGAGATTCTACTGTGTTCCTGAAGGGCAACAAATTCTAAATCAATACACTTTGGATGTTGTCCTGGCTGGGTAATCAAATATTAACACAGCCCCTAGTAAATCACTGTCTTGGTGTTTTTATCTATGAAATGGGGATAATGTGAGCTTCATGTGGTTGTTGCCATGGTTGCCTGAGGTACTCTATGTGAAAATGCTATTAAAAGTACCAACAACTATATGGACATTTGGGTTATTGTCTTTACAAATGCCAGCTACTGAATTGATTATTTGCTTGTCTGTTGCTCCTGCATTTTTACATGTGTAAATATATCAACAAATAAAAAATGAAGGGAAAAACTACTTAGACAGTACCCAGATCAAATATTTTTAGTATTCTTTACTATGCTTCTAAATATTTAATAGATTATTAGTAGATGCAAACATAGAAGATACTATTTCCCATTTGCATGTTAATGAAAAATCATGAATTATACATTATTTGCTGTGTGGAGTAGTGGAAACAGTATTCATTTTTTATGGCTATAAAAACTTAGATTGTCTCATGAAACACACATCAAATCCCTTTTGTAATAGAGCCAGAAAGATCTGCAAGCTTTTTAAAAACAGCAAAATTAGATAGATTTGTTTGTGCTGCTTTTGCAACATGCTGGTGTGAAAGTTCATTTTAAACAAAATCGTTTTAATAATGTCATTACTAATGTATATTTGGTCATCACTAAAAATGGGGTTTTAATATGAATGTTTCATTTTAATAAACGGCAGAGAAAGCAAGTTGCCCTGAGTCAGCAGGAAGTGGTTATACACCAGAGAACAGCCTGATTGTGTTAGATTCATCCAGAACACTGAACAGCCCAGAGACAGTCCAAGAAAAAACAACTGACTTTATTCAAATGATTGGGCTTACTGCAGCTCAATAGCGAGATTCACACATTCTCCTATTATTTCTTGACCTTGTGCCAAAAACTCCCACTTACAGTAATAATTAGAATTAGTGTTTCCAGTGCATGCCTCCATCTTCCTAACAGTAAAAAAATGTGGTGCTTACAAACTATACAGTTAATGAAAATTTTCTTTACTCTGTTTGACTAATACAGCTCAATTTTCCTAACTCTTTACCAGTAGGCCAAATATATCTACGATCTGTGACTAACTGACTACAAGTGCCATCACTGATATTGTGGATCCTACTGTTTTAAAAGAAGTCATGTTTATTTCTGCTTCTCATTAAATTCTAAGAAATTTATTTTCCTGGTCAGAGCATAAATGTAAAACGGTCTTTGACTGCTGTCATTCTGGGCCACGTGCATTTTTGTCTTGTAATGTGGAAAACTGTAATTACTTCAAATATTAAATCACAAATACTGTAATTAGCATATAGTACAAATTATTGTGCGTACTATTTTAATGAGAGGCACAGTTTTTGAGAATGGTCTGGAAGGGCCTGTGAAGCCTTAGTAGATGTCAATGAACTGGTTCTGTCTACATGGCTCATCTGAACTCCTCGCTATGCTTCTCGTTATGCTCAGCCCGTACTGACACGGAATGATGAGAAGGGAGTCATGTCATATTGATGCGTTTGGTGATTCTTAGAGCACTGGGGTCATTACCATTCACAGAAGCCTAACACATACATCCAAGAAGTTTACCCTTAATTGGCAGGACCTAAGGGGAAGTGAAATAGAAATCATAATGTGTGAAAAAGAAAAAGGATGAAAATAATCAAAACTTAAAAAATATATTTAATAGAATAAATCTGACTGCTAATCCAAGTGTGATCTCAATTCCTTGTGAGAGATAGAGCTGAGGATTGGAATCCCAAAACCTAGACTGTACCTCAGGGCTCTGCCACGGACTGATTTTACTCTGCTTTGATGAGGCATCTACTGAAGGGACTTGGGCATTCTGAACTTTCATTTTCTCATTTCTAAAATTGGGAGAGGAAAATCTCCAATTCAATCACCTCACTCGTTGTTGTCATGAACAGATGAAAGGGGGGATGAGTCATGTAAACTGTACATTACTTCATGTTGATGATTTTTTGAGTTCAAGGCAAGAATCTGAGTGATAAATCCATCACTTCTTTGCTCTGCTTCCTGGGGAAGCCTTCCACAGCTTCACACAGCACTGGGTATCTAGGCTCTCTGCTTGGCCGACAAGCCTCTCCACAATCTGGGCTCTACTGCTCTTTCCAGTATGATGTAACATGTAAAACAGTCACGCTGGCCTGGGAAAAGGCCAAGATCATTTCCAGTTCAAGCTGTTCTGCAGGATCCTCTTCTCCGAGATCTTTATGTGGTTGGTTCCTCTTCCAGCCCAGTCAGTTTTCCTCTTGAGCTGGCCTTTTTTAGCCTCTAGCTCAGGTGTCCTCTCCCATCCATTCTCTGTCTAATCTATTGTCTTTTCACAATCTGAAATTACCTACCTTTCTCATTTGTGTACTTGTTTATTGTAGGGTCCGCAAAGAATATAAGCTCCCTAAGAGAAGGACTGTGCCTATCAGGTTCACCGCCTTAAAGCTGGCACCTAGAAAAGTGCCTAGTCCATTGCAAAGACTCACTAACACTCGTTTACTGAATGAATGAATGAATGAATGAATGAATGAATGAATATGGCAGTGGTTGGTCAACTGAGAAGGACGGATAACAGAGAGGGCCCAGCTGGTGCTGAAGACCTTGACTACTTCCCTCTTTGTAAACTGTCCCAAATCTGTCTAAGAGTATGGCTCCTGAACTCTTTCTACCCCAGCTGCCCACTCTCCCTACTCTATGTTCTCTCTCCAGATTAAAAGCATTAATAATAACAGTAATAATAAGTGAGACTAATTGTGGTTAATTATTTCACACATCATCACATTTAAGTATTCAGAACTTTTTACTTTAGAGTGAACTGAGAATTAGAGAGATTAAATAATTTGTTGAATATCTCACTGCAAGAGGCACAGCTTATTCTCAAATGCATGTGGGCCTGACCCCCAGGCTCTCTTTTGCATCACATTCCCTTCTGTATAGCAGAGACCATGCAGAGACTGACTCATACTCTTGCTTCAACTCACTTTTTCTCTACCCAGGTATCTCCTATTCTGGATGACGAATTGACTGAATTATCAGAGAAATGAATCAGGTAGATCGTGCTCATGTTTTCCCATGAAGGTATATATCTTATGAAAAGCCATCGGAATACAAAATAACTGACAAGGGAACACACCAGATGGATGATCACAGTAATAGCTTACACTTATGGAGCATATATTGAGTGTTAGTCAGTTGAAGCTTCAAGACAACTCTGTGAACTATGCACTGTTTTCATCCTCATTTGTACAAATGAGGAAACTGAGGCATGATGGAGTTTCATAACTTGCCCAAGGTCACACAGTTGCCAGTGGTGGAGCTGAGATTTGTACTCACTAGTGAGACTCCAAAGGCAGTGTGCTTAATCATTTTGTTAAACTGGCAGGCCCGTGATATAAAGGTGAGGGCTAGTTTACTTGGCCTACGTATAGAACTCACCTTCAACAACAACTCATTTTTCTAAGGAACATCTGGTATAAAACGAGCCCTGAAATAAATCACTTTCCATTTTTGGCAATGTTTGTTAGTGCTTTCACTTCGTGATTATATTTAATATTAGAATGAAAAAAAGCATAGTCTTGGATAAATAAGCAATCTATTTTTCATTTGGTACAGATGAGCCATCAAGCTAACAATACCATTAATCACTTTAATATATCTATCACCATCATTTTCTCTAGAATTGTTTCTTTCTCTGTCAAAGAGAAACATGAAATAAAAAAAAATTGTGTCATAAGAAATCATGCAAAGAATTCACTGGCATTTTAAGTTTCTATTTCAAGTTTTTTTGTTGCTATTACCTTTGTTAAGATTTCAAATCATACAGATTTTAGTTAGACAAACAATTTCACTAAGCCACAGTAGCTTAAATGAGAGAGGATTTTAAAAGGAAGTAGAAATAGTTGTACAAAATCTTCTAAAGTAGAGGCAATTTTAATGAGTTATTTCATTAAAAATGAGATTTTTTTTAAAAAAAGGCAACTAAAAGGAAGAAAAAAACATGACAGTTAGAAATTTGTGGCTCAGGCATTTTAGTAATTAACCACTGAATTTCCAGATGATAAGGCAGAAAGCAAGTTATGTCTTGGAGAAATTGCTCTCTGGAGAGAAAGGAAAAAAAGGATTTTGAGTTTGACAGTACAACCTTGTACCAGTACCATTTCCTTCTCCTGCTGGTTCAAGGAATTCTAAGCACCCTTCTGTAAATCATCATCTCACATCTATTTATTATCTTCCAGCTCAGTGCACAATACTATCTGTTACACATGGGCACCAGCAATAATACACAGGGGGCTCCCGCATAAGAGACAGCAAGCTCTGGGCTCTTCGTGTTCCGAGTCTCATCCTGAAACGGAGTTTCTGCTCACACTATGGCCACCATCGTCAGCAATAACACACAAGTATTCTGTTTCTAGTAGTTATTCCTCTATATTTTACCCATGTAATGTGATGTTAGCCATCCTGTACCATATGAATAGAGAAAGTTTTGGCTGCCGTAGAGTAGCATAAGGTTGAAGAATTTTGTTGTTGTTGTTGCAATTAGAATAGGCAATTCAATAGGATTTTGAAGATGTTTGTATACACAGGAACACTGTTTCTGTTTAGTGGAGGAGAGCTAAAATGCAATGAATCCCACATCCTTTCCAGAATGCTACCAGAATGTTAGCTATTCTTGCAGAAAAGGAAATCAGACGGTGTGGAACAAAGATTAAGAACTTTAAATGCATGATATATTGCAGTGATTCTCAAGATAGGCTTTCACAATCACTTGGAAAACTTCAAAAATATACAGACACTCAGGACCCAGCCACTGGAGATGCTGATTCAATTAGTCTGGGTGGGGCCCGGGCACCAGTATTTTTTGCCCGGGCACCAGTATTTTTTTTTTTTTTTAAAGCTCCTCAAATATTTCCAATTTGAAGGTAGTCTTGAGCACAGCTGGTCAGGGGGAAAGAAACATTGGAGCCCTATTGTTGCTTTAGTACTAGCACATTGTTAATACTTATGAGACTTCTAACAAGTCCTTCATCTTCCAATTTCTTTGTGGTTTAATCCATCATACAGACTGTGTCATAATGATTAATTAAACCATGTAAGTGAAACTACCTTGATAAGCATATAATGTTAGAAAAATATAAAATGAAAAAGAAATGAGAAAAAAATATCTGAAATCAAAGAATCCTGAGGTCTACTGTAGATTCTGACATGAGTTTTAGACCCACGATATTTGTTTGGCATCAAGCATATACTTTTACCTTCCATACCCTTATTTCCCTACCTGTGAAATGGAAACAATACATTCAACCTGCAGCAGGAAGAAGATGGAGACAAATACTCCTATTTTACAGACATGTGAGAATGAAAAAACAGAATACATTTAAGGTACAAATTCAATTCATTCTGTTTTGGTTTGGTTTTGTTCCCTTTCTTCCAAAGTCTTTCTGAGGATCAAATGAGTTCATTTATGTGAGAGCATATTATAACTATACAGTAGTACCCCATTATCTGAGGTTTCACTTTCTGTAGTTTTAGTTACCTGTGGTCAACCCCAGTCCGAAAATATTAAATAGAAAATTCCAGAAATAGATAATTCATACATTTTAAATTTCAAGCCATTCTGAGTAGTGTGATGAAATCTCGTGTTGAGCAGCTCCATCACCCTGGATGTGACTCATCTGTTGGTCCAGAGTATCCGTGCTATACACGCTCCCTGCTTGTTAGTCACTTAGCCATCTTGGTGAGCAGATAGATTGTCGTGGTACTGAGTGCTTGTGTTCAAATAAACCTCATTCTACTTAATAATGACCTTAAAGCACAAGAGCATTGATGTTGGCAAAGAGAAGCAGGATATGCCAAAGTCCTGAAGGGATGAAGTCATGAAGGGATTCCTTTAAGTAACAAGGTACGTATGTATAGGAAAAAACAATGTATATACAGGGTTTGGTACTATTCGAGGTTTCAGGCATCTACTGGGGGTCTTAGAATGTATCCTCTGTGGATAAGGGAGGACCACTGTAATTTATTATCATTATGCTGTCATTGTTTTTTATCATGTCTCAGTTTCTTCAACTGTAAAATGAGAGTATTGAACTAAAGAATTCTATAAAATTCCTCCAAGCACTAACAATCTGTGATTCCTAAAAAGTGAGAGTTGTACAACCTTTTTATTGATTCTCTCTCTCTCTCTCTCTTTCTCTCTCTCTCTCTCTCTCTCTCTCTCTCTCTCTCTCTCTCTCTGTAAGTTTCAGAGTATTATTGGAAAGAAGGCTCCTGAGTTGTCTTAGCCTAGTATTCATCACCATTTGTGAATGCATTCTTCTGGGAGAACCCACAGGAGAATTCTTGACAATTCACAGACAAAAACCCATTTCCATTCTAGAAACAAGGGTGCGCCTTGACTTCCGCTGGTTTTAACTCACTGTGTTAGGTGCTGAGATCTAACTTAATTTCAAGCCAGAAGCTAAAGGATCAAGTCCGCTGACTATATGATGCTCTCCAGAAGAGTCCACAGAGGCCCAATTCAGAATACTACCCTGTCTGACTCACTTAGAAACAGAGCTGCCAGCCTCCTCAAACAGATGCTGTGGCCAAATTTCTGATGCTAGGTTTGAGGATGGAAACACATTTTTATATTTGCAACAGTGTTCAAGAGAAGTAACAGAAGAATGCTGTATTGTGTTGGTAGATGTATGTCTGTACGGCTTCCCTGTTATTTTTGTGTGAATCTTTAAGCCCTCCTCCCTGCTGGCTCATTTCCTTTAAGATATAAACACACTCAGGTTTTTCCAATCTTCAGGAAAAAAAAAGGGAAATAGAAATAGAAATCCATAACCCTGCCTCCCACCTGGTGTCATTTTCTAGCTGCCACGTTCTCTTCTTACTTTCATAATGAACACGGTTAAAAGAGATGTCCACACCTGCTGCCTATATCCATCACTTTCGATTCATTCCTAAATCCCTATAATCTGGCTTTGGCTCCACCTTGGGCCAAGGTCGGCGATGACCTCCCTGGTGTTAATTTTACAAGGTCAGTTCTTCCCTTATTTGAACTCACTGACCACTGCCACATCTTTAATTCCGTTGACCACTCCTCTTGCCATAGATTTTCTCTTCTCTTGGGTTTAAAACATCAATTGCACCTAGTTCTTTTTCTCCCTCTCTGCTCCATCCTTGGCTTCCTTGATGCTCCTTGTGTGCCATCTGGCTCTTAAATGCTGGTTCCTTAGGAACCCATCCCTAGATCTTCTGTTGATCATTCTGCATGCATTTTCTGGCTGGGTCCACCCAACTGCATGGTAGCCATCACTACCCTCCCAGTTTCTTTAGAAAGCAGCCTGAGCAACACAGACCCTTATACACTACTACTTCCTTAGTAAGCACAATCTCAAAGAAGCATGAAAGCAAGAAAGGAGTAAGGGAGTAAGCAGTAAGAACAAATACAAGAGTACAGCTGGCTGCAACTTTGTGTAAAACACAGCTGATTTCTCTGTTGCACAATTTGCTTCACAAAGATGATATAACACATGGTGTGTCACAACAGACTCTGCAGAGCAGGAAGGAGCATTTACCCAGTGGCTCCTCTTCCACACTGGCCCAAATCCTCCCCATGGGGCATCAACACCTCCACACGGAGTTGTACCATCTAGCCTTTTTGGGTGTTGTCAGGTGTATTAGTTTTCTATGACTGCTGTAACAAGTTATTACAAACAGTGGCTTAAAAAATACAAGTTTAGAATCTTACAGTGTAAGTTAGAAGCCTAACATGGCTCCCACTGGTTAAAATTTTTGTGTCATCAGGGCTATATTTATTTCTGGAGGCGCCTAAGGAGAATCCATTTTCTGGCCTTTTCCGGCCTCTGGAAGCTGCCCACATTCATTGGTGTGTTTGATCCCTCCCTCCATCTTCAAAGCCAGAAACAGTGGTTTGGGTTCTTCTCAGATGGCACCACTCTGACTTCCTCTTCTGCTTCCTTCTTCTGCTTGTAGAGAATCTTGTGATTATCTTGGTCTCAATCAGAGAGTTCAGGATAATTGGCAATCTCAATTCCCCTTTTGCCAAACAAGGTGACAAAGTCACAGTCCTGGGGGTGAGGACATAAACCTCTTTAGGGAAGAGATATTACTCTGCTTATCAAGTTAGGAAAGCCAAATCCCAAGATTTAGAGGCAGCGTCCAGAAAACAGCAGGTGAGCCTGGGCCATGCCAGTCCCAGGGCCCAGGGCAGGTGAGCCTGGGCCACACTAGTCCCAGGGGCCAGAGCAGGAGAGCCTGGGCCATTCCAGTCCTGCAGTGTCTTGTTCTCCTGAGGCAAATTGGGAACAGAGCAGAGGAGAAGAAAGAAGTGCACTAGATGAGTTGTGACACTGTCATTCCTTCCTGTGGACGCAGCCTCCCTAGTGGACCCAGCTATTTGGTCAGACACAATGCTACCATAACCATGATGAACTAGCCTTCATAATAACATGTGAAGATGAATAATCTCTATGAAATTCATGGAACCCTCTCCCTGTAGTGGTTGACACCACATGATTTTTCTAGGAGGGTCATCAGAAGGCCTGCACAGAAAACCATAGCCTTACCAATCCACAGAGGTTCATAGGATGTGATTGGCTCTCTATCCAAATCCTGACAACTCCCAAATGTATACTTACCATTCAGTCCCTCTTCTGGGTTCCAAAGTATCTATAGGACATTTTAATGCAAATGTCTCCTTTACTCTTTAAATTCATCATATGCAACATTATATTCAACATCTTTTCCAGTCTTCTACTCCCAACATCAGGTCCTCGTATAGGATTTCATTTTTTTGTGGGTAGGACCTTCATAAACCTAACAAGCCCCAATCAGAAAATTAATAATCATCCTTGACTCCTCTCTCTGTCTGACCACCAACTGATTCTTGACATCTTGAGGTCACCTGACTCCAATCCCTCTTTCATTTTCATCATTACTGCCTTTATTTGGTTTTGATTTTCTCTTACCTTTTCTCCATTTTTCTAGGTATCACTCTTTCCAATTAATTCTTCACTCAACATCCAGAATTACCTTTCCTAAATAAGTATCTGATCAAGTAATCCTTTTGCATACAAGTCCTTCAATGATGTATCAATGCCTTCAGGGCAAAATTAGAAGTCCTTAGCATAACATTCAAGGCCCTTCGTGATCTAGATTTGACTTCCACTTGTTATACCTTGCTCCATTCCTCCTTCAAAACCTTGAATTTTAGCCTCATTGTATTACCTGTACTTTCCTCAATGTGTAGTATCATGTTATACCATTCTTCCTCTGCACATGCTCTTTTCACTGCCTGGAATACTCCTCTCCCCTGACTTCTCCTGGCTTATGCCTACTCATGCTGTAAGACCTGGATCATCTTTCC
Source organism: Rhinolophus hipposideros (assembly GCF_964194185.1). Taxonomy (NCBI): domain Eukaryota; kingdom Metazoa; phylum Chordata; class Mammalia; order Chiroptera; family Rhinolophidae; genus Rhinolophus; species Rhinolophus hipposideros. The sequence goes on from NC_138065.1 coordinate 21,390,054, forward strand.
CAAGAAACATAACCTCCTCCAGTCCTCTTCCAGCAATACAAACTCAGCTCGCTTACTGTTTGCTCTCATTACATCCTAACCTTGTATTTGTCACACACTATTGTGATCTTTCTTCCCCCCCCCTTTTTTTTTTGCTTTGGGACTTATTTTCCTGCAAGACTGTAGTTTTGAGAAAAGAGACACCATAGATTATGGTGTTTTTGGTTCTCTGGTACCCAACGTAGAGTGGCATGTAGATGTTTTAATGAAAGTTTGCTGAATTAATAAATTACCCAGATAATTTATTCATATAATGAATTTTAGGGTTAGAGAGATCAAGTTACTCAATTCATTGTTTTTATTATCATATTAGAAGATTATGGAAATCTAAGGAATTTTTATAGGTAGGTGAGTCTTGACTAGAGATTTCCTTTCCAGTACTCTGTGCTGCTGTTCCAGGACTTCTTCCTTCTAAGAGCTAACATTTATTGTGCTCTTACTGTGTTGACTCAGGCACTAAGCTAAGCCTATTAATGCTCACAACAACCTGATGGGATAGAGGCTATTTTATTCCTATGATACAGGTGAGGACATAAACTACACAGCACAGAAAAAGTAACTTCAGCAGGATAAAATATATGAGTTAGAGCTGAGATTTCATCACAGAACCTGCACAATACTCAACACACCTTCCTGCAGCCAGATAATTGGTTTAAAGCAAAAGGAAATATATGCAGTCAGACAATTAAGTTCAATATACGAGGTCAGACAATTAAGTTCATGAACTCATTCTAGAAAAAGTGTTACACCTCATTGCTGAATATCACTACAGTCACCTTTGAAGTGCTCCCCTTGGGAAGCTATGCACTGGTGCCAGCACCTAGTCTACCATTCAAAGCAATTTTGGAACTCTTTCTGGAATGGTCATTAGAGCTGTCGTCGTATTACCTTTGATGTCCTGAATGTCGTCAAATGTCTTCCTTTCAATATTTCCTCTTTCTTCAGGTAAAGAAAGAAATCATTAGGGGCAAGATCAGGTGAGTAGGGAGGATGTTCCAATAGAGTTTTTTTTGTTTGTTTGTTTTTTGTTTTTTTTACTGGCTAAAACTCCCTGATAGACAGTGTCATGTGATCTGGTGCATTGTCGTGATGCAAGAGCCATGCATTATTGGCGAAACTTTCAGGTCATTAACTTTTTCACACAGTCTTTTCAGCACTTCCAAATAGTATACTTGGTTAACTGTCCAGTTGGCACAAATTCATAATGACTAATCCCTTTGATATCAAAACAGGTTAGCAACATCATTGCAACAAGTTCACGAACTTAATTGTCTGACCTCATAGCTATCAGGAAAACTGGATTCTAATCACTGCTTGTTTTTATCAAGCTAGAGAACCTTGTCTTGGTCACTGGGACTCAATTTCCCTAACTATGAAAAGGGGGGTGCTTAATTCTGATGTTCACTATGGTCCCTTCTGACTCATATTTTGTTAATTTTACCACATGTGTCAAACTCAGCTTTATAAGTTCAATGGGAAAGGGAATCATTGTATGTTTCTGACAGCCAAAAATCTATTTGCAAAATATGAAAAAAAAAAATCCATACACCAAAGAAGTGAACAGGGAAATACAGGGCTGCCGACCGCCTACTAGGAACCCAAATTACCCTTTTTATCACTATTTTAAATGAATTCACCTTCATTTTTTAAACCAGTTCATTACAAAAACAGTTTATAAAATTACTGTTCATCCTTTGTTAGGTGTTCTTGGATTTTTGCCCTTTACTTCTTTTGCCAGTTAGATAAAGTTATTTTCCAGAGCTGCTCAGGCACATCTTTCAGGTGTCTGATCAAGCAGAAGGAAGTTACTTGTTAGCTCATTTCTCTGAAGGCAAACACCCCTCCACTACCCACCCCTTCTCAAGCTAAGGAAGATACTAAACATTTTATCTCAAGAGATGCATTGGGGGAAACACATGACTCCAAGAAAAAGCAAGTTTTGATACACAGTAGTTTCTTCCCAATTACTCTAGGTATGAGGTCATGGTTTTAAATATTAATACCCAAGCAACCCCCAGACTTAGGAGTGTGTTTGTGTGTGTGTGTGTAAGGGGAAATTAAGTATATGTAGAAAAGGGTCAATTTCCAATGGAGAGTGCTTAAATTTGCAATTAATTAAAGGTCAGAAGCCCTGGCTTCAAACCACGGCTTGTTCCTAACTAGCTACACTACCTCCAATAAGTCTCATTTTTCTTAGTCTGTTTCATTTTTTACAAAATGAGTAATTGGACAGAAATAATCTCTTAAATTCCTTATTATCCTAACATTCTATAATTCTGATTGGTGCTAAGGTCCAGAATTTGAATTTTTTCTACTGTCCCAGATATTACCACAAAAGTATCTTTTGTTAAGTCAGTTTCATACAGCTCTGAATTTCATGCTCAATGGAAAACATATGGGAAAAAAACAACCAGCTCTTATTCCTCTCAATTGAATTTAAGGATGAAAAACTGGAGTGCAGACGGTTCTCTTGGGTAAACTGCTGTGTACCTGGTTTGCCCTGGCGTGGAATCCTCTTGAGTCAGAACCAGACCAGTTTTGAGAGGAAGTCAATTGCCAACCTACATTTCATCTGAGTTAGATTTGAATGAAAAACTAACAAATAAAACACAGAAAGAATATTTTTGCTAGAAGTCAACAAATTACTCTTACTAAAAGGTTGTTTGAGCTCTGAATCGACTTTATTTCTTGTCTTTTTGCGCCTTTGAAAATAAAAAATCTCATCTCCAGCTCATAAAGTAGCATTAGTTCTTATTATTCCATACATTAGAAGTCAATTGGTAATTCACACAAATTAAATTAGCGATTTTACATTTAATTTCCTGATGACAAACTATAGGATTCAGCAGTTTTGCTCTGGTAACCTTTAAAATGTATTAATTTCATCAGTGATTTACATAGGGCTTTATTTCCCACTGCTACAGCTTCATTTTCTAAAGCAGAAATGCCCCATGGTTTTTCAATTTGTTACCTAATCAGCACAATATATTCCTCCTTTTCTTCCTTTTATATTGGCTCCTAAATTTGAGACTTCAATATTTCAAGAAATTGCACCAAGAAATCTCACATGGTTTTTCTATTTCTGTGAACCTTTAAGGGAATAAACAGAGAAAAATCATTCCATTGAACTAGGGGTGCTGCTTGCAAACACAGTGGTCTTAAGATGATTGCATTCGAGTGAATTTGTTTTTTCAAGTCATGATATGTGGACATTATAAAAATTTTTCCACAAATCCAGCTAAAGCTCCTAATATCAATATATCAAAATCTTGGGTACTATACCAATGACAAATATTGGAGTTCTGAAAATAAGTTTCCTAAAGTGATTGTGATGAGGCGTGCTATGTGACAAAAGCTACTGTCTGCTCCTGAAACACCCCTTTCCAGTTCAGGACTGAGGAACTAAACTCTCCAGGCTTGCCTTTCTCCATTGTTATCTCCAGGCCCAAGGACCCCACATATAATGGAGGTGATTCCAGTGTTGAGAAACCTTGGGCTCTGCCTGTTAGACACAACTCCAGTTTCTTTAAACTATTATAACCATACACTTTATATCTAGTTAAATATATGGCAAACAAACAAACAAACAAACAAACCCAAACAAACAAAAACTCTCCTTCAAAATTTAAGATGTTTTTGGAAGTCTTAGTCTCAGCTAAAGGCAGTGAAGTCAAACCACAAATTTAAAGAGCAAATACGCCATTTTTCCAAATTGAATTCAACAAAAGTGCTTATCTCATGGAAAGAAAAGATGGGATTAGGATCTAGAAACTACCAAAGTTCCCACTACAGATGCCCGGTGATCTCTGTTGGTGTAGGACATTTGGCTGAACCCAGAGGGTTGACGTGGGGTGTATGAGCTTGGGAAGAAATGAAAGTGCACTCAAAGTCTTATACTGAGAAAGTGGAAAGAGGTTCAGCCATTTGAGTAGAAATACCCACTTTCTAACATTCCTTGGAAACTCCAGACAAAAGAACCCTGCAGGGGAACTCTTCTTTGAGGGCTATTCTGGGGAAACCTGTTTTGAAAGCAAAGTGGGAGGAACAATATGACAACAGCAACAGTATTAAGGAGGTCCAGTAGTGTCCAAAATGAAATAATACTTATACAAAGTCATTCATTTTAAGTCACCCTATTCTTTTGATTGCATTGTATTTGTTATGTCTATGCTTTACCATGTTTGATCTTCTGACACTGAATCTGTGAGGTAAAAATATATAATGTATTGCACAGTTTATACATAACAAAATAAAACATATTATAATATAAACTGTAAAATATTACCTATATATTACTAAATTTATTTTTTCATTTATATATGATTCTTATACAGCTTTTTATGTAAATGTTTACATTTCCTCTGTATACTGTTTTATAAACAATCCTGTACCTTTACCTAATGTTTACTTTTTTGAAAGAGGCTCAGGCTTTAAATATTTGCTGATGTTATGTGATATTGAAGTCAAACTCGCTTTACTAAACCTTCTTTTTTATAGTTCACATTTTCTGGTTTGGTTGCTATTGTGAGAGAATGTTACAAACCATGCCTTTTCATTTTCCACCTTCCAAATAGATACTCTTGATTTATTACTATCCTTTCCTAATTTCTTCATTTTGTATTTTGCACTCTCACATTTCCATTATGATTAAACAGAGAAACAAATATTGCAATTTAAATTTCAGTTAACTAGAATCTATACTTCATGAGGGCAGCAACTTTGTTCTCACTGTTTCTCTAATTACTAGGACAGCATCTGTCACAGAGCAGGCAGTCAAAAAATATTTTTGAAGGAATTAACTATTATGTCAAGATCAGTTGACCTCGATTCTCCCCAAGGTGAACTCAGCAATGGAGCCAGCTCAGGTCTGCACCAAGGTAAAGCTGATGGTGCTTTGCATAGCAGAGATGCAAGCAGTCTAATGAATCCTGTCTCCAGAGGGAAGCTAAAGGTCAGAGTCAGTATCAACTATCATTTTCCCAAAAGTGTGAAACAAATGCTAGCTCTTAGCCTCTTCCTACGTGTTCCATCCTGCTGTTATTAAATGGGAATGCCCCATTAGTTTATAAGGCATGGTAGTGTAAGAGCTATATCCTATGATTTCATTGATCATAAGGTGTTTAAAAAGAAAAATCTAAATAGCAAGATCACATTTTTTTGAACCACATCAATGACTTTTAAGTAGTACTGAGGAAGCAAAAAATACCAGTGAAATATAATATTTGTGAAAGGAATTACAAGTAAGTTACTAACCCAAATCATTTTTTAAAGACTGCACAAGTTCTCAGCCCAGGTGATCTGGATATTTATTTCACTGAAAAAAAACCAATGTATGTATGAATTGAACTGTATAACATCACTTAATATATACATATATATTTAATATATATATACATTTAATATATATACTTAATATATATATTTAATATATACATTTATATACATTTAATATATATAATATATACACACGCATACATATATATGCCTTATGATGAACATTTGAAATATTTGCTTTTTTAGTTACATATCTGATATGTAACTTAAATTTCTCAATATAAATAAGGATATATGATACTAAAGTATTTTTATTTTACTGAAACTCTTTATTATGCAGTGTGTGTGTGTGTGTGTGTGTGTGTATTTACTAGAAGGTGGTTGTACTCTGGGATGTCTAACTTGGTGCATTTTGGATATATCTCTCTGAGACTGCATTAGTTTGTTATGGTAATTGAAGCCAAAGTTTAAACTTAAAACCTGGTAAAGAAAAATACTTCTTTATTATGGAGATTCAGACATGGTCTAGTGCTTGAGGAAATTGATTCACAAATGAGAATCCTATATATTGTTTCAGTCTCTGCCTTAGGTATTTCATGTTGTATTGGGCAACCACCTTTGCGGTTTGTCCTTAGCACTTACATTTGGAGAATCTTTTGCTAAGTAAATTCCAGGAGTAAAATCAGAGTTCTGTGAGTGCATGTATTTCCTAGACAAAATTCCAGTTGAAACCAGCACAACTAATTCTTGCTATAACACTAAAAGCTTCTAAGACTTCAAGTTTAACTACACTCTCCCAACTGTTCCAGATGTGTCACATTATTATCAGTCTGTTTCTGACTGGTAACAGTGGGAACCAAAGACCTCCTTTACAGGAAACTGGCAATATGCAAATCTCTAAAGTCCCACTGTGGACTTCTCTGTGATTGTGGTATATAACTCTGAGCCAAAATAATATGCTAGAGAAAGGCCATAGCCAGAAGAACATCATATTCTGTACCACATTGTCAGGCAATCGCAATAATGCAAAAGATATTTCAAAAGAGTTAGATAAGTGCTAATGTAAAAAAAAATCATTATGTTTCACTTGGAGCTATGTTTTAGGAATAGAGCAAATGCTGTTTCCCTGTGTTAAGAACTCCTACTCATCTTTCATGGCCCACGTGTTGCTCTTGGTCTGTTTCCTAAAGCAGAGGTCCTAGAAAGAGATAAACTCTTCCTCTTTTGTGATGTCCCTATTCTTTGTATTTTCCTTGAATATGGTCATTATGCAGCTACTTATTTAATGTATGTCTCTCCTTCTACACTGGTATTAGTTGAGGTTTAGGATTAAAGCATTTATTCATATTCATGGTAACATTTTGCCTAGCACATGGGAGACACACAGTAAATTTAACTGACTTAGCGAATACATCACAATTTTAGTTTATCCTCAAAGTAGTTTTTTAATATGGACTGATGCTGCAGTCCAGGGATCAGAGACTTTTTTCTGTAAAAGGCTAGATAGTAAGTATTTCAGCATTAGTTGGCTATGTGGTCTCTGCTTGCAAGTACTGAACTCTCCCAGTGCACTGCAAAAGCCATCATACATGGGGTGCCAAAAAATGTATACAAGTGGAAACTTTGGTCAATGTTGCTCAAGTAGTAGTGTGTTGTAATCAGAAGTGTCTGTCAGCTGATGGTAACCACTTTGAGTGCCTCGTAATTGCAGAAGTCAAACGTGACTTGTATGCATCTTTTGTTATTGGTATATATCGACTATTACAATTTTAATAGTTTTTTTCTTTCTCAAAATGTGTATACATTTTTTTGGCATCCTCCTTAACAGAGGAACTGGGCTGGGTGCCAATAAAACTTTATTTACAAAAACAGGCAGCAGGCTGGATTTGGCCCTCAAGCAACAGTTTGTCAACCTTGCTCTAGTCTATGCTATTTGTACTCTTTTGTCCTCATTTTTCTTTTTTCCTTCAATGTGTTTCCCTAATGTTTACAATGAGTTTCTGTCCTTGTTCTTCCTTCCTTGTTTACCTGATAATTTCCTTTATAAATGTTAAGTCTCAGCTTGATCAGCACCCTCTCTATGAAACATGTCTTGACTTCCTTGAGAAGCATTGGCCATTGTGGCCTCCCACAATGGTCCCATTATAGGATGAATCACATCCAATGACATTTGTGTAAATTTCTGTCTCTGGTTTTAGACTGAATGACTGTTAGAAGTGAGTCTTATTCATCTGTGTGTCTCCATTACCTAACATATACCTAGCACACAGTAGGTACTCAATAAATGTTTGCTGAGTTGCCAGAAATCATTGATTGTTACCTGGAATACAGAGTACAGGTTATAGAGACAAGTTATGAAGCATGAATCTGTAATTTCACATAGGTGTTACCTTTTTTCATTTATATTTGCTATATTCTCAAAATCAACAATTTGCTTATAATGTAACCAATTAAGTCTTAAAGCAGCCAGCATTTCAGTCTCTTCTACAGAAATCTCCTCCTTTCATTGAAAAAAAAATATGTAAGTGGGATAAAACTGAATTCCAAGTCTGAAGGATAGCAATAAACAAAATCAGTGCCTGGGGCACTGCTTGTATATAATTGGGCTCATGGACTATTGCTTGTAACAACTGCAATAATGATACCTAACATTTGCCTTGTTCAAGCTGGTTTGCGCAAAATAATCCATGCTTACAGATCCAATGGTAACATAGCACAGCCCTAGTCAGCTGTGAATTGTTGCCCAGCCTGAATTTTATTGCTCCTGATAGACTGTACTTTTCAATATCTTGCTTCCTACATCTGTGCCTTTAGCTTTAAGAACAGAAAGGATATGCACTTTCCTAGTCTGAAATGCTATTTTTCAGCATAGTCAAGCCTACAAATTTTGGGACCCTTGAGTCTGTGAAAAAGCATTGAGCTTCTCTTTTCTATTAGTTTTTTCTTAAGTACTGATGAGAAATTATGGTACATTCTGGATGGGCCTTCACTATGGAAATGAATGGATTTTGAAAGCTATGCTAAGTACTTGTAGCTTAGCACTATTAGAAGTCTGGAAGGATCTGTCAGGTCTGATTCAAGTCAATGCCCCCCTTGAACTCCTCAGAGAAGGCATTTATTTCTAGTTTCTGCTACCACTTTCATTCAGACTCAATCTATATATCTAGTCCTAATTACTCTCATATTAGACCCTATATTTGGACAATATTATTAAAAACAACAACAAACAAACAAACAAACAAAAAACGAATCCGGAACTGATTTAATTTTCTCTTCCCAAAGTAAAACTACATTTTTAAGATGGCAGGGGAAAAAAGCCAATTCTGCCTCTCAAATTACAGACCAACTCTGTCACTCACTAGCTACAAAAAAAATCTCCTGTGCCCTGTGAAACTCTCCATTCCTATTAAAATAAGCCCACTGTACTTGTAAGACAGAGGTGGTATAATATTTGTTAAAGGTAGATTCTGGGGCCAGTTGCATTGGGTAGGGGTTGCCAGATAAAACACAGGATGGCCAGTTAAATTTGAGTTTTAGATAAACAGTAAGTAATTTTTAGTGTAAGTATGCCCAAAATATTGCACGGGACATACTATACTAAGAAATTATTCATAGTTTATATGAAATCCAAATTAAGTTAGGTGTCCTGTATTTTCTCTTTTTTAAATTAAATTTATTGGAGTAACATTGGTTAGTTACAACATATAAATTTCAGGTGTACAACTTTATAATATGACATCTGTATAATCTATTGTGTGATCACTACCCAAGCGTAGTCTCCTTTCATCTCTAAGTATTTGGGGTCCAATATTTTAATTTACTAAATATGGCAATCCTAGATTTTGCCACTAACATCTAACCTTGGCAAGTCACTTAAACCTTCTGTTAAAAACGGTAGAATAACAGTAACTTCCTTAAACGATGTATATAACATGTTAGAATATTGCCGGGCCTATCGTAAGTGTTTCATAAGTGTTAGCCTATTTTATTATTTTGATCATCTAGAGTAAGGACCAGCAAACTTTTCTGTAAAGGGCAACATAGTAAATATTTTAGGCTTTGTAGGCCATATGATCTCTGTTGCAATTACTTGACTCTTTCACTGTAGTGCAAAAGCAGACACAGATAATCCCTAAACAAATGTGCAGAGTCATGTTCCTATAAAATGTATTTATAAATATAGGCAGTGGATGGATTTGACCCATGGACTATAGTTTGCCCTGACCTGGATAAAATCCGTCTACGACTACTTATTGGATCCACCTCCTTTTATTAAAATACTTATGATTTCACCCCTTCCCTTTCATTGCAACATTTCCTATTTTAAAGAAATTTCTGATGGGCCCTTATTGCTTATGTACTTAATAATTCTAACATTACCTAATATTTGTAGAGTGGCTCATTTTTTAAAATGATTCATATTAATACATATAATGGTATTTTAATTATATACATCTTAATCTTCACAACAGCATCATAAAGTAGGTTGAGAAAAATTTATCCCTGATATTCCTTGATTCTTTTCTTTTATAGATTCCACTTTTCATCTGAGGATTGTCTTTCACTTTCTCCCACGGTCCCTTGCAAGTCTCCTATGTTGCAATTTTCCTGGACAATTTGTTTTTCCTTGAATATTGTCCCGCCTTTCATCTTTATGGGTTTCTGCATGTTCTTTCCTTATTAGGATATGCTTTCTATCCCCTCTCTCATCATCAACAGATTACATATTCATAGGAAGAGCAGAAACTTCGAAAAATCAAATTGTAGAAAAAAAAAACAACCTAGAGGTTGTCTCTACCCTGCTCATTTTATCGTTGTGTGTGTGAATGTATGTATATGAATGTATATGTGTGTTTGTATGTGTATTCCAACTAGTTTGCACCTTTCTCTTCATCCACTTTAAAGTCATATCACTTCTTTGTCCAGTGCTGGGGAAATCAGATACCAGTGTGACTAAGACCCAGTTCGGCATCATGTTTCTTGATTCTATTCTGATTGCTGTTGTCAATGAGTGACTTGCGGTTCAGTACACTAATAGCTCTTCAACAAAACTGGCTTAAAACCAGAAAGGAGGTGGGTTCTTTAAAGAAAAAAACATTGTGACTGTTGAGAAATTGGAAGCCTTCTGTTATTATTATATTATTCTCCTTTCATCTTTAGCCTTCTGATGTTTTCTCTTCGTTTCTTCATTGATGTCCCGAATGTATCACCAGGCATTTTAATGAGATGTGGTTATGTCCAGCTCTGGCTAATAATTAACTCTTCCCTTCTGCTAGACTTAGCACTTTAGGCATTTCTAGCTTCTAGAAGTTTAAGTGTAAGGCCTAAGTAGGAAGGTATATATCACCTGCACAATTTCTAGGATACAATGCTTCTAAATCATCAGTGAAGAATTCCACTTAAGCAGTCACTTCAGATAGATTCTGGAGATGGGCAAACAGAAAGAGCAGAAAGATAGAGGCTCAAATACAAAGTCAATTTTTGGCCGGCTTAGAAGAAGTACAATGTGACTTAAAGAGAAGATGAGTCTGAGGACAAGATCGCCACAACAATCACCACACAGAGCGAGGAACACTAGTTCCAAAGTCTCAAGTGAAATAAGGATTGAAAACATTAATCTATAATCCTCCACATCAGAAAGTAAATTTCACAGAGTGGGATGTGGAGTAGAAAAAGTTCAGATCTTCAGTACAGAAATCCTATTTTTCCTCCGGAAACAGGTTAAGACTTTGACGAGTTTTGTCAAATGTGTGCACTTGTTCTGCATCTCTACACCACCTAGAAATCATTGATTACATGACATTTTGAAATGGTTCAATTAGGCAGCTCAAAATGTCTGCAACATAAATTATAGAACAAATATTGCTGAGAGGATATCCTTTTTGCTTTTAAAGATGTGCCAGTTATATTCATTTTCCTTCTTCAAATAGCTGTACATTCACATTGTTCTCTCTCCTAAACACACCTTAATGAATCCTTCATAGCATCTTGCCATTACCCACACTTTTTATACTAGGGTCTTAGACTATTTCAGCAGTGAGGAGCCCAATTTTCTTCATCTGCTCAAGTAAAGATTTAGAAGAAGAGAAGGCATTCCACAATCAGTTTCTACTGCCTCATCCACACCCTAAAACCTTGGTCTGTGAGACAATAGCTGAGGAAGCCTCCTTAGAACATACAGACTACTCAGCTACAGGGCTCTGAGCAATGGCACAAGAAGCTTAACAGTACCCCAGAGCCCCAAATAAATGGTGTCCGTACAAGTCACAAGCATTCCACTTGGAGAGCAACTGGCCCAGGCAGCAGGAATGGCAACATTGGAGAATGATGTTCCTAATGGTGATTCAGCCTCTCTCCCCCTTCCCTGCTTTTCCTCCGTAGCCTGTGTGATGTTTGGTTTCCTGGCTTCCCTTTCCCCTTCCTATCAACACTTTCATTTCTTAGATGGGGAATAACCTGTTTCCATTGGACAGATTGCAGTGTGGCTGAAATCAGGTGTCCCATCCATCATGCCTTAACCTAGGGATAGCCACTTGACCCATGCTCGGTCAGTCAGATGATTCTGGCTTAGAATGTGAAACGTGAGTACATGACACATAGATAGAACTAGTGGTGGAGACCTTTTATGCCTGCTCCCAGCAGCAGGCCTTGGTTGTACAGTTTTGCTATGAGATATTCCCACAATCTCAGATTCATAGGCGCTGAAAACATTGCAGTATCCATCCATTCCCAAGCTTGTTTTCTAGCCTTTACAAAGCCTCTGGGAGCTTTTAGTGTCCCTTCAGAATATTTCCTTTGGCTTAAGTCAGCCAGAATCAGTTTCTTCTGCTGCAACCAAGGATATCAACTGGTAGATCCCAGTTAGTGGTTAGAAATTGCCAGGTGTTTACTGTACTATATGGGAAATTGTATGTGTGTACATGTCGGTCTAAGTGCATGTCTATATGATGAAGAAAAAAATGGATACAGTGACACTTTCATCTGGCATTTGGAGAAACTGGCATACAGAGGTGAAGATTTTTTTCATGCTATTCTCTACAGAGGAGCCTAGCTACCTCTATACATTCCTATGCTTCCCTAACAAATTATGCAGAAAGAATTCAAGGGAAACTGTGCTCTACTATGTAAATTCATCTTCTTCCCTCTTGAAATGCCACCAGAAGGTGATAGCAGCATATTCTTGGTTCTGATATGGCATACAGTAGTAGTAACTTACAGTAAAGTAGCAGATTGCTTGCTAGCCACTAAGGCCAAGGAAGATGAAATCTCGTTAGTAGTTACTGCTCTATCCACGTGAACCGGTATTTCAATATCCACCGTCTTTGTGTCTGTCTTCCAAATACAGATGTTGGAAAGTTGGGGTTCCATTGGAGGGTGTGTTTTTATCAAATCTATACCTTTACAAGCCAAACTGACTCTTTCAAGCCATAAGAAACACAAAAGAAAATGAAATTCCAAACTTAAGCCGCTTTTTCCACTTGTTTTCTCCATCTCCTCCTTCTTTCCAATTAAAACGACATTTTCTTTTTTTCTGGAAAAGAAATTGATCGAAAAATATTTAGAGATCATCGAAATGGCAGTGTGAGGTGAGCCTCTGTAAACCTCCCCTGGAATTAACAACTAATCAAACACAATAACTCCACAAAGAACTCCCTGCACAGCAGACAGGCAAGACGAAGAGGGCCACTACTGAATTCACCTAAAGGTGGGAGAATCGCATGAGCGGAGGAGGAGGGAGAGGAGAAGTGCGGAGATGGAATAGCACGGGCGCTTGACGCAGACCTAGCTCAGTGCTCTGAGCTCGCTGCATCCAGGAACTACCGCAGCTGAGGGAGAGGAAAGGAATCAGGCTTCCCGGGCTCCGTATATGGCCCACAGGGCTGAGGGGGTAGCATATAACAGGGCTAAACCCAACAATCACGGCAGAGACCACGGAGAAAAGACTGAGGGAAGAAGGCTGAAAACGGTGGTTTAAACCCTCACTGCCCAGCAGAGAACAGAAGCCTTAGGCATTGAGAGTAGCTGCCCCCTCCCTACCTTCCCAGAGCTCGCCCCACCCCCACGTGCCCTGTGCTAGATGTAGAACAGTAGTACTGTCAGATCAAAAGAACAGAATATTTGCTGTTCTGAGAACTATGGACCGCAGACACAGATTCGCAGCCCAACTAGTTCGGGCAAAAGGGAGGGAGCTGTGGAAGCAGGACCAGCTGTGGTGGTGGTCACCGCCATTACTCTGGGACACCTCTCACAACTCACCCCTCCCCTGGCCCCACCTATCTGGGCAGATCCCTGCAGGGGTAAACAGAACTGCTGAAACATACGGATTCGAATCTGGTGCAGAAAGAGCTTTGGAACTTCAAAATCTCTCCGCATCCCCACAGGGACTGGCGCCCTATAACCCAGGCAAACTGTTAACAGAGGAGAAGCCCATTTCCCAGGGAATCCCCCCATTGTGTGAGAAGCTGGAATAGTGCAGAGAAAACATAGCACTACTGTGTGAGAGAAGAAAAAATAGGCTGCAGTCGGAGAAAAATAAAACATTCTACCAACAAGTATTGGAAAACAAAACAAAGACCTCTTCCTATCAACCTGTTGCAGAAGTCACTCCTGTAGATGTCTAGGAAGAGAAATAATAAATCAGTAATTGCCATGAATAACCAAGACAACAAGACAGCTCAGAAAGAAAGTGAAAAGTCTCCAGAAAAGCAACTTAAAGATATAGAAATATGTGACTTAAATGACAGAGAATTCAAGATTGCAGTTCTGAAAAAACTCAACGAGATGCAAGAAAACACAGAAAGGAAATTTAATGAACTCAGAAATGCAATCAAAGAACAACATGAGCATTTTACAAAAGAGACTGAAATTTTAAAAAGAACCAAATGGAATTTCTCGAGATTAAGAACTCAATAGAAGAAACTAAAAATGAAATTACCAGCTCAGGTAGTAGAGCTGACCAGATGGAGAAAAGAATCAGTGACATCGAAGATAGAAACCTGTAAATTACACAGATGGAAGAAGAAAGAGACTTGAGACTTAAAAGAAATGAAAGAACTCTACAAGATCTTTCTGACTCTATCAGAAAGAGCAATATAAGAATAATGGGCATACCAGAAAGAGAAGAAAGAGAGAGAGAACAGAGAATATATTCAAACAAATTTGTTGATGAGAACTTCACAAACTTTTGGAAAGAACTGGATCCTCGAATCCAAGAAGCAAATAGAACACCTAATTACCTCAATCCTAACAGGCCTTCTCCAAGGCACATTGTATTGAAGGAGTGTAAAATCAATGACAAAGAAAGAATCCTCAAGGCACCAGGGAAAAGAAGACGGTAACCTACAAAGGAAAGCCCATTAGATTATTATCAGATTTTTCAGCAGAAACTCTACAAACTAGGAGGGAATGGAACCAAATATTCAAACTATTGAAAAGACAAATTATGAGCCAAGAATAATATATCCAGCAAAGATATCCTTTAGATATGAAGAAGGAATAAAGACCTTTGCAGACATACAGAAGCTGAGGGTATTTTCTAATACACGACCTGCACTACAAGAAATACTAAAGGAGGCTATTCGACCACCATCAACAGGGAAAATTTGTGCAACATAAAAAGGGGGAGAGTAAAGGCCTGAACCGGAATATGAGAATGGAGAAAGTAAGCGTGCTGAAGAAAATGGAATACTCTAAATATCAAACTTTCTTTTACATAAACTTAAGGGTAACCACTAAAAAAAAAAAAAAAAAAAAAAAAAATCCAGAACTGAAATACATACTGTAATAAAAGAAGAAACAGATGGAAACATCATAGAATACCACCACAAAAGGCATAGACAACAACAAAAAGGCAAAGAAACAATGGAGACACAGCCTTACCAGAAAACTAAAGATAGAATGACAGGAAATCCTCACGTATCAATAATCACTCTAAATGTAAATGGACTGAACTCACCAATAAAAAGGCACAGAATAGCAGATTGGGTCAAGAAACTAAACTCAACTATATGCTGTCTCCAAGAGACACATCTCAACTACAAGGACAAGCATAAACTCAATGTGAAAGGGTGGAAATTGACACTCCAAGTGAATGGTACCCAGAGAAAATCAGGTGTAGCCATAATGATATCAGATGAAACAGACTTCAGGGTGAAAAAGATAACAAGAGATAAAGATGGACATTTCATAATGGTAAAGGGGACTATACAACAAGAAGACATAATAGTCATCAATATTTATGCCCCCAATCAGGGAGCACCAAAATATACCAAGCAACTACTAACAGAAATAAAAGGAGAAATTGACAAAAACACAATTATACTAGGGGACTTAAACATCATTGACAGCTATGGATAGATCATCCAAACCGAAAATAAATAACGAAATAGCAGCCCTAAATGACATATTAGATGAAATGGACATAATTGACATATATAGAGCACTTCATCCTAAAACATAGAACTATACATTCTTTTCTAGTGTACATGGAACATTCTCAAAGACAGACCATATATTTGGACATAAAATCAGCCTCAGCAAATTTAAGAAGATTGAAATCATACCAAGCATATTCTCTGATCACAAGGCTTTGAAGTTGGATATCAACTGCAAAAAGAAAGCAGGAAAAACACACACAAATACATGGAGATTAAACAACATACTTTTAAAGAACGACTGAGTCAAAGAAGAAATTAGGGGAGAGATCAAAAGATACATAGAAACAAATGACAATGAAAATACATCCTACCAAAATTTTTGGGATGTAGCGAAAGCAGTTTTAAGAGGGAAATTTATATCATTACAGGCCTATCTCAAGAAACAGAAAAATCCCAAATAAATAGCCTCATGTTACACTTTAAAAAACTAGAATTAGAAGAACAAGTGAAAGCGAAGGTCAGCAGAAGAAAGGAAATAACAAAAATCAGAGCAGAACTAAATGAAATAGAGAACAAAAAGACAATAGAAAAAATTTATGTGACAAAGACCTGGTTCTCTGAGAAGATTAACAAAATTGACAAACCCTTGGATATACTCACTAAGAAAAAAGAGAGAAGACACTAATTAACAAAATCAGAAATATAAAAGAGGAAGTTATCACGGACACCACAGAAATACAAAGGATCATGCAAGAATACTATGAAGGACTATATGCCACCAAATTCAATAACCTAGAAGAAATGGACAAGTTCTTAGAAACATAGCCTTCCAAGGCTGAACCATTAAGAACTGGAAAATCTAAACAGACCAATCACCAGTAAAGAAATTGAATCAGTCATCCAAAACCTTCCCAAAAGCAAAAGTCCGGGACCAGATGGATTCACTGGTGAATTATACCAAACCTCAAACAGGATCTAATACCAATCCTGCTCAAACTCTTCCAAAAAATTGAAGAAGAGACAGTACTCCCTAACTCATTTTATGAGGCCAACATTACCTTGATACCAAAACCTGTTAAGGACGACACAAAAAAAGAAAACTACAGACCTATATGTCTGATGAATACTGATGCAAAAATCCTAAACGAAATTCTAGCAAATCGAATACAACAATGCATTAAAAAGATTATTCATCACAACCAAGTGGGGTTCATCCCCGGGCACAAGGATGGTTCAGCATCTGCAAATCCATCAATGTGATACATCACATAAACAAAATAAAGGACAAAAATCATATGATTATATCAATTGATGCGGAAAAAGCATTTGACAAGATACAACATCCATTTATGATTAAAACACTTAATAAAATAGGTATAGAAGGAAAATGCCTTAATAATAATAATAAAAGCCATACATGACAAGCCCTCAGCCAATCTCATAATTAATGGTGAAAAACTGAAGCCCTTAGCTCTACGTTCAGGAAAGCGACAGGGCTGTCCCCCATCACCTCTGCTTTTCAACATAGTGTTGGAAGTCCTTGCCAGAGCCATCAGGCATGAGAAAGAAATAAAAGGCATCCAAATTGGGAATGATGAAGTTAAATTATCACTCTTTGCAGATGACATGATGCTATATATAGAAAACCTTAAAGACTCCACCAAAAAGCTGTTAGAAACAATCAACGAATACAGTAAAGTTGCTGGCTACAAAATCAACGTACAAAAGTCCATGGCATTCCTATATACTAACAATGAAATCTCAGAAAAAGAAATACAAAAAACAATTCCCTTTGCAATTACAGCAATAAGAATAAAATGCCTAGGAATACACTTAACCAAGGATGTGAAGGATCTACATGCTAAAAACTATAAGACATTTTTGAAAGAAATTGAAGAAGCACAAAAATGGAAAGACATTCCATGCTCATGGATTGGAAGAATCAACATAGTTAAAATGGCCATATTACCCAAAGCAATATACAGATTTAATGCAATCCCCATCAAAATCCCAATGGCATTTTTTAAAGAAATGGAACAAAAAAATCATCAGATTTATTTGGAACCACAAGAGACCCCGAATAGCCAAAGCAATCTTAAGAAAAAAGAACAATACTGGATGTACCGCACTCCCTGACTTTAGCTTGTACTACAGGGCTACAATAATCAAAACAGCTTGGTATTGGCAGAAAAACAAACACATAGACCAATGGAATAGAATTCAGAACCCAGAAATTAAACCACATAAATATGGACAGATAATTTTTGACAAAGAAGCTAAAAACATATAATGGAGGAAAGACAGCCTCTTCAATAAATGATGCTGGGAAAATTGGATAGCCATGTGCAAAAGAATGAAACTGGACTGCTATCTGTCACCATGTACCAAAATTAATTCAAAATGGATCAAAGACTTAAGCATAAGACCTGACACAAAAACTGCATAGAAAACATAGGTACTAAACTTATGGACCTTGGGTTCAAAGAGCGTTTCATGAATTTGACTCCAAAGGCAATGGAAGTAAAAGCTAAAATAAAAGAATGGGACTGTATGAAACTTAAATGCTTCTGCACAGCAAAAAAGCCATCGACAAAATAAAGAGGCAACCAACTGAATGGGAGAAGATTTTTGCAAACAGTGCCTCCTATAAGGGGCTAATATCCAAAATATACAAGGAACTCATGAAACTCAACAGCAACCAAAAAACAAACAACCCAATTGAAAAATGGGCAGAGGACCTGAAGAGACATTTCTCAAAAGAGGCCATAGAAATGGCAAATAGACGTATGAAAAAATGCTCAACGTCACTAATCATCAGAGAAATGCAAATAAAAACCACAATGAGATGTCACCTCACCCCAGTCAGAATGGCTATCATCAACAAGACAAATAGCAACAAGTGTTGGAGAGGCTGTGGAGAAAAAGGTACCCTCATACACTGTTGGTGGGAATGCAGACTGGTGCAGACATTATGGAAGGCCGTGTGGAGGTTCCTCAAAAAATTACGCGTAGAATTACCATATGACCCAGCAATCGCTCTCCTGGGTATCTACCCAAAAAATTTGAAAACATTTATACATAAAGACACGTGTGTTCCAATGTTCATTGCAGCTTTGTTTACGGTGGCCAAGACATGGAAACAACCAAAATGTCCTTCGAATAGATGAATGGATAAAGAAGTTGTGGTATATATACACAATGGAATACTATTTGGCGGTAAGAAAAGATGATATAGGAACATTTGTGACAACATGGATGGATCTTGAGAGTATAATGCTAAGCGAAAAAAGTCAGACAGAAAAAGCAGAGAACCCTATGATTTCACTGATACGTGGTATATAAACCAAAAACAACAAAAGAACAGACAAACAAATGAGAAACAAAAACTCGTAGACACAGACAATAGTTTAGTGGTTACCGGAGAGTAAAGGGGGTGGGGGGCGGGAGATGAGGGTAAGGGGGATCAAATATATGGTGATGGAAGGAGAACTGACTCTGGGTGGTTGAACACACAATGGGATTTATAGATGATGTAATACAGAATTGTACACCTGAAATCTATGTAATTTCACTAACAATTGTCACCCCAATAAATTAAAAAACAGAAATATATTAAAAACTGTATATTCTTTTTTCCTTTACCTCTAATTTCTGTGTAACCCCGAGTGACTCAATACTTCCAGAAAATAGGAGTGGAAATGTTAACTCTGAAGAAAAGTTCCTTAATACAGCATTGACTTGCAGAGAGTTCTCTGAAAATTGTTGCTTGTCTTTGATTTAAAGTGGAAAATGGGAAGTGAGGGAAGCTAACCAGATAATATTCAGGTAAAAATCAAACAAATCTTTGCTCAGTTGGCATTAAAAGAACAGTTTATAAAATCACCTTAGGGTGGCCAGTTAGCTCAGTTGGGTAGAGTTTGGTGCTAATAACATCAAGGTTGCTGGTTCGATTCTCACATGGGCCACTGTGAGCTGCGCCCTCCTTAAAAAAAAAAAAAGTCACCTTAATGTATTTTGTAGAAATATATAATAAATAAATTATTCTTCAGGAAATTATTTAGACAATATTGGCAAAACTGTTCACTGAGCCACATTTCAAAACTTTCTGTGGTTATTTCAAGGAACAAAGAGCAATAGGTCTCTCCTTAAACTTCTAATCCGTCAAATGCATCCCCATGCTAAAACGTTTGACACGAGTGAATTTAGCGCCATTCTGAATTCTTTAACATAGAGTATGCACTTGTATTATGTTTATGCATTGAATGTAATAACTCAATAATGATGATCCTAAATGTACAGGAACAAATTGGTATACATAAATTATATTTTTCTTAGAAAGGAATATTGAGAAGTTTTTCTAACATGTTCCCTATTAATTTTTAAATATGTTTTAAGGTGTTATGACTACTTGAACTCCAGGGGAGCATAAAACATTAACTTATATTAAGTTGTGGTAGAAGATGTAAGGAGTAGAGAAGAAAAATGTCACCGAATGTGTCTAGAGAAGTGACCACTGTCCAGGTCACCATTCCTTTGAACCCAACTAGTGGGAGGAAAAGAGCCACTATGTTAATGTGAGACTGGCTGGCTTGGCAAGAGAAAAGCATGTTGTACTTCC
Organism: Rhinolophus hipposideros; assembly: GCF_964194185.1. Lineage (NCBI taxonomy): Eukaryota > Metazoa > Chordata > Mammalia > Chiroptera > Rhinolophidae > Rhinolophus > Rhinolophus hipposideros. The sequence goes on from NC_138065.1 coordinate 21,410,361, forward strand.
AGGTGCCTTAGCAACAGTGATTACTGTTTCAAATGGAGAAGAAGGAAAATTACACAAGCAAAATATTTTCTATGATGTTCGTCTCATAATTGTGATCAGGGAATACATTTTGGGAATTAATTGCTTTCACGCAACCATTTTCATTTGAAAGTTCTTTAAAAATGAACTCAATGCATGTTTACAGATGGTGGAAACCAAAAAGGAACAGCACTTTATTCTTTTTTTGGAAGTTTTAATTCACACACACACACTGCACCTAGATTCTGATAAACAACAAATAGAAATATATAGTCCTTTCTCAGGCACTTCTCCTTTCTCCTCTCCCACCACCATTTCTTATTCTCCCTTCCTACGTGTTAGTAAGACTTTAGCTGAGCACATTTCACAAGCTCCTTTTAAATTAGCAGTGGCCATGTGACTACTCCCTCCCCTCTTATCCTTTTCTTTCTCCTTCTTCTTTCTCTTACTCTTTGCATACCTAAATGCAATACCATTAATAAATAAGTATAAAGTTGGAAGTGTGAATAAGGGAGCGAGACAACTGATAAAAGATAAAATTAGAGTTCTTGGGAAAAAACAGCAGCCCCTTCACTTGGGTCTTGTGAGGATTATTGCAAATACAGTGATTTCCACACCTTTTATACACAGCATTGTTTGTAAATTTTCTTTTCTCATTAGTCTTGTTTGCTAAAATAAATGTAAATTAATTATGCTAGTAAACTACTAACATAGGTAACTTCTGTATTTTTAAAAAGCATCTTGAAAATTGAATTTGAAAATCACATTTTGGCTTAAAAATTTATGGCTCATAAATTTAAAGATTTATGGCTCATAAATTTAAAGATTTATGGCTAAAAATGAGAAGTTTATTATAGAAATGTATTATTAGTTATTAGGAAGATTGTATTTTAGAAAAAGCAGCTTCTATTTATTCATTCACTCAACAAACAGCTACTGAATTTATTACATTCTATTTAAAATAATTAACCCTAGAGTAAGATAAGGATGAAGAAGCATTCCTTACTGTATTAGGGTTAATCCTGGAGACTTATCCTCACTGGTCGTGTCCTGCTTTACAGAGTGACTTTCCAGGAAAAGGTGGCCCCACGAGTCAGAAACTGACCTGTATAATATCAGAGATAGTTGCTAAAGGTGGACTGGAGACTGCCATCCATAGAAGCACTGGTCATCTCAAGAATCAAAGTGAAACTGCAAAAGCTCCCCAAAAAGAAACGATTAGTGTTAGACATCAGCCAAGTCCAGAGGCTATGAGGTCATCTTAGAATTTTACCTCTTCAAAAATGAAGTGTTTTCCTGATCGCCATCCAAAACCATGTTGGAGAAGAGAGCAGCTAGTAAGACAGGCTGAGGAGAGTGAGAACAAGTGACGAGGTCGAACATACTCTCTTCCCAGAAAACCTGCACCTACCTTAGCCAGTTCTAGGTAGGGCAGGAGGAGATTAGAATTGAAGTGTTGATTAATATATTGGACTAGACACTTTATAATTGCTAAATTAAGATTATACTTAAAGAGGCAATGGGCTTTATGTTACCTGGATATTATTGGAAAACTTGTGTTTGCCCCGGTTTCTACCTTGTGGGAAGATGAGAACATCATACACTAAGGACATTTAAAGGGTTAGAGAAAATTAAAGGTGCTTTTCTGATTACTCCCTAGGAATCTTGCTTGTTCAATATTTAGTACCTGCACATATTGCTTCATCCTAATGGATGAGATTTTCCTCTTCCCTTATTTACTCTTCATACCCTTGCAGTTAAACCATTGCCAAAGAAACCATGACAATGGCTTTCTCCACAGTGAAAACAGCATTTAATTTTCACAGCTCATAGCCTTATTGCAGGTGTTAATTATGAAGCTACACAGAATTACAATCACAAGTTTACACCATCCCAGGATCTCGTAGGACCTAGCCCACATGTCCGATCTCGGGTTTGGAAATGTTTGTTGAACAAGAACTTAGAGCAATTTCTTGAAATCTTTCCTGAGAAAGAACTTTGCTTGACCTTCTTCTAAATGCTCCTATTCAGCTCCATGATTTAAACTCTTTTTTAAAAAAAAGAAGCAAGGTTTGTATCTCTAATTACCTTACTTTAAATAAGCAATTTAAAAAATATATAATGTACACATCTAGGATTGACTATAGGTTAGGCTGCTCCAATGTGAAAAAAATTTGATTTAAGCTAAATGAAACTTATTTCTTTCACTTAAAAGTCTGAGCTTTAACAATCTAGGTCTGATTGACGGTTCAGTCCTTGGAATTGGGACAGGTTACTTCTGTTTTGTTCTATCATGCTTCACACTGGACTTCCACCTTCTGATCTAAGAGAACTGACCCAACTCAGTCACCATATTCAAATTCCAGTGAATGGGAGAGAAATAAAAAAGGGAAGACAGAGACTCTTGTCTGTTTAAGTACAGGAACCAACAGTTAGAAATATCATTTCTGTTCACATTCCATTGGCCAGAACATTGTTATATGGCTAGTTTAAAAGTCTGGGAAATGTGCTCAGCTAAAGTCTTAATTAGCATAGAAAAAGGGGAAACAACTAGCAGTCTCATGTGCATATAAAGACTTTTAAAAAGAAATGTATTATAAATTTCATTTCAAATAACATACCTGTCTCAGAATAGGTCCCACAGAAAGTAAAGCCCGGGACAAGGATTAAAGTTCTGATTCTTGGATTGGAAGGTACTGACTGATGGTGTTCAGAGTGAAGAAAAAAATGGGGAAATGAGTCAAGGAAAATGTCAAAGCAATGCGATTTGCTGCATCACAATGGCTCAACATGTATTATTTCTTCTCCAAAGAGTTGACAAGGAGAAATGTTATCTCAGAGCAGTCCACAAATGGGAGAACGGGAAGAAACACATCGGCCTATTTCTTGACCATTTCTCACTTTTCAATAGTCAAGATTTAACCCACTGGAAGCTAATTCTCCTGAACTTAGGAGCTGTATTATCTTTGAGGTTGAGAGCCAATTTGGTGTAGGTGAAGCAGTAAGAAAAGGGCAAGAGGCGATTGAGAGACCACCGAGAAAGCACACAGTATTTATCTAATATAATACATTAAGGCAAGAAATATAATAGTTTCTATTCTTGGTGTCTGATTTTCATGTGGGAGTGTTTCCATTAGAGTTATAATTTGTGCCTTTCTTTCAACTTTGTCACTTATTCATATCCATGGAAAGAGGTATGATTTATCTGACAGGTAAATTTGGATGAGGGAACTGGGCATATGTGGCCCAGCTGCTTCCCCATTTTTTGTGTGATCTGCCCATTTACATGTTCTCTGGTCTTCTTGTGCCATGCAGTAAATTTGGCAGTAGAGACCCTGCTCCTGGAGATGCTGGAAGGCCAGCAGTTGCCTGGTGCTGAGTATGACAATTGGGGATGTCAGCCTCATTCTGAGGCTGAGTATTGGAAGGTCTATGATTGCCTTGGAATTAAACTACATTCTCCAGTATCTGCTTTATCTGTAGTAAAGGTGATAATTTTATTTCCACTTGTCTTCCCCTCTGTCTACCTCAGAATATTTATTGGATAAAAGGGAGTTGATCTATTAGCTCACTAAAAATTCAACAGAAAGAAAGAAAACAACAATCATTTTCTCTCTAGACTGGCTCCTTGCTACTATTTAAGAGAAGTGAAAATTATATGTGGTCATCTTATTTTTGTTTTTGTACCTTATAATTTATTAAAATCATAGCATATTCCAGGAATGGTGTTAATCACTTTAAGAACAGCATATCATTTAATCCTTACAACAGACTTAAGGGGTTTACAGATGGGCAAACTGAGATCCAATTGTAAAGATTCATTCATTCATTCAACATATATTTATTGTCTGCCTACTATGGGCCAGTACTAAATAAAAAATTAAATAGGATTTATCCTTATGCAACACAGAGTTTAAATGAGAGACATATATTAATCAATTATTCATATGAAAAAATGTGAAATTGCAACCGCGATCAGTGGCACATGAGAGAGAAACAGTGTCAATGTGAGCAATGAAAAAGCAGTGACTGAACTGGGATCTCAGGCATCAGTGAGAATTACTTAAAGGAAGTGTGTGCACATTGTAGATTGTTGAGGGGAAGAAATGGGAAGAGAGCATAGAATTCCAGACAGAGATAACAACATGCACAAGGTATAAGAAAGTATGGAGAGTGCAGAACATCCTTTAAAATGGTCATTATGGCAGAAGTGAAGAGAATGAGAGGAAGACTGAATAGAAGCAAGGTCAGACTGTGTTTTTAGGCTTATTAAGGCATTTTTACTTTTTTTTTTTTTTACTTTATTCTAAAAGGAATCAAAAGCCATTGAGTGGTTTAAAAATAGGTTGTGATGCAATGATATTTGTTTCAACTGTAATTTGGAGAGTGGATCAGAGGAAAGTCAGAATGGATGTTTTTTATCAGTCAAGGAACTTTTGTCAGAATCCAGGTTAGACAAGTTGGTGGCTTTAGTAGAAACATGTGTATAAATTTGAATGGTATGCAAGGGATAGAATGGATTGTATATGACCAAGGTGTCAGGGATGACATTTAGGTATCAGGATAAGGTGACCATCCAAGAGTGATAAAGCTGGTGCTTCTGTTTACAAATGCAAACTTTTTCCATTATAACCTAGTCATAAACATTTCTGCTCCAGTACAAAGATTCACTTAGAGAGGGATAATTCAGTAATCTACTTGACCAGATTTACAAGGAGAGATTCTTTTTCTCCTGCTTGTTTCCAACAAACATCTACATTTTTTCTTTTTTCTTTTTTCTTTTTATCATATCTACAGATTTGATTTATTGGATGTCTTAGTTAGTTAGTCTAGTATATACTTAGGCTAGTCTAACAAAATACAATAGACTGGGTGGCTTACAAACAACATAAAAGTATTTCTCATAGTTCTGTTGGCAGGAAGTTCAAGATCAGGTTGCCAGCATGGTCAGTTTCTGGGTTGCAGACTGCTGACTTCCGTGTATCCTCACATGGCCCAAAGAACTAAATTTCTGCCTTTTAAAATCATAACCAGAGCATTTTCTTTTAAAAATTTTCCAAAATGGACTTCCTATCAAGATGGAGAAGTAGGTAAATGTGTGCTTGCCTCCTTTCATGAGCACATCAAAATTACAACTACAAGAAAAAACAACCCTAAAAAAACATTATTGAGAATCACTTGAATTCTTGCTGAAGCGAAGCCCTACAAGTAAAGACATACAGAAGAAGTCACCTTGAGACCGGTAGGAAGGGCAGAGACATGGAATGGGCTGATCGACACCCGTATGTGACCATTAAAAATTGGGAGAGATATCTTGGCTCTGGAAGTTGCCCCTGAGAAAGGTCCCACACCAGGTTCCCCAGCCCAGGGTTCCAGTGCTAGGGAGAGAAGTCCCTATAACTTCTGGCTGTGCAAAACAGCAGAGATTGTGGCTGAGACTCAGGTGTCCTTCTTTTTTTAATTAAAGTTTATTGGGGTGACAATTGTTAGTAAAATTACATAGATTTCAGGTGTACAATTCTGTATTACATCATCTATAAATCCCATTGTGTGTTCACCACCCAGAGTCAGTTCTCCTTCCATCACAATATATTTGATCCCCTTTAACCTCATCTTCCTCCCCCCACACCCTTACTCTCTGGTAGCCACTAAACTATTATCTATATCTATGAGTTTTTTTTTCTCATTTGTTTCTCTTGTTCTTTTGTTGTTTTTGGTTTATATACCACATATCAGTGAAATCATATGGTTCTCTGCTTTTACTGTCTGACTTATTTTACTTAGCATTATAATCTCAAGATCCATCCATGTTGTCACAAATGGTCCTATTTCATCTTTTCTTACCACCAAATAGTATTCCACTGTGTATATATAGCACAACTTCTTTATCCATTCATCTCTCGAAGGACATTTTGGTTGTTTCCAAGTCTTGGCCACAGTAAATAAAGCTGCAATGAACATTGGTGCACATGTCTTTATGGATAAATGTTTTCAGATTTTTTGGGTAGATGCCCAGGAGCCGGATTGCTGGGTCATGCAGTAATTCTACTTGTAATTTTTTGAGGAATCTCCACACTGCCTTCCATAATGGCTGCACCAGTCTGCATTCCCACCAACAGTGTATGAGGGTTCCTTTTTCTTCACAGCCTCTCCAACACTTGTTACTATTTGTCTTGTCGATGATAGCAGGTGTCCTCTTAAAGGGCCCACACATGGAACTACTTGCTCTGAGCTCCAACACTGGGGCAGCAGCTCAAAAGGTGCTAGGGACATATGGGGAAAAACAGAATTGTCTGGTGTCAGAATGAGGGCTGGAGGAACAGCTTTCTCCCAGATGGAGAAGCTGGTGGAAGCCATTGTTTCTTTGCAGAGATCTCCCCCATCCCGGATGCAGACACAGGTGGCTGCCATCTACCTTGCTAACACCATTCATTTGTCCCATCCAGGTGGGGGTCCCTGAGACCCCACCCCACCCAACTTTCATGCATGTCCACCCACTTCCAGTGGTTTTCCCATATAAACAGCCAATCTTGGTTCACGCTGCGGACTTTCATAAAATCTCTCAAAGATTTTACAAAACCCAAACAAGCAGCATCTGGTTTGGACATGCGCTGTATCTCTGGCTAAGTACCTCTAATCCTGGCCCTAGTGACAGCTGGCCTCAGTTCACAGCTTGGTCTTTTGAGGTACTTCCAAGTCAAGCATGGGTGGTTGCTCTCTGCAGATTGCTTTGTGGCTCATAACACATGTCCCAAGGCAGGGCACAGGTTATGGCTGAAGTTGGCCTGTGATGGGGTCCCTACTGGTGGTCACCCAGTGGCCAACTTCATACCAAGCTGGATCACCACTGGCTGCCACAAAGGACAGCATACCCAACGGGAAGAATGGGCAGGCACTAGAGCCCTACTAAAGTGAATCCTGCTCTGTAGGGTAGTCCCTGTACAACAGCTCCTCCACTATAGTCACAGCCAGTCCACACAACCAATCAGCCTGAGGGTCAATACCTTCCATTGACATGGAAACAGCAACCAAATCTCAACTACAACAGAAGGGCACACACAGCCAACACAAGGGAGACACCTGGAATACCTGGCTCAAGTGACCAGGAAGAGTGTGCTACTGAGCCTCACAGTATACCTACTACATAAGGACACTGTACTAAGACTGAAAGATATAGCAGTCCTACCTAATACATAGAGACAAACACAGGGAAGCAACCAAAATGGGGAGACAACATGTCCCAAATGAAAGAACAGAATGAAACTCCAGAAAAAGAACTAAAGAAAATTGAAATAAGCAACCTACTGTGCACAGAGTTCCAAACGCTGGTTATGAGGATGCTCAGTGATCTCAGAAAGAACTTCAACAAAGAGATAGGAAACATAAAAATGGAGAAAGAAAACATAAAAAATAACCAGTCAGAAATAAAAACTACAATAACTGAAATAAAGAATACATTAGAGGAAATCAACAGTAGATAGATGAAGCATAGGATTGAATTGGTGATTTAAAAGGTAAGGAAGCAGAAAACACCCAAATAAAACAGCATAAAGAAAAAAAAAGAATCCAAAAATTGAGGATGGTTTAAGAAGCTTCTGGGACAACATTAACCATGCCAACATTTGCATCATAGGGATACCAGAATGAGGAGAGAGATGAGAAAGAGAGAGAGAGAGAGAGAGAGAGAGAGAGAGAGAGAGAGAGAGAGAACAAAGAATTGAAAACCTATTTGAAAAAATGCCAGAAAACTTTCCTAACCTGAAGAAAGAAATAAACATACAAGCCCAGGAAGTGCACAGAGTCCCCCCGAAATATAAACCCAAATAGGCCCACATCAAGACACATTATAATTAAAATGGCAAAGGTTAAAGACAAAGAGAGAATCTTAAAAGCAGTAAGAGAAAAGCAGTTAGTTACCTACAAGGGAGCTCCCATAAGACTGTCAGCCGATTTCTCAGCAGTAACTTTGAAGGTCAGAAGGGATTGGCAGGACATATAAAATGTTATGAAAAGCAAGGATTACAACCAAGATTACAACCAAGATTACTCTAGCAAAGCTATCATTACCCAGAAAAGCTATCATTTAGAATCAAAGGACAGATAAAGAGCTTTCTAGAAAAGAAAAAGCTAAAGGAGTTTATTACCACCAAACCAGTATTACATAGAATGTTAGAGGGATTCCTTTAAGATTAAAAGAAATTTTTAAAAATGAATAATAAAATGGCAATAACTATACATCCACTAATAATTACTTTAAATGTAAATGGATTAAATGTTCCAATCAAAAGACAGGGTGGCTGAATGCCTAAGAAAACAAGATCCTTACATATGCTGCTTACAAGATTACAAGAGACTCAGTTGAGATTGAAAGACACACACAGATGGAAAGTAAAGGGGTGAGAAAAAGATACTTCATGAAAATGGAAACAAACAAACAAACAAACAAATCTGGAGTATCCATACTTATACCAGATAAAATAGACTTTAAATCAAAAGCTATAACAGGAGAAAAAGAAGGACCAGTAATCCTACTTCTGGGTATTTATCTGAAGAAACCCAAAACACTACTTTCAGGGGATCTATGCATTCTTCACCTCATTGCAACATTGTTTACAAAGGCCAAGGTGTGTAAGCAGCCTGGATGTCCACTGATGGAGGAATGGACAGAGAGGAGGTGGTACACATATAAAATGGAATGTGGTTTGACCATGAAAGGTAATGGGTTCTTGCCATCTGCATTGGCAGGGATGGATCTGGAGGGTACTGTGCTGAGTGAAGTATGTCAGACAGAGAAAGACAGATGCAATGTGATTTTGCTTACACCTGGATTCTAAAGAACAAAACAAACAAACAAAGAAAACAGAAACAAACTCATAGATAGATACAGAGACCATTTGGATGGTTGCCATTTGGGAGGAAGATTGGAGAGTTTGTGAAGAGGGGAAGGGATTAAGAAGTACAAAGTGGTTGTTACACAGTAGTCATGGGGGATGTAGGGTATAGATTAAGGAATATAGTCAATAATATTGTAATAACTGTATGGTGTCAGATAGGTACTAGATTTATTAGAGTGATAGAGGGGTGGAGTGTTGGTGGTCAGGGTGCAAAAGGTGTGGGATTAAGAGGTACAAATTGGCAGTTACAAAATAGTCATGGGGATATAAAGTAAACAATAGGGAATATAGTCCACATGGTAATAACTGTGTATAGTGCCAAGTATGTACTAGACTAGTCAGGGATATCACTTCTTAAATTATACAAATGTCTAACCATGGGCGTGGAATCTTAGATTGTTATTTTGCTGAAATAATATTGCTGAAATTATGCTGAAATTAACATAAATAATACTGTATGTCAACTGTAATTTAAAAATTAGAAAGGGGGAGGAGGTGAAGGTGAATAAGAGTTCCAAATTTCCAGGTATAGAACAAATAAGTCATGAGGATGTAATCTACAGCACAAGGATAACAGTCAATTAATATTGTGATAACATGGTACGGTGTCAGATGATTACTGGACTCATCATGGTGATCACTTCTTTAGGTATATAAATGTTGAATAATTATGATGTATATCTTAAACTAATATAATATTGTATATTAGCTGTATTTTTATAAAAATCTTTTAAAAAATATAAGAATTTTCCAAAATGTGTGTTACTAAGATAGAAATCAATGCAAAATTGCCCTGAGATACTGTTAGACTAAATACTTAAATTAAATACTACTTGATCTAATAAGCCAAATATATTACTTTTGAAATCACTTTTGATATTACTTTTGAAAATCATACAATTACTCTGAGTTTCAGATATATCCCTTATTATGATAATTAAATGTTTCTATGAGAACCATATCTATTTTGTGGATTCAGTAGACAGAACTATTTAATGTGACTGTAGTTTTGAATATTTGCTGAGATATTTCACATTGACCAAAGTTCTAGTAGCGTATTAGTGCTTTTGAAAGGTAAGAATAAAGGAAAGGTGTAGTTAACCGAAGGCGGTTTTCATTTAGTAGATCCTATTTTTGCATCTTCTTTTCTCGTCACACTGTAGATCCCTAAGACAGTTATAACTTTACCAAAAATACCTATTCTGCTTTGCAGCTGTGTAATGGACGCTTTGCTACTTATGGATTCACAAATAGCATGTCTTAGCTTAGCTAACAAGTCTGTTTTTCTTAAATGAGGCAGAATAGTTAAGTGAAAGCCCCTTAATTTGAGCATGAGTGCTCCATTCCAATTAAGCTTGAAAAATCAAAGAAAAGAGAGTTAATTTCATTTTTTTTCTGGAGTAAAAAGTAGGCAGCACAGTAAAAGATGAAAATGGTACAGTAGCATCTATAAATCACACATTTTTATTTAGAACTTAGGTCAAATGTGAAAAAAGTATATAAAAAAACTGATACAAATATACTAATATATTAAGTAGGAGGGGTAGACACTAAACAATGCAGGCATTGTTTACCTTAAATTGCAAATGTTCAAAGGCCATCAATAACACCACTACTTTATTGGCGACAATGTGCTGTTCATGGCAATATAATACCTAAAAGTTGTGTACAATTACCATCACTCTTATTAATGTTTTTCTGACCCTGTTTATAAAGAAAGCCATTATTTCTAGAAACAATTTTACTATTTGAGAAATGGAGGCCTATACTCAGTTAATCTGTGCCACCACATATTGCTGGCTTAGTCCTATTAAATTAAATACTACTTGATCTAATTAGCCAAAGATATTATTCAAAGGGGGCAGGGATATGCTGGGGAAATATAATTACTCAGAGATCTCAGCCACTTTACACAAAAAGCATATGTTTCTCACTCATGCTATATGAACAGCTCTGGTTGGGGGTGGTTGGGCAGGGGTCCACTAAGAGACTCAGGCTGACTTTGATTCAAGTGTCTTGTGATGCTTCCATCCAAACAAGTGGCTTTTAGGACCTGCCTCTGAGTACCCTAGACCTATGTCATTTCCGCTTTCAGAAAGAACTCAACTCATCATCTAAATTCAACCTAACTTCAAGGAATGCGTTATAAGAAATGATTTCATAAGAGTAGTCTTACGAATATTCAGCATTAAAAAGAGATTCTGTCTAGGCAGGAGAGGGGTCGCAGTAAGCATGATTATCACATAAGATTGATGTAATGTAGTAGAAGAAAAGAAAGTAATTAAGGGAGGAAAGAAAAGTAACAATCTAAGATTCCACGCCCATGGAAGCAAGCTAACTACACTAATTAATCAAGATGAACTTGAAAGAAGAAAAATATGAAAACTAAATCTAACATTTTGAAAGCCTTAGTGTTTTTGAGAAGATTTGACTTCACATGATGAATCACTGGATAATTTTGAATAAAGGAATGACATATCTGTAGGGAACCCAAGGCAATTCCAACTATGGAATTTTAAACTGAGCAAAATCAAGATAGTATCAAGGAGAAGCAACAGTCTGGGAATTTGTTAAGGATTTGAAAATACAGAAGATGTATGTTAAAAAATGAAATACAATTTGGGCAATTTATAGGATGCACAAAGAGCAGGAACGAACTGCAATGACCCTGCAATGACTCACTGTGTTATCATGGTGTTTGGAGGTTTGAGAGAAAAAGGAGGGGGAGTGTTAACTTAGAGAACACAGGAGAAAGAAGGGTGTGAAGGAAAGAACATTCTGCTTCTTGCCTTTTTGAATTTGATAATCTGCATCTATGTATGAATGGTGCAAAATATTTTTCTCTATTTTACTATTTAGCACAATAATAGTGGAAATAGCAACAGTTTCAATTGATTGCAAAGCTCTGTAACAAGTACTTAACATACATTATAATTTTATATTCACAGCATACTATGATCCAGTTCATTATGACAAATTATGGTTTACATAAGGCAAGTAACTTACCAAAATCAATCAGTTCATAAAGTGGGTTTGATCTGGAAGTATATGAATGAAACCTTTCCTCCAAACCTCTCTAATTTTCTATTTTTACTTTATTTTCATTTCTTTTTTTAAATAACACTTTCCATCCATATATGTCACACTATACAGCTCCAAAAGCACCACCCCCAAAAAAGATAAACAATCAGGATATATGGTACAGATTTAATTTGAGGAAGATAACCTGATTAACTATGGAATAAAATGTTCAGGTCCTAATTTTCACTAACTCAAATCCTACTGTAAAGCTTACTAGGGAAATGAAATAAAGAATGAACGGACACAAAGGCCCCCACATTTAATTCAGACATCAAATTGTATCTTCACAATTACTAAAAAAGTAACAAAAAAGGAAACTTATCAATTAAGTAGAAATGGCTGGGGCAACACAATCCCTACACATTTATCAATTCTGGGTAATGAAAAGGTAATAGATCATCTTAAGATTGTAATTGTACAGAAATTACTTAGTACTCAGTCTTTCTTTCTAGTCTTGTCCAGGCTTTCACATTTTCAGACATTTGACTTGTATTTCCACTTTTCATCTCATAAATTAAGCTCTGTGGAATAATATTTCATTTCATTCTGTTGTTTATTATTATAAAATATATAATTACCCAGAGTATTTCAACTGCCTGATCAATTTCTGCTTGGAGTCTCTTGGATATTACTTTAAAATTACTAAAAAATGAATTACAGACTTAGTTGAAATCCTTTCTCCTACTCCCTAAACCCCAACTCGTGCTTTCCCCTTTCCTCATTTCTTGAATCTCAAAATCGATAATAATCTTGATAAATATTATGGTACACACAATGGACAGAATCTGATGAAGATGGTAGAAACGTTGTTGTCGGTGTACTTCATAATACCTGGGAGTTACAGCAAGATGTTTGGAAACCCCAAAGAGGTACAGCAATTTTACAAGCTGGTTACAGTTTTTATTGACCTCCATCCTAAGTCCAATATATTTGTTCTAAAGAGTGAAACTAGCCCTTATAAAAGAAAATTTCTTCATGTTAGGAATCCCAGATGCCTTGTTTTCCCCAACTAAGTTATGTGTAAAACATAAAGGGAATTCTTAGATCTGCTGGGATAGAGGGTTGCTAGGGTGACTGTTAAAGAAAGTGAGCCCGAGACTATCAGAGATCAATAAGAGAAAGAAGGCACGAGGGGCGAAAGTTAGAAATATTAAATCTTTGGACAAGACTTTTTTTTTTTCCTTCCTCTAAAGCTTAGAGATCTAATTGATTTTTTTGGTTTTTATCTCTCAGCAATGGTTACCTAACACACGGATACCTCTCTTCAGATCATACACTTGTTATCTCTCTTCTTTTTTTCCTATATTTTCTTAAGACAGACATGAGATGAGTAAAAATTCACAACCACAAAAGAGGTGCCACTTTTGGCGGTCATATTCCATACCTCCCATTATCTCATAATTGGTTCTAAAATTTCTCTTCTTTGGTTATTTCTTTTCCATTACCCCTTCAAGAAAAAGATAAATGTCCCTAAGCTTCAAACTAAAAGCTCCTCACTCTGTACATAGCCATCCCCTACTACATAAATAATAATGTACTGAAATGGGAAATATCCTAACACTGTTGTAAAAGTGTATTTCTCACTCTATGCAGTGCTTCTATGTAGGGAGGAGGAAAAAGAGGAAAGGGGGTGAGGAGAAGGCATACGTGGCTCTCAAAATCCCTGACTAGAAATGACACATATAAATTCTATTGATAAGAACTCAGCACTTGGCCATACCTAGATATAAGGGGGGTTGATCTCTGGTTGGGCAGCTGCATTTCATCAACAACTTATAACGTAGAATCTAGATTCGAGTGGATAGTTGGCTATCTATAATACTACTTAAATATTAACACCAGTGTAATCTGATAAATGTGAACTTAAATGTATGATGTTACGTTACTATTTATCGATGGATTTTTCTTGGTTGCTTAAACCAAAGGCTTATTTATTATATGCTTACTATGTGACTAGACACTATTCCAGGCATTGGAGATACAATAATGAATAAAATAGACAAAAATCACATCCTCATGAAGCTTATCTCTTAGTTAAGGTAGGCCAGAAACTAAGCAAAATCTATACTAAATTCATTAAAAGAGGTAAGTGCCGTGAAGAAAAATAACATGGGAGAGGGGAAGGGGCAGAAAATCTGGGAAGTAAGTTCAATAGGATGCTCAGGGGGGACTATTGAAAAGGTGCTATTTAAATAGATCTAAGGATAATTACGAAGAGAGCCATGTGCTATCCAGGCAAGGGCATTTCAGGTAATGGTGGAAGTGTAGGCGGTATACTTGAGAAGCAAAGAGGTCTTACATGGCGAGAGTAGAGTAAATACAAAGGAGGGTTCCAGGAGATAAGTTCATGAATGGAAGGAGGGTAGATCATAAGGTCTTATACCTATATAAGGGCTTTGGCTTTGACACTAAAGTGAAAAGTTCATTTGAAGGTTTTAAGCAGAAAAGTGGTGTGTTCTGCTTTACATTTTAACAAAATCACCTTGGTTGCAGAGTTGAAAATAAACTAAAACAAGACAAGGTGGAAGCCTGTAGGTTGGTTAGGAGGCTATTAAAATAGTTCAGGCAGACAATAATGGTAACTTAGATCAGGTTGCTAGCATAGGTGGTGCTATGTGGCTGGATTTTGTATACTTTTTCAAAATAGAGCCAGAATGATTTACTGAGAGTTTAGATATGGGCATTAAGGAAATAGAAGAGTCAAAATGACTATAAGATTTTTAGTCTGAACAATTGAAGGACAGTATTGTCAATGAGGGATGGGGAAGCTATGTTTCAATCAGGTTTGAGGGGGTGATATAAAAAGTTCTGTTTTGAATGTAGTAATTTGAGATGCTTCTTAATCATCAAAGTGGAGATGTAGGCTAACAAATTGAAAATGTAAATCTGAAGTTGAGGAGAGAACAACTGGAGGTTAAATTTGGGAATTTCCAAGTTATAGAAGGTATTTACACCCATGAGACTAGGGAGTGAATGTTGAATGAGAAGGTCTCAGGACTAAGCAGTGGAGTACACCAATGTTACCAGGTTGGGGCACAAGAAGAGATACTGCCTTATCTATCTCTTTTTGCATATCTGGAAAAATGGACTTAGAGTCAACTAGGGTTGCCAACATCATAATGATAGGCCCAAACTTGAAAAGAGTTATCAGAACAATTGCTGTTAAGAAAAATTAATGAACTATATGCATAATTTTAGCAAACCTGTAGTGCTAAAATACATACAATTAAATTATTGATACATTTTCTTGGACTCCATTTCGTTAAAGGAATTAATGAAGTTCAGAGTTCTGACAAATGATTTTCAACGGAGTTACTGTTGATTTATTCTTATATAGAGTAACAGGGAGTTTCCCAACATCACTTTCAACCATAAAATTGGCAAATTTTCACAAGGTGGAAACTATGGCACGATCATTTTGTATGATACTATAATCTGGATTAAGAAAGAGAACTGATTTTCCAGGATGAGATACAGAATATAATCACTGTCTGTAAAATTTAGTGGATTCCATTCTAAAAACTTCAACGTATCAAATTTCACCTTCCCTTCCTAAATATGACATATCTCTCTAGTTTCCTCTATAGTTCTAATTAATGGAATTTTACGCCAGTAATGCTCATGTGGAAAATACTGTAGATATTAAATCACAAGAAGGATACTCTACTAACTAAAAATCTATTTTTAAAAAGAGACTGAGAAAAGTTTATAATAATAATAATAGTGTTATAGTTAGCATTTACATAATGCTTTCTATGTGTTAGGCACTTTTCTAATGAGAAGAGTATTATTATTGTTATTATTATAGCTAGTACATACATAATATTTTCTGTATTAGGCACTTTTCCTAGCACTTTATATCTATTTAATATATTCATAATAATAATTCCACAAAGTAGGTATGATTATAATCTGCATCTTACAGATGAAGAAACTCAGTCACAAAGAGGTTTAGTAAAGTGCCCAACATCACATAGCTAGTACGAAATCAGAATTGAGCTCAGGGTCTTGTCTGCTTTTATACTACTTTTACCTACCAGGCTCTGCTGTCTTTGATACATCATCATCCTCAGGTTTTTCATTATTTCATTTCCATGTAGAGGGAGGGTGCCTGTAAGGCACCATCACATGACTGAGAAGCATGAGATAGAGGAAGTTACTTGGGTCTTTAGATAACACCCACATTCTGTAGGGTATGTCCAGATGGCTTAAGACCGTTAGCCTGCGGCAATCCTGCTTACGTTAATGCCCCTCCACCCAGCAAAAAAATGTATATAACCCATGATTGAGCTGCAATAAAGAGAACTTGATCAGAACTCCTGTCTTGTCTCCGGTCTTTGTGTCTCCCATTTTCCTCCCTTCTAGGTGCTTCGGGGTCCCTCGTGTAGTGTCCCGCGGGTCGGGACATTTCCAGACCATTTTTATGTTATTTTTTGACCCATTTCTATCTGCTGATTAAAGCAAACATTTCCTTGAAAGAGTTCCAGTATTTTTGTAATTCATTGTCACAGTGGATGGGTTCATTGACTATGATTCATTAACTTCATTCACTCATTGAATTAAAAAAAATACTGAATATCCAATTTGTGGCAGAAATTAAATCAGGTACCAGGTTTTGTTAGTCAAAAGACGGAAAAGGGGTGATAGGCATGTAAACTTGATTAGAATTTAGTCTGATAAGGTGGTAAAGATCTGCACTGGATCCTATGGGGGCAAAGAGAGGAGGGACAGATGCAAATATTCCAGTCCGAGTCTTAGAACAGAGATAGGCGTCAGCCAGTTGGTGGAGGAGGAAACAAAGTAGAGGCAGAGATAACAGTATGAACAAAGCTATGGAGGCATAAACAAGCCCAGTGAACTGGAGAAATCCAGAGTTGTTTAGCTCCATTCATATTTCGAACTTATTGAGCAGCCGCTACATGCCATACACTGAGCTAAATACTGGGGAGTCAAAGAACAGCCCATCCTCAAGAAATTCATAATCAAGTCATGGGTAACTCTTAGAAGGGACATGATGTCTTTTGGCATAAATTGCTTCAGACCTTTTCAGTTGTTCCTGTTTAATTCTAGCTTCTCATGAATAGCAAGAATGAGTATATTATAATACTTGTGGATATAGTCCTGGTTTGAAAGATATTTCCATTTCCATTTAGTAGTCTTCCAATCACAAGAAGGAGAGAGGGACTAATCTTGCAGTGCCCTGTGACCCTGGCTATGGGGTTTTGATGTCATCCTAATGGCATAAGGAGACTGAAGGACTTAAATCCGGGAATGACATGAGATGGAAATGTCCTATGCTTTATGTGCTTTAATGTGCAGCTTCTTTAGTGAAAACATCTCTTATAAAAACAGTTTAAATTCTGAAAAATGGATATCAGAATCATAAAGCAGTAAACTCCATATAGCAATTTACTATAAAACAGAAGTTTAGATGTAAAATGATGAGAGAAAGATAAAGTAGGCATATAAGTTACCCTTAACATCTGTGCTGAATGAATTTTAAAAACTGGGATTTCAGATGCTGAAAATAACAATTGCGTTTATTAGTCAGAATTTGCTTTGGTCCGTTTGAGAAAAGCATGTCAGTCATTCTTAATGGACTCTGCAAAACTCTAACCATGTGTTTGCCAAGACTCTCATATAATAGTTACATGATAAGCCCCACTGTGCTTCACAGTAAATCAGGGAGTTCCACAGCTCAGTTACACGATAAGCCCTGCTATATTGAACAGTAAATCATAGAATTCCTCAATAACATTGCACATTAAAACTCCCTAGCTTATTTATTTATTTTTTCTTTCTGGTATTATCTCCCTGTGGCGGATAAAGGTCAGCAATATGGCTTTGGCTCACCTGCTTTCCTGTACCCCTCAAGTGTACACATTTCCAGAGAACACTTCAAGTCCCTCTTATGGCACCTATGGAAGGCTGAATATTAAACTTGACAGAAACTTCAAAAATCTCAGGACTGAAATCCACATTGATGGGTTGGTGAGTGTGGGAATGGGGGCGTAGAAGAGGTGGGTGGTGTGAGAACTCCATTAGGGCAAAAACTATGAAGTTTAATATGCCATTTGTTCATAAAGGATCAATGATATATAAGTAATAGTAGCATCAGTAAACATTGTCTAATGATAGTTGAATGATTACAAACTGTTATATTACCAAGATGAAGTTGTGCTTCTCTAAAGATATTAGGAATACTATTTAATGCATACCTGCAGATACCTAGTACTTTATGCAAGTATGACGGGATACTAACGGAGCCTGGGAGGAAGAGTAATCAGAGGCTGTCCACTCCCTCCACCTCCTCCCAAGGACACAGAGTGATAAACTGTGCTACTCTGTAACAGGGAACATGAGCATCAACATGAATCTATGGACCAGTAAGGTCTTTGATCACAACAGTCTGTACACCTTGGAAGAGATTCATTCTGTTTAGTTATACATAATTCACACGCACAAATATGGTAGCCTAAAATAAATACAGCATAGAGAGATATGAAAATGGCAAACTATTGTACACTCAAGCCTTACTAAGTCTCAAATACAATTATCAATTTAAAAAATTAGATATTACAGTTAGTTTCTCAGAAAAGATTTGCAAGTGGAGTAATGCACTGCCCGCTCATATTACTAAAACTTCATTACTCTACAAAACAGCCTACAGTACATTTGTAAGTATACTATTATCATAAATAATTAAACCTAAACAGCACTGGTCAAAATAAATAACCAAAGTACATTCTGTACTTTAATAATCTTACTTTGATTGAGGGTTTTGGAGTTTATGTTTGTTTGTTTTATTTGGTTCTTATTTACTTAAGTGCTAACCCTTGGCAACCCACATTTTTTTCTCTCAGTTGTCAATTAAGTCTAATAAGGACATATTGCATAGACAAATGATCCTATGTAAAATATTATTGCAGCAGGAAAAGAAAGGACTTAATAGGAATTGCAAGTTTGATAAATTCAATTTTAAGTACACTTAAGCTAACATGTGTGATTTTTTTCTATTATTTATCAATATGCTTTGAAAACTCATTTAAGTGGTCTTAAGGCTTATATCTAAGCTTTGAAAGGCCTAATTGTATTTTTCTTCCAGAAAAAAATAATGTGTTTAATTTTAATGATCCATATATAGCAAACAGTGATTAAGAGACATGTAACAGGACAAAGGTTCAGCATTAATATGACATACCTCTAATTTTCTGGATGGATGGGTGGATGGATGGAAGAACAGGCAGACAGACAGACAGATGCTTATAATTCATAAAAACAAAAATAATCCTCAAAAAGAAAACAAGTACCATTTGTTGGGCATTTAATGGGTCAAGATGTGACTATTTAATATATATAATCTTTAATCTTCATAACTCCACATTAGTCACATTTTTGCACATGATCAAACTGAGGTTCAGGGAAGTTAATTTTTCTAAGCTCACATAGATCATAAGAATCAGAGCTAGGATTTAAATTTAGATTTCTCTAGCTGCAAAGCCTTACACAACACTTTGCATCAGATGGGAGAAAGTGATCCCACGGTCTCTCTCTGAACACATCAGATCTCTCAAAGATGGACCAAGACCTGTCTGGTCCCAAAGACTAGAGGGAAGACAAGTTTATTAACTTCCCTTTATGTGATTGGCTGGTTGCTTCAAATTATGTCAAAAAGGAGAGTGGAGTAATTACGTGGTGCTACCATCTAATAGTTGTTCTCCAAACAGGAAGTTTGTGGTGCATGAGGAAAACAAGTAAACAAGCAAAAAATAAACAAAACAAAACAAAAACAACTAATCTTATGAAATTTTCTAATGTAGAGAAAGATTTTCCTTTTTAATTTTTAATTTTTATTTTTGGTATGTGTTTAGAGTTTACCTGTATTCAGATTCAGATTGTTTTCTTAACCATGTTTGTTGGAGGAAAGAGGAAAAGGGAAATATGTAGAAATTGTTTCTTTAGTAATTCAAATTTCTATTTACTGAGTTGTTTACTCATCCACATTCACAGAAGATTTTTCCTTGCATGCACCACTAGTTCAAAAATAGCTATCATCAGGATACTCCTTGGACTGGCCTAAAATTCAACTGGTTGTTTTTTCAGGCTTTTAGCCATCTCTGGATTTTGGAAAAAAAGGCTAGTAGATGTCTTTTATTTTAAAATCTAATTATTTTCCTATTGCAACCTCATAAGCTTAGTGAAAGTCTCTCAGCCGCTGATGATATCTGACTACAAGGGAGTCCTTACACCACTTCCAAGTCTTGGCAATGCAACCAGAATCTCTTCTACCAGGAGAGGTAACGTGAGGTGAAGGGATGACATGACCCTTGTCTTCTCCAACTTTAAGGATTAGATCCTAGGAGAAGCATTTGGGGGTCTGTGCTTCAAAATAAGCCGTGTCTCAAAGGGTAGATTATTTCATTAAATACACTGAAGCATTTTCTGTGACGATGCCAAGCAGTATTGTCCTTTTTATTCAAAAATGTAAACCTGATGCTATCAAGGGAAAGAAAAGAGGAGTCTGGGGAATGTCAGAGCACTCTTACAAAGAATCTTAGATTTGGTGCAGAAGGCAGAAAGGGAAACCAGTGGTGTATACCCATCTGTTTAGTTGACAAGAGCAGTTCAGAAAAGCCCCTTTTGGGCACTGTATGTGGACAGTGCTGAATGTCTAGGGACAATCAGGTTTTCTGGTAGATATGTATTCCTCAGAATACTTTTAGAAAATATTAGCCAGAAAGTTTTCAATGTTAAAATTTCCCTTCTGAGCCTAAGTTCTTGCACACAACTGCCATATTATTGGACTGGAAATCCTGTTATGCCACTTTCCTGCTTTAAAAATCTCTAATATCTTCTGTTTAATGAGAGAAACTTCACATGCTTCAGTTTGACATTCAAAGCATCTCACCCTCAGGTCTTAACCTACGTGCATGCCCCATTCATCCACTACACTCATATTCATCTATTCACTGTCCGTGGAAAATACCCAATTTTTGTCATATCTATGCCATTGTTTAGGCCATTTTCCTCTCTTAATCTGTTTACTCTCCTCCTCTTTGCTTCTCTCAAAGGTCCAAAGACTCCATAAAGCCTTGTTTGAACTCTCTGCTCCTGCAGGAATTTCTCCCATCCTGAGCTCCTGTAGTAACTATTGTCTGGGACTGTAATTTGCTCCTTGCCACTTGTGGCTTTTTATCGTTTATTATTATGTAAATGGTTATTTTGTTTTCTAAGATTTTTATAAGCACTTTTCTATTTACAATTATCACTTATTCTTTTTCTTTTTTTGTTGTTTATTCCCTCACCTTCAGCACCTAAAATAGTGACTTGCATTCAGTAGATGCTCAATAAATCTTCATGATTTGAAAATTCAGGCTAAAAAAAAACGGATACTAAGGAAGGAAGTAAATTTAAACATATTTAACCATTATTAAGTTCAGTTTTCACAACGATTTTATCATGTAATTTTCAAAATAGCTCTGAAAAGCGTGTAATATTATGTCAATTTTACATGCGAACAAAGTGAAGCTCAGAGATATGGAAAGACATAACAATGTTTACACAATCCAAAGGAGGCTGTATCTGTTTTGTTCACCTCTAGATTTCAAACATCCAACGCATTCCCTGGCACAGAAATAATTTCATTGCAGTAAGTTCACAATAACAAATTTTTAACAAACTAATTAATTTATGTTGGAGTTACCTTTGCCTCTAGATCCCAAGCTCTGTATTTATGATATCAAAAAGTTTATGGATTTGGTAAACTTTGGCATATTTGTTATGCAGAAGTAGCTTAAAGATGGTTTGCTCCTCATGAAACTTGAAAGAAGTGTTAACTCTAAACAGCAGGGAAGTACTAGAAGAATTTTCTGTCCCAACAGGGGATATAAAACAAATATATGTAGCTGCAATAACAATTTAGTTCACTGTTTTCCAAAATTCAATCCAAATAACTTCCACAGGATATCATTAGTTGTTCTGTTTATTCTCTTTCCTTGTTGGGTGCATGTGGTTGGGGTGTTCTGTAATCAAACATGTTTGGGAAATGTAAACAAATTCCCTTTACTGTGACTTTAAATTTGCTAAGATACATCACGATACATAAGTTTGCTAAGATACATTTGCTAAGATACTCTCCAGGGATGCATATAATAAGAAGCATTTCCCAACAGAATTCAGCCACAGAACTCTTATTCTCACAACAACACCAAGACTAGAAGTTCATAAAATAGGCTTTGGGAAACACTCTTAGGAGTATCTATATGTATGAGAAAATTTTGATGGATTCCTAAAGGAAGTATGAGTATGTTGTAATAAATTCCTAAAGTTAAGAATGCTGTCAAGAATGGATTATCTCCATATGTTTTTAGTCTGTTGGAGGGACTGGGCAGTATGATGATGGTTCTAATGCATGATGTTTCTACTCTTGTGTTTTGGAGCTTAAAATTTTGTGCTTTATTATCAAGTTTTCTTCCATTCATTTGGGGATCTGATTGTGAGTAAGACAGCTCAGATATATGTTTACTGTGTGCCGTGGACATTTATTGTACATTTCTAACTATAACCCCCCACTCTCATCCTTCTAATAACAGTATCCACTTTGGAGAATTGCTTTTCCTCATTCCTGTGTGATTTTAGCAGGCTGGCCAAGTACAAAGTACATGAACACAAGGCTGGGCAAGAGACACAGGCCTGGTAAATCACAGTTTACATTCACCTTGCCAGGGCTTAGTCTAGTGGAGGGCATGCAATCCAAGCCAGGCCAAAGCCCTTCCCAAAGCTCTTCTGATTTGGACCAAGAGGGGAAGTGGTCTTTCATGTTATGTTCTAGAAGCTGGAACGTTACATCTCTGGACCTCCCAGTAACCACATTCCCCATATAGCAAAAAAAAAAAAAAAAAAAAAAAAAATGCCACCATGGGAAACACTAAAGCTATTCAGAGACAAATAAGGATGAGAGGAAAGGAGAGATGAACAGAAGAGGAGAGAGCAAGAATGAGAGTGAGAGAAGATGAGAGAGAAGAAAAGAGAAAGAGAAAGAAAGAGGGAGAGGACATTTTCCAAATCCCTGCTTTTGGTCATATCTGAATCATGAATCACCTTGGACTTCACAGTTACATGACTCAGTGCATCCTTTTTTCTGCTTAACTGATTTAACAAACAACAAAATAAAGCTGGTCACTACAATGTCAGGGTGGTTTTAGATAGTGTGCCAGGGAAATCCACTCCCTTACCTAATTTGGTAGGTATCTGGGTGCTGATGGTCAGGGCAAATGACAAGACACTGTAAGATTTTTAATTTTTAAAATATTAATATTAAGACAAGATTTTGAAAAAAGGTACAATCCAACCCCTAATTTTCCAGGTGAAAACACTGAGGCATAGAAAGATGAAGTGACGCCAAAACATGTAACTTAAGTAGCACAACTTAAAATTAGCTTAAGTAGCACACCAGGACTAAATTCAAGTCCATGTTTGTTTCCATTACAACATATTTTCCAATTCTCTCCTCATTTTTTATTTTTCCATGAAGAAAGTAAGTAGGGTATGGCATTGTATATTGGGAGGCAGTTTATGTTGATAGAGAGATATTGGACCTGGAGTTGGAAGCCTGAGTTTCAGTGCCAGGTCTGTTATTTCCTTAGGCAAGTTACTTAACCTCACTGAACCTGAATTCTCTTACACAGAAAATGAGGCTAATAATATATACCCTTCATACTTCAAATGATAATTTTTGTAAAAGCCCTTGGCAAACTCTACAACACAATTCAAGAGATGTTCTAAAAATTATTTTCTGTCATTATATCATTATAAATATGCTTTATTTTCCTCTTTTGTAAAATGAAGGTTTTATAACTAATTTCAGGGGCAGTTACCCCTTTATCCATATAGGGTAATGACTTTGCATTTTGCAGTAACTGTTTCATGTTACTCTCACACTGGGAAATACACTCAACCTATAGCCACAAGACATGTCTAATTCGGGATGTGCATCTCAGGATGGTAGTATAAACACAGTCTACAATTGATAGGAACTACCCATTTTTTCTAATCCATATTCCTGAAGGCAGGGTCAGTTGACAGAATTCTATTTTCTCAGCAACCCTAGCACACTGATTGAGGCTTGATTTTTCTAAGAAAAAAAATCATTTTTATTGAATACTTTCGTACTATAAAATAAGCATGATAATTCTTCTTTTAAGATTATCAGAAAAATTTCATAATATGTGCATGTGGAAAGGAAGCAAATTTTATTATAGTTTCCAAAATTGATTGTACTTTCTACAGTAGATTATTTCCCTCTACACTAATAACATCAGAATTGAATCTCTGACTTGCCTTTGCCCAATGAAATTTGAGCAGAAGGACATGGCACTTTTATTTACTTATTTCTATTAATTTTTAAAATAATTTATTTTCCAATTACAGTTGACATATGATATTATATTAGTTTCAAATGTACAACATAGTGATTACATTTATATAACTTAATGAATTGATCACCCTGATAAGTCTAGTACTCATCTAATACCGCACGTAGTTATTACAATGTTATTAACTATATTCCTTATGCTACACTTTATATCCCCATGACTATTATTTTTTGCTATTTTAGAACCACATATTTTTAAATTTTGTGTTTTTCCTCCTATATAAAATATTTTAAGATTTTCATTAAAATATAGCTAACATGTAATATTGTATTAGTTTCAGGTGTACACAACAGTATTCAACATTCATATACCTAAAGAAGTGATCACCATGATAAGTTCAGCAACCATCTGACACCATACCACACTATATTATTGACCATGCTTCCTAGTTATGTACATAAAATCCCCATGACTTATTTGTTTTATACCTGGAAATTTGAAGCTCTTATTCCCCTTCACCTTTTTCCCCTCTTTAAATTTTTCAATTACCGTTGATACTCAATATTAATTTCAGGTATACAACATAGTGATTAGACATTTATATAATTTAAGAAGTGATTCCCCTGACTAGGCTAGTACCCACCTGGCACTATACATAGTTATTACCATATTATTGACTATATTCCCTATGCTTTACTTTACATCCCCCTGACTATTTTGTACCTACCAATTTGTGCTTCTTAATCTCTTCACCTTTTGCACCCTGCTCCCCAACCACCTACCCATCTCTTACCCGATAAATCTACTAGCACCCATCTAATGCAACACATAGTTATTAAAATATTATTGACTATATTCCTTATGCTGTACTCTACATCCTCATGACTACTGGGTAACAACCAATTTGTGCTTTAAAAAATGTTTTTTATTAGTTTCAGGTGTACACCAATTTGTACAGATGGAGAAGTGTAAGAAAGAAATCCAATGAAGAAGAAAGTAAAAATTTTAAAAATGCACTAAGGAAACTACATGTTTGTCCATTGGTCCTTTTTATTTTTCATTGATTTTTAAATAGATAAAGTTCAAAGACTTTTAATGATGATCTTAAATATTTTGCAACTTCCAGTTGTGGAATAAAGGCATCTAAACTCTGTTAAACTGAGACCTCAAATACCAATCCATAGACATTCTTTAAGGTGAAAAATAAATCACAATCACACAGGAGCACTATTGGCTTTTATTGTATTTTACTAGAAAGAGTAACTGACATTGCCCTTTTGAATTCTCTGACCATAAATTCCTTTATTGGGCCATCTTTCCTCTCTCTACGCAAGTACATTTGTGCAGTTCCACCAGGCCATCAAGAACTTCCTCCAAAATTTTACTCACCAAACAGCATGCAGATCCTAGAGAACAGAGTTTAAAATCCAATTTGAATTATTACCAAGTTCACATAGAAACCTGGGCAATGCATATTTGATCACACTATTATCTGTTCTTTGTCTCTCATTAAAAGGCACAGGATGAACATGCTTGGCCTCCCCTCCAGAAGAAAACTGATTTAAAAGATAGAGCACAAAGTTCTGCTTAAATGTTCCTTAAATTGTGTATCTCCACGAAAATCCTCAAATCAAAATAATGAGGAATACATGAAACAATTTCTAATATAACCTAACTTATTTCTTAACCTGTCTGTCCAGTGGCAAAATATCAGCTCACCACAAATTGGACCTGGTTTATACAATTTAGGCACATTCCATTCTAATTTGTTTATAGATTATATCAAGAAAAAGATATGGAATCGTTAATGATAGAGAAGCAACAATCTTCTGAACTCCTTTATTATATTTATACCTTAAGAAAATGTGTCCTTAGTTGCGAATTAAAAATGAGTTGTCAGGTTTCCTTAATAATTAATGTTGAAATGAACAACTGTTTCAAGTACAACACATTCCATTTAATGTTAAACAGCGTTATATTTACTGTAATTCCACCTTTCATCCTAATGTCAACTTTAAATCTTTAATGCTTTAATCACACTTCTTTTTTCTGATATCCCTTGTGAGTTCCTCAAACCAATGCCCACTCCTTTGTGATAAGGTGGGCATTTTAGGCTGCAAGGGTTAGTCAGCAACAATTGTTAATTATTAAGGAAAACAAAATGCAGCTGCTGGAAAATTATGTTTGTTCCCAGCAGGGCATGTTACCTTTAATCTCTACTGACAAGGAGGCAAGTGAAGTCATAAAAGGGAGATAATGCGTTTCGAGAACATGGCCCCATGGAAAATTAAAGAATTTCCTATAAAATTAATGAGCCTAATTACCAGACAATGTCCACATTTGCCTTTCAGTAAGCTATCTGCCTTTCTGATAGAGAGCTGGAAAGAGGGGAAGTGATGGGGTGAGGCCCCAAGGAACAGCTTAGCTGCTGGTCGGGAGGAGCCAGAAGAAATGAGAAGTCAAACTCTGTACCACAGGGCTTCTATTTCTCCTGAAAATGGATGAGAGAATAAGGGCTAATGTTTGTTAAGAATGCGCTGCCTCCAAGGTAACAAATTAGGCATTGATTATTTCAGCTCTATCACTTACCATGTTTGGGGCCCTAAGCCATTATTTTACCTGAGACTTAATTTCCTCACTTTTAGCATGGGTTATTTGGAGGATTAGTTTAAGTTATTAATGCAAATTCTTAGTACAATGCTTAGAACCAAAAATTATGCACTAAATATTTCCAAAGAGTTATTTAATCATCACTGAAATTCTGAGAAGTAGATATTATTATCTCCATTATCCTTATCTCCCAATTCAAACAGCTAGTCTATAGGGGACTCAAAATGTGAACTTCGGTCTCTCAGGCTACAAAGACCAAACTAAGATTATGTCTTACATATGTAAAATGAACCCTCCCCCCAAAAGAAACAAAACAAAACCAAAAACCAGATGACTAATAAGTGAATAAAGATTTACTCCGCTTCTTCAACAGGTAAATTTTGTTTCTAACTTAGTGTTATAGAAATTCAAGTGGGAAAGATGGCTACATGGCAATTGCAAGAAGGAAGAGCCTCAGTGAACAGCCCCTCAAAGCAGCCTGATTTTTCCATATTATTAAATGCCTGCTTTGCATTGCTCAAAACCTGTGGCCTCATTCGGGAGTCAAAACCACAATGATCATACCAAAATAAATCTAGAGTAGTAAAACTACAATAAAGACAATTGCACAAAGCCTAAAAATGCTTTGAAAAGTTTTTAGAATTAATTTTCATAGTGTATTGAGCCAGACTGTTTGGGACCCAAAAATTGATAAGAATCCCCAGAATGATCCTATAGTAAAAAATTCCTAACCTTATTGGTTAAACCACTCTGAAAATCTGTTGAATTCTATGGATATTCTACAGAGAAAAAAAAAAAGTGCATAGGTTAAGAATCCTATATGGATTTTGCTTTTGACTCAAGGAATTTTCAGAGTTTAAAGTCTAATTTAGACTCTTTGAAACCTAAATCCAGGACAGCTATAAGCCAGAGCAAGTCTTTTTATACTATCCTCAGCACATGAGGAATCCCTGAGGATTAGGGGAGGCTCTGACATGCTCAGTGGCCCACAGTCAGCTGCTGAGTGATCACTGGCTGGCTTGGGTGCACCAGCACCGCGGCTGCACAGAACCGGTGACTCAGAACCCACTGGCCTGAGATATGCGGCCTAGCCGAATGGTGAAGACTCCTCAGAAGCCATGTCTTTCCAGCCTTCCACATATGTTGGTCAGATGAATTACCACCAATAACATAAATTATACATACTAGATCACAACGTGAATTTTTTATATCTCACATGAAATTAAGTATATATGAAGGCATTTTAATAAATTATAAGGCAATGTACGCAAGCCATAGTTAAAACTCTTCAAACTTTTTTTTAAGAGAAAGATGGTAAAAAACAAGAAAATTAATGTTTTTCATTATTTCATGTAATCCTTACAGCTGCCCTCAATAATAGCTCTCTTTTATACTTAAGGAAATACATATCATAAATGCTTAAAAGCTTCTCTTCAATATCCTAAAAATGTTTACCACACTTCTCCATGATGCAAAGATTAAATAAATTACTGAAGTATGAAACTGGGGCAGAATATTTCTTAATGAAAATATTCCTCACTGATTTTAGATTGATGTTGTGCCAATAAGGGAAAAACTGCAAGTGCTCTTTCTCAGCTATAGGAGAACATTCCATAATGATCAGAACCGGGGCAACATAACAGGACAAATTTGAGTTGTTAAAAATCATGATCTTCAGATTCAGACACACCTGGGATCAAATCCCATTTCTACCATTTACTAATAATATGACCTTGGAAAGTTAATGTCTCAGAGCTCCATTTGCTTCATTAATAAAAGAGAAACATATTTCTCATGAGGCTGTTGTGTAGATAAAATGAGAGACGCAGGTTAAGTGCTTAGCAGAGGTCTGACACATAGTAAGCCATCTGTGTATGATGTCGTTTGTTCCGTCATTTATCATGTATTTATTACATACCTCCCATAAATCCCTTTACTATTTGTGGACAAGTTGAAATTACAGGAGGGCTGAAGTAACCCATTATGATAGGCTACTGTCTTTCTTGAGTTTATCTCCTTTTTTTTTTTGAGTTTTACCCCCTTGTCTCTACTTCCATTCAGATTGTGCATTTCTCCTTTCATTTCTCCAAATAGAGCAGGCTTTCTGCTCAGCATTAGGGAAACAGAGATAGAAAAGGTGAAATGCCTGTCCCGATGGCCTCAGTGTTCAGTGAGGCTGTGGGGAGAGAGCCAGGAGTGCAGTTTCCAGGCTCCCGGCCTCACGTGGAAAGGTGCTGGCTCGGGTAGAAAATGGCCATCAACTGTGATCGGATGGCCATCAGCTGTGGTTAGTTGGCCGTCAGCTGTAACCAGTGAGCCATTGGCCACTAATATAACTGCTGTGGCTACGCTAGCAACAAAATGGGGGCTAGCAAGAAGATGGTGGCTGAGCTAGCAAGAGTGGATTGCAGTTAGCATGGCGGAGTGCGGGTTGTGGATTGCAGAGAAGTGGACAGCAGGTTGGTGGCCCCTGCTTCCTGTGTCTCCAACCCAGCTGCCAGAGAGAATATAGTGGCATGACTCCCCCATCTATGGCTCCGTGGGTGTTCCTTTTTGGCCTTACCATGTCCTGCGTTTTTATGTAGGGAGCGGGAGCAGGAGACCCCACAGGAGACCCCACATGACAGAGGCAGAGCAGAAACTCAGTGACTGCCTTCCACAGGGTGCTGCTGGGGCCCGGATAGGGAGCAGAGAGATCATTCCCTTAGCTGGGGTGGGTGAAAAACTACAGGGAGTATCTCCTGCGGATGCAGTTGCTGCAAATAAAGCTAGTAAGGGAGCCAGAGGGAAAGCCAGCAAGATGTGATAAACCTCAAGAGCCTGATTTCACTCAGAAGGAAATGAAGACTTAACAATGTGGGCAGGGAGACGATGTAAGAGAAAGGGAGGAGTGGAATGATTTTCAAGGGTGAGGCTGGAGTCATAGAGGGTGGAGACACCAGGCCCTACGCTAGGGACCCACATGGAAGATGGATTTAGGGCAAGAGAATGAATTCAGTTGGGAACACACTGAGCTGGAAGCTTGTGAGAATATTAAGTGACACTTGTTTTTATTTTTCCATCTAAAAAGGCAGTTTGGGGTGTGGACCCCATTATTCGTTTCCCAGGCCTGCTGTAACAAAGTACAACAAACTGGGTGGTTTAAAACAACAGAAATATCCTCTTTTTATAGTCTCTGAGGCTAGAAGTCTACAATCAGTGTGTTGACAGGACATGCTCCCCTCTGAAGGCTCTAGGGGAGAATCCTCCCTGCCTTTTCGGAGCTTCTGGTGGTTGCCAGAAATCTTGGGTGTTCCTAGGCTTGTAGATGCATCACTTCCAATCTCTGCCTCAATTTTCACATGCCCTTCTCCTCTCCTATGTCTTTGTGTCCAAATTTACCTCTTCTTACAAAGTTACCAGTCATTGGACTAGGATCCACACTAATCCATTTTGATTTCATCTTTACTTGGTTACATTTGAGAACACCCTATTTCCTAATAAGGTCACAGTCACAGGTTCTCGGGGATATAAAGTGTGTGTGTGGGGGGCACTATTCCACCCAGTATAGCTCCTGCATCTAATTTTTGAGGGTGTCATCATAAATGGGCCCTGAAGACCCATGGAAACATAAACACCACCCGTGCCAGACTATCACTTGAAAGAGGTCACCAAAACCACAGACCAGAATAAGCAAAAGTCAGCCCTGTAGTTTAAGAAAATTGCAGCCTTCCCTGTTCATACTCCTGTCCAGACCCAGTAGACCTTAGGGAAAGATGTCCCAAGGATCTACATAAACCTTGGAATAGGAGAGGAAAAGAAAGAGAGTTGACTAAAGCCACTCTCTTCACTTAAACAGTGGAGGGGAGAGTTTTGAATTAAATATGGTATTACGATTGTAAACCAGTCTGGACTAAATTTTAATAACTGACAGTGGCTTAAAAGTTACGGACTCTTCCCAGACATCCTAAGGGGGACAGAAAGTGAGATTTAACATAGTAAAGTGAAAGTCAGTTACTGGAAAATAATATTCACATCTATACCTTGAAATATGGATAGAGGGCTCCTCTGATTATGGGCATTTGAGAGAAGTGATATCTGAGTGATAGGCTGAGATATCACAATAAAGGCACAGTCAAAAGCCTAACTTAACTGGGCTAACAGCAATAGAGGAAGATACCTCGAAAAAGTGTCTACCATCTCTGTGAGGAGGGAGCTGAGTGTAGCCACAGAGAATTTCACTCAGAATGAAAATAAGAAAAGTACTAGTGTTCAGGAAGCCAAAGCAAGCCCCAGAGGACTTGTATTACACTGACCTATTTCTCTATGTCTGTCTTCTCCTTGTCTTTTTACCATTTGCAAAAGAATTTAAGTTTTACACAATCATAGTCTCTTTTTCTCTTAAAAGGACTCTCTTTCTCCAATTCAGTCATGATAGTTTGTAGCAGAACCATTTGATCTTTCTAAAAATACTCAGTGCCACTTTTCTAGTATTACCCCCCATTCATCCCCACAAGTCAACCACATTCCCTGAACATTGTATGCAGAACAGAGTACTAAGAGCTAAATAGAAAACTGAAAAGTGAATATATATGTATATGTATATATACATATATTGCTCAAAATGAGGAAACTTTGCTTAGCCCATGGTTTCAATCCCTCTGGCCATCCAAGTAGGTATTCTAAGCATACCATTTGAACTGGGGCTCACCATGAGCTACATTTTTAAAAGTCTGCTTTTCAAGTATTATCATGTCAGCTGGAGTTACTTATTTCATTCAAGCTCCGTAGGAATCCACACGCTGCATAAAAATATATTAAGGAATATTTATAAGATGGCAGACAGGAAAATGTATGGGGAAGAATAATATTGTGCGTTGCTCATTACAAACATGATTATTTTGTGTATGTAACGGATGTGTTGTTAAGGCACAGTGGGTTGCTTGAAGTTCACAAGTTTGTTATGGATTGATTTATTCATGAAATGGTTTGTTTCTATGACAACTTTATTGGTTTGCCTGTGGTCTAAATACATATAGGCATGGCAGGAATTCCACAGTACAAAACAAATTACACACTCCCCCCTGAATCACTTGCTGCCTTTAGGGAGTGTAGCGAAAGGATTTCCAACCAGGGCAGACATCACCATACACAGGGACAGCATTAGAGAGATCACATAATAAAGGGGAAAAAAGGTTTTTAAAAAGAACAACTTAAAAGTCTCCAATGGCCTCTAACTCTGCAATATAAGAAAAGATGGAAATAAGCAACGAAATGCCCAACATAAGATAAGAGAAATAGTCTACCCACAATGCATGAGGTTTTTATTTAAGAGAAAACACTGATCAAAGACTCATATTTCCTGCTATAAATAATACCCCTTGAAGGATACCATTAATATTCACAACAGTTGTATAACAACAAAAGAAACTGAAAATTGTTGTTTAGAGAAAAATAATAATGGGTTTTTAGAAGATAAAAGGAAAAGGTGGAAGAGAAAAAAAAAAGAGAGAGAGAAAAAGAAAAATATTGACTGTGGACCAACGAGTATCAAAGAGAGAATGGCTCTTAGTTATCCAGTGAAACTTAAGTGAGGGAAATCATGCCTGAGAAGACTTAGACCTTGTAAAAGCTGGAAAAGAGAGAGCAGAATCAAAACAATGTTCCTTATATTACCTCAGAAATGCATTCCCATGTATATACGTGGGTGGAAAAATTAAAACGAGGGAGATTATTCAGAATAAAACCATTGCTCCTCATAAATTCAAAGAATGTCATGTTACATAATGAAAATAGTCATATATAGTGAGATAGTGTGAATTTAGATAAAAATATACATGAAGATGCATTTTCCCCCATATCATTATTTTATATTTTTGTAAAAGCTACTTCAAATTTTCTGCTCTTATTTTCATTTCCACAGCCATTTTTGCGTGTGTGGGTAAATGTAGATTGATTTTGAGGTCTATGACTGCCCACACAACCCTCTCTTGGAATCAGTTCCTCTCCCCAGTTCCCTCCTCTAGGGGGCTAGATTAGAGAACCATATGTCTACCATGTGACTTGCCATCATGGCCACTACAGATTGTTAGTGTTGAACATCTGACCCAGGGGAACCAATACACTCATGTGCCATCAACTAATTAGTTGCTTTCAGTAAATCATATACTCAGAAAATAATGGAGGTGGGGAAGAACATAAAATGAAGGTCATGTAAAGCGAGACATGGGGCAGCTATTATCAGCAATGGTGCACCAATGTCATTCTCTAGAGAGAAGTAGAAATAATGGAGTAGGTGCTCCAGAGAACACAGACCACATAGGCCACTGAAGAGATGAGGAAAATGGAGAAAGGAGATGCCTCAGCTCCTGATGGCTCCAGTTCTTAAAAAGCTTGGTTATAGCTTGTTTTTCTGAGGATACTATGCCTTTCCAGTAAATTGTTTCTTTGAGCTAACTTGAGGCAGTTTCCTTTCCCTGCCACTAAAGAGCCTTGATTAAACTGTATAATCTTATCGTGTCATTCCTAAAAATGGTTAATTTACCTTTTCATTGGAAATATATTACTTGTGGAGAGCAATATCAACCTTTGACGTGACATAGTTTAGAATTCTGGTAACTAATATGAAAAAACAAAACAACAAGCAAAAAAACAACTGTAGCATGTCCTAGACATTATCAGTGCATTGCTTAGTTATAATTAGCTGACTGCTTGATGGTCCAGTTGGTCTAAACATCAATCAGTATTAAAATTTCAAACCAGTTTAAGTGTCATTGATCTTTGTGGCAAAAAAGCAATTCTGCGTATATTCTATATATTTCACAGGACACGACAGTCTTTATTGCACTTGATAGTGCCTAGTTTAATAAAATTGGTAGGTGAAACACCCCCAAACCATCTCTTCCTAAAGAATTAGAACACATGTGCATTTATATTGTAGTTTACACAAACTGTACTTGTGTGATTGAATCAGGAACATGTTCACGTACCATCATTGAATGTTCCAGGGTGTTTGCTGGATACCATGGTGATCTTGCACATTAGAGTCTTATGAATCTACTACTCCCACGAAGTATCAGGAAATAGCCACTTACATACCAATGTGTGTCTTTTAAATTCAAATCTCTCCCAAATTTGAAATCAGTAAACATATTACTGACCATATCCCATCAAAACCACTTTCAAAATTTGACTCGAAAAACACAGAAAAAAGGAATGAGTAGACTTCCAGGTGAACTGAACACTGAATTTTTCTTGGGAAAATTAAGGTGCTGTGGTCTATCCGTTATTCACTTACTCTTTTTAACACAGATTGCTTGAGGTCCTACAATGTGCACTCACCGTTTTCCACCTGGAGATTACCCATCATCATGTGAGCCAGACAATAAATAACCAAATAAATCAATAAAAGCCTGACAAATGATGATAAGTGTTACATGGGAAACCAATGTGGGGCTGAGATAAATAAAAATAGAGAGAGGCAAAAGCAATTACTTTACATAAAATAGTGAGTGATTTTTAAGCTGAGACCTAACGGGTAATAGAAATTTAGCTATGGGGCTAAGAATTTGGACAGGGGCAGTAATATTCTAAAATAGGGAAATAGTAGACAAAAAGAAAAAAAAGATCTTGGGGCTAGAAAGAGCTTGGTTTGTTTGAGAAACAATAATAGTAATATTCACAGCTAACACTGTTCTAAGTGTTTTACTTCTATTACATGAAGTAGACCAATGTGATTGGCACATGAAAATTCTGTATTTATTGAATAAATGAATTTTAAAAATAACTGTTTACATCCTATAAAAGTCTAATTACTTATCCGTGTGATGCAAAATACAAGATTGGAAATACAAGATTGGCATGTGAATATTAAAAAAGACACTCAGGTTGTTAACTAGACTTACTGTGGTCATCATTTTGTAACATATACAAACATCAGCTCATTACATTATGCACCTGAAACTAATACAATGTTATATGTCAATATAACTTCAATGAAATACCTTCATTAAAAAAGAAAAAGATACTCAGAATACACTGATATGCACCCCTGCTATTTAAATACCTACCGCTGATCTAAGTAATGAGTCTGTTTTCAAGGAGCAGCCTCTGGATTGCATACTTTTTATTTCACAGTCACAAGGACATTTGTCCTGATAAAAGGCCACTGCATTGCACAAATCTAGGGGGCACCATTCACATCATATTCTTTCTCAGTGGTGTCCCCTGGAATTTTGCAATGCAGTGGCCTTGCTGATTAAGCTATATTTCTACAGAGGTCACTGGGATAAAAAGTAGATGTGTCTGGCTTACATAAATAGGCTTACCTCCGAAGATAAAGAAGAAAAGAGAAGAAAAGTTGAATCTACTTAGAAGAGGCTCACAGAGAATCCTTCTGGGAAACACATACCATATGCACATTTTATCTCAACACTTTAGTGCCTGAACCATTTTGCTAATTTGACATGGGAAGCACTAATAAGATAAAAAGCTCAGGCGTCCTTATCCTATTAGCACTTCCTCTATAGTTTTTCTGACCCACATTCTGACCTGATCTCTCCCATATTCCCCATGGCTTGTATTGTAGTGATTAAAACCTTCATCCTTTTGAAAAGATGTTGGGGAATTGACTGGATTTAACTAAAATTTCCAGCTTAAATTACTGTGTGATTTTTAGCTGATCAGAACCCATTTAGCATAGGCGGCAGTGGCCCAGTTCAGGGGATAGGCAACAACAGAGTAGAGGAAGAATATAAACAGAAGGAACCAGTTAATAGGCAATTAAAGCTTCATTGCCTTCCCACCACCACAAAGCTTCTTATCTAGACTCACAAACCCAAGGAAGAAAGCCAGCCAGTTTGAAATCTTTGTTTATGTTGCTTGGCCTTTTCAGAGTTTTCTTTTATTTTTGGTTTTGTTTTTATAGATTCTCTGCATTCATTCAGAACTCATATTTTGCAATTCTCTAGCCTCATCTTTGACAACTGTTTTAGAATTTCTCTTATTAGAAACAATGGGATTTCTCTTTATGCAGAAAAATGCCAGTTTATTTTAGAGAAAACTAGTTAACGGAACTTTAAGTGATAATCACTTAATGATAATTTCTCCTCCTCTTCCTCCCCTTGTCAGGGTACATATCCAGGCTTCAGTTAGTTCCTGTTCTAATTACCACAACTACCTACTTCTTGGCCTTTGTTTCCCATATTTTCTGTTTAGTTCATTCCTGCCACGTCAATTTTCCCTTCATGCTAGGGACCGTGTAGATATATTCCTTGGATCTTGACACAGCTGCTATAGTATTTATCCACCAACTTCGGACTCTGTCACCTTCAAGGCTCATTTCTTCTACTAGCACCTAGTTTTCTGTCTCTCCATTTAACTTAGGCATTGGTTCGCTAACACCCAGTCTTTTCTCTCCTCCTGTTCCCCAATTTTACTGCATCTTATGTAGGTAGAAGGCCTGTCTATCTTTATTCTATTTGTGAAATGGAGCACAGAACTACCAAATAGGAGACCTAGTGACTTGTAGCACTAGTGTTTGTTTCACACATTGGGGCACAGGAAGTTGAGATAGCTGGTTCACAATTATCTTGCTGGATCTAACAGAGGCCATGGTAGAATCTAAGTCTCCTGATTTTCCCTTAGTGCTCTTCTTCTTCACCAATGATTCCTAATGTTTCCAAGCATGAGGAACCCTTTTTGACATTAACATTTTTGAAAAGAGACTCTAGTTAGAAATGGTATATTGAGAACATTTGTTTATCTATTTTTTCTAAGGAAAATCTATCTAAAATTACTGCAAAGAATACAAAAATGTAAATCCATAATACTTTGAGGAAAGAAAGAAGACATTAATGGATAACAGAATTTCACCAAATTTTGAAAAATAGAGAATAGTTTGAAGAATATTTTACTGATGAATCAGGGGCAGAAAAAACAAACATAGCCCAGGGTTGTGGGTTTCTAAATATTTCTGAATATTTTAACTAAACACTATGTATATCATGATGGAATTCTGAAAATTTTTTTCACGGCGATCGTGTTATAAGCTACTTAATCAGTAGCTTATAAGGAGCAGATAGATTTCTATGTAACTGTAACTAAAAAGAAAATAAGTACTCCAAACTCTACTTGTTAGATTTAAGAAATAAGTTGTTTTCAGTCAGATAAATAAAGAGACCACTGGAAAAAACAACCCAGTGAGCTTCACTTAAAGAAACAGATGTTTTAGAAAAAGTTGCTATTTAATTAAATATTTTCTTCCTGTACATGACAATTGTGAGCAACAGTGAAGCTGAGTAGTATGGAGCACAGGCCAATTGTAGGTATAACAGTAAGTTTTACTATTATAATGGTACCAGTTTTCTGCAAAAATTTGGAAATACTTTACTATCGTTATTTTTATCAGTTGAGATAGGCTATAGTAACAAAAAAAAAGCAAAATAAATTATTTATTTTTCATGCACAAATTCAGTGTGGGTCTGTGGACTGGGGTTGGAAGTTAGAGGCTCTACTCATCAGAGTGATTCGGAGATCCAGGATGATGGAAGCTCTACGTCAACACTCAGTTCCATGCTCATGTTAGCAGGGAGAAGGAAGCACATTGGCCAGGAAGGTTGTTCCTGAAATTGACACATAACACTCTGACTCAGGGGTATTCTAGAAAATGTTCATCAGCCAGATCCCTGAGGAAAAACTATATATATATATAGTTCAAACAATATGGTGATCAAACAATATGGTGAATGTTTAAATAAATTTAAAAAATTACAATAAAAGGCACATTGCCATTAATACCCCTCAAAATACTCCCCCTCACTTCGAACAAGTTGTCACACAATGGCAGTGGTAGAGCCAATACTCTAACCAAGCCAGGTTCTATGATTGCAAGTCCAAAGCCCTCTGTACTTTATCTCACTGCCCTCTAGACAGTGCCATATGTTAGGGGCAATAGAACACTGAAGGCCACAGCCTAGTATAAAGATGATAATTATGGTGCCACTTCCCACCTCAACACCAGAGGAAAAATTGCTGATCCATTGTAGTAGTCTTTCCTGCTGAGGCCAGAGATAACTTCAGAATCCTTCCTAACACAGAACTCTAGCAGTCACTACTGATGTGATACATGTTGACTATTGAAAATTCAAGCCCATCTAAAAAAGAAGAGAACAAGAGCAGTACAACTGGATAGAATAGTATAACTAAGGCCAAAAACTATGGTCACATTTGTTGGAAATGAAAACAAGTAAGCACAATGACCAAGAGATTTATGAAATATATATTTGGGCTCTACACAGATAAAGGGAATGATGATCAAACAGTATTGAAATACTGAATTGTTATGGACAACATGTACTAAGGCGTGACCAAGATATTAGCAACTACAACTTACATACAATGGGGAACACATGTTAAATATTATCTGTTATGTTCATTAAAATCGAGACATGGTTGAAAATCAACAATTATACAAATAAATGCTATAGAATATGGTGAAGTTCAGGAAATGGAGAGTTCATTGTAATAATCTAGAAAGCTTTCATATGGGTACAGTGGACCTTAACATAGACACTAAATGAGGAACATTATTCAAATAGGAAATAAGACAAAAGGTGAAGGAACGGTATATACTATGTGTAGAGCTTGAATTCTACACTGTAAAAGTACAATGAATAAGATATTCTTAGAATGAGTAGAAGTCTAGATGTTACAATCATAGAATTTAAGATTGAGGAGGGATTCCATGTATTATACTCATTATTCTTGGTCCCATCCCCTCATTTACGAATGAATGAGAATCAGAGAGATTGCATTATTTGACAACGATTATATACCAGTTAACAATTGAGTAAATATTATAATCCAGTTTTATTAACTCCCACGCTAATGCTTCTTCCACTTCTCTGTGTGACTTTTGGTTTAGCTGGACATGAAGAATGGTGAAAGAAGAGGGGACAATTGCTTAAGCAGGTAAAGAGTTTGAATTTTTTTCTTTAAGTAATGGAGAACCACTGAATATTTTAGAGCATCACAGTAGTAGGATGAAAATTTTATGTTAGAAAGACAGTTCTGAAAGTGGTTTTCTGGGCATTTAAGAATCAGGGAGATTACTTTGAAGATATTGCAATTTTTCAGGTCTGAAACTGTAAGAACTTTAACTAAGGTGCTAGTTGTAAACATGAGGAAAAGAGCAGATGAAATTCAAGAACTACATCTACAAAAACTTGATAACTAGTTGGTATCGGAAGTCAGAAGAAAGGGGAATTCAAATTCAAGTATATACGAGTATATATGTACTGTACATATATAAGTGTACATATAGTATATTTCTATGTTAATATACATATACACATGTATATACATATATACATAATACATATATATGTATATATGTATATATATATATATATATATATATATATATATATATATATATGAAAAGGGGTCAAAAGTAGCATGGATCTATTTGGGTATGAATAGTAAGTAAGGTTGTGAATTTGTTTTTGACATGTTTTGATTGGCATAAATCTGTGACACTTAAATGCAAATATCCTCAGATAGTAAGAAATGTGGGCTATGTTAAAAGATAACAAGGTTAAAGATAGATTTGAGATGAAATAAGATCCTCGCTAACGCAGACTCTAGAAAGACATTATTAGTAAGCCACTGAAAGTGCCTTTGGATAAAAGTACATTGAAAGTCATGGGGACTTCTAAGTAAAAAAGGACCAGTGCTATAAGCATTTGGGAGCGCGCACGCGCGCACGTGCACACACACACACACACACACACATACACACACAATTGATTTATTTTTCAGCACCTTACAGGGGTGGAAAAAACTATATTATTTTGAGGTAAAACCACAACATTAAAAGGCTCTGCTCTTCATACAGACATTTTACAACTCCAAATGTCTCTTCCATCTGTCACAAAAGTGGGTGGAACATACTGTACCATCTTAGAAATTTGAGGGCATTTGTATAAAAAGTACTTGGGCAAATGGCAATTTCTGTCACAGTAGAAACATATGTAAAATTGTACAGCATTCTGGGAAGTTCACAAAATTTTTCCTTAGAATAAATTCGCTAGAGCAGTAGTTACGATCTGAAAGAGGCAAAGGAGTTTCTGAGTCATATTTATGTTAAAGGACATATAATCCTTTATTGCTTTTTGATTCAGAAGATTGGGAAAGGAGTTGGCAAAGAGACGGGGGCAAGACTTGGCTGTTTCCAGGGTGAAAGTTTTGGAACATAGGTGGAAAAATTAATTTACAGTTTTGCCTCTGTTAGAGGGTGTTTTGAGACAGAGGAAGCTTCAATTTCAACACATTGGCTCAGGGCAGATGGGACATTGATATAGGGACAGCCGTCCAGTAGCTCTCTTTACTTTTCCAAGTGGTGGGGTAGTTGATAGACGTCCATATCTTTCTTTAATTCTAGGGTATCTATTCTAAATGTTTCACTAGCATTGAATTTACCTTAAAATTCCAGTGTAAGGCAGACCAATATACATGAGGAGAAAAATAGAAGAAAAAGGAACATTTTATTTCTGGTATATACCTATGTTTGAATTATATGTTAAATTATAATTTTAGATATTACTTCTGTCTCTTTTAAAAAATTCTTCCTGAGTTTTAAAAGCATTTCTTATGTAGCTATTTTTTAAAATTAATTTAGACAGTTTGACCCACTTTTAAATTCAGTTCTCCTTTTCTTTTTCTCTGGAAACTAAAATTGGATGTTTGGATTTCTGTTTAATAAATACAAACACTCAGAAGTGTGGTTTGTACTTGAGCCACAAATTCTATTTGATAATTGGCACTTTTCTTCTTTCTTGTGAACAGCTGAATGCTTTACTAGAAACAGTTCCAATCTTAATATTATACTTTTAATATCTTAAAAAGCCAGTGATTTAAAACAGTAGAAAAAAGTCACAGCAACAAAAAATGACACTGAGGTGAAATAGCTGTAATACCCTCACCTTCTCTTAAACAGATAATAAAATGACAGTTGAATCAGAGAGGCCCCATCACAGCTGATAAGCTCTAAATCATAAAGGCTGTTTTAAATTCATTTCCATTTATTTTGCATGAATAGTGACTATACAGTAGGAGGTCATTAAATACTTTTCCAATAAAAGAAAGGGAGAAGAGAATCAATGTATGTATTATTTTTTAAAGTGGAAATACACAAAGTGAGTTGTCCTTTTACAGACATGAAACTCAAAAAATTAAAATGAAAGCTTTGTCAGGTGTAAACCTTATCATGAAACATTTAGCTTGATGCCCGAGTCCAAGGTGTTGCCATTTCACTTGTCGGTGTTAGCAACTCCCTTGTTTTTACAAGAAAACACTGTTTTTAATGTTTCCTTTTATTCCACTTCTCCTGCAAATGAGACCTGAGGGACAGATGACTGGCTGGCAGCTCTGGGGTAAATTAGAGGCTGAGACTTCCAGTTGTGTCTTATCACATAGTCAGAGCACCACAACGTACCCTGCGCGTGGCCATAACTGCCATGGTGCAGGCTCACTGCTCAGCTCTGAAATGGTAGCAGGTGGCTGTTAGCTGAAGCCAATGGCTAAAGTTATCTTTACAATTGTGCCTTGACCCTGTGGCTACAAATATAAGAGACAGTGATTATGTTACATGGGTTATGGAAAGGTCTTTCTGGTGATTAAATTCACATTTGCGGTGTGTGTAGTTTATGTATTTATAAGCATCAGTATGTGAAAACTTTGCGTGTGTGTGTGTGTGTGTGTGTGTTTTGTTTTTAACTAAGAAAAGTGTTCTACACATTTTTTTTTTTCTGTTTAGGTTACTGGTGTCAATTTTGTTTCTAAAGGCAGGTCGGTGTCTGTGTCTGTTTGATGTTTTGCCAGTTTATAGTAACAGCAATAAGATGAGCTTTCAGACTGTCACACCGGGAGGGTCTCACATCTCTGGGGATGTTAAGTCCAGGAAACTTTTGCGCTGCCTATAAAACATAGACCTAGTAATTCAGCAACTGTGGAGCTGTCATCAGCAAGACAGGGAGACCTAGAAGGAAAGGGAATGAATATTCATATAACAAATGCTGCCTAGAGAAGCTGGGAAAATAACTGATAAACCAATATATTTGGCTGAGGTATTACACATGATTGAAAAGAAAAGACATTAAAATATGGATGGGTGG
The DNA here is from genome assembly GCF_964194185.1 of Rhinolophus hipposideros. Classification (NCBI taxonomy): domain Eukaryota; kingdom Metazoa; phylum Chordata; class Mammalia; order Chiroptera; family Rhinolophidae; genus Rhinolophus; species Rhinolophus hipposideros. Next base: position 21,452,490 of record NC_138065.1, read on the forward strand.
AAGGCATTTCAGGAGGAACTAGTCACCAGATGGTAATTCTAAAGCTCTCATTCTTTGTATCTCTGACTTAGAAAAATGGTCATAGTGAAATGAACTCTGAAAAGGATACTTTTTCAGAGAATCCTCAAATAAAGAGTAAGTTCATGTTGATGCCAAACAAAAAATTAAGCTGCACATTTTGATTTCTTTTTATCCAACGTACCAAAATCTTTGAAAAACAGGATCTAGAAAGAGCTATTTCAACGGAAACGTAGGCCATACTTATTGTTTATGGTGTGAAATACCACACTACAAAAGAGACGTAAACCAAGACTTTACCTAGAGATTCTAGAAGTTCATTTCCCACAGAGAGTTTTGCCCCAAGGCATTTTAAAATTAACTGACTGGATCAAGGGAAGGGTACCTTTATAGCCCGCACTGGCTAAAACTGATCATAAACATGTCCATGATGGCGTTATAAACTTTCACTCAAAGCCAGCAGGCCAAGTAACGAGATTGTGAAAGTTGCATTATACTTGGGTCTAGAGTTCAAAAGCAAGTAACACATTGTGGACTTTATTCCCCAGAGAGATTCTGAACTCTGGGTCTATATTAATTTGTGGAGGGTATGCACTATGGGATTAAAGGTTCATGTTATGCTAGTTTGGAGGATTCAAGTCATAGTCAGTTTGGTCAATTCTTTCTAAAAATTACAATAGTGAATAATGTACATTGTTAGTTGCTAAAATGAATTATTTAATATGAAATCTACATCCGAGCCACTGTGTATGTAGTCTCAATTCAGAGGGATTTGTGTGCCCTCACCTCCCAATTCTGTCAGTTTTTCTGAAAAAGGCACTATGTATTATAGAAGAGTGTCGTGTGCTTACATACAGAAGGAGATGAAAACCTACAGTGGTATGCACACTTTTCATGGATGGAGGAATCTGGAGGAAAGGAAAAAATTGGGAATGTTATCACTCATGTCTAATCTTTCCCTATATGGGCTGGCCAGTGATAGGGCTTGGACCCCTGCACCTGAGAGTTTTGCTCTGCTTAGCTCCTATATTCTGGAGACCCTGCCCAACAGTAGGTTGGGAGCCTCTTCCAATAGTGATTGTTATAGGATTAGGAAATTGCACCACTGCCTCCCTGCCTGTTGTGCCTAGAGTTGCGAAGAACTCTGATGGCCCCAAATTATTGGCCTGTGGTCACCAAACTAATACCGATCACATATTTTTGGTCCATCTAACATCTTCTACTAGGCCTCGAGCTCTGGAAATCAAATAAATCCATACTAGAATAGAAGCCTGGTCATAGCTCCTTTTCTAAGTCTAGTATTTGTTTTTGATATCCTTGCAGCTATTCAGGTGCCAATGTGAGGCTGAAATCTGCCATCCATCAAAAATCCAACTGCTGTGCTAGTTCTTTCTCCTCAGACTGGCTTCTGTTGAAGAACATCTGTAGCAGAGAATTTTTTAAAGTTTGTTATAGGCCTTGGACCTGTTGGACTGTTGATCCTTAGCCATTTGTTCAGAGTATTTTTTAGTTCCTACTAATACAAGTATCAACTTTCTCCATCCAGTTACTTAGAACTTTAAAAATGTTTTGAAGTCAGAGTTAGCCCAGTAATATCAAATTGAAAATCAGTAGAACTGAGTTTTGATCATGACCCTGCTACCAACTGTACAACCTAAGGCAAGTTTCATAAAATTCTTGGGCTGCAATTTCCTCATCTACTTAAGCACTAAATTCCCAATAAGGTTTCTTTCCATTTCCAAATTTCTTTGATATTGTGATTACACACCAAAGGTTAAGATTAGTCACAAAAACTGAACTGTTAGAAAAAAGTTTATTTAAGTAGATGTTCCTTAGAGGTGAACAGAAACATCAAAGGAGGTTTCCTTTGAGTGTGTGCAGTCAAATAAATCTAAGCATGACCAGAAAGTTTTAGAAACATGATGACAGATATCACCGTCCTTTGTATTTGAAGAGAGTGCTCCTACTGACAATGATTGCTATGTCTCTGGATGAGAAACTAGAATCATCAAAATGTGCTGAGAACCATATTTGCAGAGCTTATCACTAAAGGCAACTTTTGCAAACAGCATGACCCACCTTGCCCTTTTATTAGTTGATCACCAGGTAAATCTGTTTAAAACTATTATTTGCAGCTGCCCAGGACTACACATTGAAATAGTTTTTCAATGTGTCCCAAAGTGATTTTAAAACATTTTGATTAGAGATGTTACATTAATCTTATTAATGGCATTATCATCATTAGTATTCAACTGTCTTATTTTGGGTCACCAATAATTTTAAGCATAACTGAACCAGAGGTTTAAGCCAAAATAAGTAAGAGAATTGCTGAAAATGTACCATTTTTAAAGATACTACTAAACAAAGCTCTCTATAAAGGGCTAAGAGTGATTTAGAAAATTATCAAAATTGAAGTGCTGAGTTCTCAGACCTCATAGAATTAGTAACAATTCTTCCATTTTCATAGACCCAAAAGCATTGAAATAATTTTAACTTTTTCTGTCTTATTCATATCAGTGGGCAACGCATAGCCATCATTTAAGCCTTACTAACTCACTTAATCTTCATGTGAACTGTTTTTAGTAATAAGGAAACTGAGTCTCTAATAGGTTAAGGGATTTGCTTCAAGTCACATAGTTAAAAATGCTAGAGTTTTTATTCTAATATAAATCTACTTAATTCCAAGTTTTAATTTATAACCATAGTGCAATTTTGTCATTCATTTTTTTGCTTACTCAATTATAGAGTCCTGTTCAATTATAAGAACTCTACTAAATTATGAGAATATGAAAATAAGCAGGACAGAATCCCTGCCCTTCAGTAGATAACAGCCTAGAGAAGGAGACATACAGCAAAACAATTTTCACCAGAGTGTGGTGAGGACTATAAAAGAGGGAAACACCATGGGAAGGAAACCTAACTCAGATAGGAGGAATGCAGGATGTAAACTGTCTTCAGAAGTTGAGAAGATGTTAGCAAGGAGGAAAAACAGGAAGAAAAAAAAGAGCATGGAGTCATGGAGGCCTCAAATATCATGGTGCTTACAAACTGTTCTGTATAAGAAGAGCAGTGGGCAGAAATTGGGGAAAATGACTTGGAAATTGGGGTTAATTCCAAAGAGTATGTTACACAATGGTGATATGTTTGGATGTTATTTGGAAGGCAATAATAAGATATTAATAGATTTTAATCAGTCATGACAGTATGGAGAATAGTTTTCAAAGGAAAGAGCTGAAAACAAGATCAGCTAAGAAGTCAGTTGATTAAATGATTAGAACCTGAATTCAGTAAGTGGTAAGGAAGGTAAATGGGCATATGGGCACGGGGATAGGAGAGTAAACATAATAAATATTAAAAAGTTAATACATAGGGGATTTGGATACTGAATGGATATTTACAGAAGGAAAGGAGGAGATAGGGAGATACTTATGAGGATTTTATGTTCCTGGTTAGCCAAGGTGGAGCACAGAGGGAAAAAGCAGATTTGGACGTGGTAGTAGCACATTGCACTGTGAGTGAGTTAAGCTTGAGGTACCCATGGGACCCCAAAGAAATCTAAATCTCTGTAAGCTTGGGAAACAAATATACTCAAAGCATTCAAAAGTGAGAGTGTGGTACAGATATAGTTCTGGGAATTACTGATCTATAGGTATAGAAGGAGTAGATAAGAAAATCCAGAGAGAACTTGCGACTGAGTAAAGAGCCATATAAACAGGCCCAAGGAATAGGAAGATATGTCTTTGTTGGAGAAAAGGGGGCTGTTAATCGTAAGTAATGGCAAGAACGTAGCCGCCTCTAACATTTATAGGACAAGAGTTCAAAATGAGTCTGTATAAGACTCTACCCTTTTCACTTCCAATCTTGCGCTCCATCTGCTATTTGTGCATGTGTGTGGATAGCAGATACCTCAGTCTGCAAATCCAAATTCCATCAAAACCTCCTCCCCAGCAAATGCCACTCTTTGCCACTGAATAGGCCTAGGGGTGTACATCTGGCTGCATAGACCCCAGGGACCACAGACATAGGGAAGAGGCTTAGTTTGGTCCTAGAAGCAGGCTCAGAGCCATGTGGGCAAAGAAATATGGTGGCTCAAGTACCCAGAGCATGATAAATGTTAAGGGGCGTAGCTCACAGTGGGCATATCCCTTTGGTCCTGAGACTCCTCACCCTATTGAAAGGGACAAATCAAGAGAGACAAAGAGTGGCCTCTAATACACAAAAACAAAGGCAAAATGTCCCACATATCCTGATTTAGGGGTAGCACTTGACAAATCAAGCAGAAAGAAAAATAGGAAATTTTTTACAAAACAGGTTCATAAATTTTAGAAAAGATGCCAGATTAGCCAAATGAATTATCTTTTCTCACTCCAAAGACCCAAAATGAGAGGAATAATTTTTTTTTTTAATGCATCATCTCACAGGGATGAAGAAAATCACCAAAGGCAGGAAAAAATATTTCAAAAAAGTTTAGGACACTGAAAGTAGATGGGGAGATAATTTCTGTTTGAGCAGAGACCAGGAAGCTACAAGGTAGTGCCTTCAGAGACATGAGCTAGAAACCCCTGAAAGCATCAGGACTTTGAGGCACTAGGTAGAGCAGGGTGGCATTGGGGTACAGGGCTTAGAATGGGGCAAGTACTGAAAGTTTATATACTGACAGTCAGATAACTAGCTGCCTTCCCCATGCCAAATAGCTAAGTGATGAGAATTGTTCCCCGCCCACCAACACACACACACAGAAAGGAGGAACTGTGTTGTCTAGAAGATGTTCAGACTTAGGGACACTACCAGTGATGAGCATAAGGGTGAAATTTCAGGTTGGCAAAAGGATCAAATGCAAGTCTGCATATCAGTAGGAGACATCCTTAGTTTCTCTCCACCACTTCCAGAAAAACGACAGTCTATCCATCAAGTATCAGATTAGAATTAAGACATTTTCTGACATGCAAGGACTCAGTATATTTATTTCCCATATACCCATTCTTAGAAAGCTACTGGAGTGTATGCACCAGCAAAATTTCTCTTTCACCAAGAAAATGGAAAATATAGGAAGCAGTCTATTCACATAGAATAAAGGTGAAGGGAAACCAGGATGACAGCTGTATAGCAGACCTAAAAATTAACCAGCACAGATCTGACTAAAAATAATTTTTTTAAAAAAGGGAAAAAATGGGGTGATAAATTTTTGATGTTTTTGTTTGTTTGCTTGTTTGTTATTAAATTAAAGATTATTGGGGTGACGATTGTTGATGTTTTTATTTATTTATTTATTTATTTTTTATTAGTTTCAGGTGCACAAGACAAAGTAATACTTAGACATTTATCTTTTATATCCCTCACATTGTGTAAACACCCCTCCCCCATTTATTAACCCTCTGACATCGCACAGAGCCATTACATTTCCACTGTCTCTATTCCTAATGCTGTACTCCACTTCTTGTAAGTACATACATATATAGATCTAGATCTAGATATATATAGATATACACACATATACATACGAACTTGTAGTTGACATTCATTATTGTTCAGCTTCACCTTCAGGTGTACAGTGCAGTGATCAGGCATCTACATCATCCCTGAGGTGGTCTCCCTAATGAGACAAGTGTCCATCGGATACCTTAAAAAATCTTTACATTATTGATTACATTCCCCAAATTAATTTTCAGAATCCCGTGGTCATCTTGTGGTTACTGACTGTTTTCTAATCCCCTCACCTTCCCCCTTATCCCCACCCCCTCCAATCCAGCAACCCTCAGTTTTTCCTCTATGTCTCCAAAACAGTTTCTGATTAGTTCATTCACTTACTCTTTTCTTTAGAATCCACATATAAGTGAGATCATATGGTATTCGTCTTTCTCTGTCTGACTTATTTCACTTAACCTAATGTTCTCTAGGTCCACCCATATTGTTGCACATCTGCCTTTGGTGATTTTCTTCATCCCTGTGAGATGATGCATTTAAAAATAAAAGATTTCTTTCTTCTTTATGGCTATGTAATACTCCATTGTATAAATGTACCACAGTTTCTTAATCCAGTCATCTACCAATAAGCATTTCTGTTGCTTCTATGTCTTGGCTATTGTGTATAGTGCTGCAATAAACATAGAGGTGCATAAATTTTCTTGAATTAGAGTTTTGGATTTCTCCAGATAGATACCTAGGAGTGGAATTGCTGGGTCATTAGGTAGTTCCATTTTCAGAATTTTGAGATACCTCCATACTGCTTTCCATAGTGGTTGCACCAATCTGCAATCCCACCAACACTGCCCAAGCGTTCCCTTTTCTCCACATCCGCGCCAACACTTGTTGTTTGTTGATTTATTGATGATAGCCATTTTGACTGGGGTGAGGTGGTATCTCATTGTGGTTTTTATTTGCATTTCTCTGATGGTTAGTGAAGTTGAGCATTTTTTCATATGTCTGTTTGCCATCTGTATGTCCTTTATAGAAAAATGTCTCTTCATGTCTTCTGCCCATTTTTTAATTGGGTTGTTTGTTTTTTTAGAGTTGAGTGAGTTTTTTTATGAATTTGTGATATTGACCCCTTATCAGATATATCATTGGCAAATATCTTTTCCCATTCAGTAGGATCCCTTTTTGTTTTATTGATGGTTTCCTTTGCTATGAAAAAAATTTTTAGTTTGATGTAATCCCACATGTTTATTTTTTCTCTTGCTTCCCTTGCCTGAGGGGATATATCAGTAAAAATCTTACTCTGGGTAATGTCTATGAAGTTTCTTCCTATATTTTCTTCTAGGAATTTTATGATTTCAGATCTTACATTTAAGTCTTTAAGCCATTTTGAATTTACTTTTGTATATGGTGTAAGGAGGTGGTCCAGCTTCATTTTTTTGCATGTGTCTGTCCAGGTTTCCCAGCACCATTTATTGAATAGACTGTATTTACCCCACTGTATATTCTTGCTGCCATTGTCATAGATGAAATGGCCATATAAGCATGGATTGATTTCTGGACTATCTATTCTGTTGCATTGATCTATGTGTCTGTTTTTATGCCAGTACCATGCTGTTTTGATTACTGTAGACTTGTAGTATAATTTGATGTCAGGTATTGTTATACCTCCAACTTTGTTCTTATTTCCCAAGATTGCTGAGGCTATCTGGAGTCTTTTATGGTCCCATATAAATTTTAGGATTGTATGTTTTATTTCTGTGAAAAACGTCATTGGTAGTTTGATAGGAATTGCGTTGAATATCAATATTGCCTTACGTAGTATGGACATTTTAACTGTATTAATTCTTCCTATCCATGAACATGGTATGTGTTTCCATCTATTTGTATCGTCCTTCATTTCTTTTTTCAGTCTCTTATAATTTTCTAAGTACAAATCTTTTACTTCTTTGGTTAAATTTATTCCCAGGTATTTTATAGTCTTTGAAGCAATTGTAAATGGGATTCCTTTTTAAATTTCTGCTTCTGATGTTTTATTATTGGTCTATACAAATGCAACTGATTTCTGAATTTTAATTTTGTATCCTGCTACTTTAATAAATTCATCTATCAGCTCTAACAGTTTGTTGGTGGAGTCTTTAGGGTTCTCTCTATATAGTATCATATCATCTGCATATAATGACAATTTTACTTCCTCCTTACTGATTTGGATGCCTTTTATTTCTTTTTCTTGTCTGATTGCTGTGGTTAGAACTTCCAGCACTATGTTGAATAAAAGTGGAAAAAGTGGGCAACCTTGTCTTGTTCCGGATCTTAAGGGGAATGGTTTTAGCTTTTCCCCATTGAGTATGATGTTAGCTGTGGGTTTATCATATATGGCCTTTATTATGTTGAGATATGATCCCTCTATTCCCACTTTCTTAAGGGTTTTTATCATAAATGGCTGCTGGATTTTGTCAAATGCTTTTTCTGCATCTATTGATATGATCATGTGATTTTTATTTTTCATTTTGTTAATGTGGTGTATCACATTAATTGAATTGCAGATGTTGAACCACTCTTGCATACAAGGGCTGAATCCCACTTGATCATGGTGTGGGGACAGAACCCCAAAAAGCAGTTTCCAGGCTTTCCGCCTCACATAGAAAGGTGCTGGCTCAGGTAGTAAATGGCCATCAACTGTGATTGGATGGCCAGCAGCTGTGGCTAGTTGGCCGTCAGCTGTAACCAGTGAGCCATTGGCCACTAATATAACTGTCGTGTCTACGCTAGCAAGAGAGAGAGGATGGGGGCTAGCAAAAAAATTGGGGGCTAGCAAGAGCGGATTGCAGAGAGGCGGATGCCGCCGGTGAGAATATAGTGATATGACTCCCCCTTTATGGCTCCGTGGGTGTTCCTTTTTGGCTTCACGATGTCCTGCGTTCTTATGTGGGGAGCAGGAGCAGGAGCAGGGTCCCCTGCACGACACATGGTGTATGATCTTTTTAATGTATTGCTGAATTCTGTTCACTAATATTTTGTTGAGGATTTTTGTATCTATGTTCATTAGAGATATCGACCTATAGTTTTCTTTTTTGTGGTGTCTTTGTCTGATTTTTGGATCAGAGTGATAGTGTCTTCGTAAAAAGTGTTTGGGAGTCTTCCCTCCTTCTGGATTTTTTGGAAGAGCTTGAGGAGAATAGGTGATAATTCTTCTTTGAACATTTTGTAAAATTCACCTGTAAAGCCATGTGGTCCAGGACTTTTGTTTGTTGGGAGATTGTTGATTACTGATTCAATTTCCCTGGTGGTAATCAGTCTATTCAGGTTTTCTGTTTCTTCTTGAGTTAGCCTTGGAAGGTTGTACACCTCTAGAATAGTGTTCATTTCTTCCAGATCATCAAATTTGTTGGCATATAGTTGTTCATAGTCGTTTCTTATTTTTTTTTATATTTCTGTGGTGTCTGTTGTCACTTCTCCTCTTTCATTTCTGATTTCATTAATTTGGGTCCTCTCTCTCTCTCTCTGTTTTTAATGAGTCTGGCTAAAGGTTTGTCAATTTTGTTTACCTTCTCTAAGAACAAACTCCTGGATTCATTGATCTGTTGTATTGTTTATCTTGTTTCTATTTCATTTATTTCCGCTCTGATCTGTATTATCTCCTTCCTTGTACTCCCTTTGGGCTTATTTTGCCGTTCATTTTCCACATCCCTTAAGTGTGAAGATAAACTGTTGATTCGTGATTTTTCTTGTTTATTTAGGTAGGCCTGCAACGCTATGAATTTCCCTCTTAGGTTGCTTTCACAGCATACCATTAAGTTTGGGTCGTCTTGTTTTCATTTTCATTTGTCTCAAAATATTTTTGATTCCTTCCTTCACCTCATGGCTGACCCATTCATTATTTAGTAACATGCTATTCAGCCTCCATGAATTGCTGTGTCTTCCAGTATTTTTCCTGTAGTTCATTCATAATTTCATAGCACTGAGGTCAGAAAAGACAATTGGTATGATTTCAATTTTCTTAAATTTATCAAGACTTGTTTTGTGGCCTAACATATGGTCTATCTTGGAAAATGTTCCATGTGCACTTGAAAAGAACGTGTATTCTGTAGCATTGGAGTGAAATGCTCTGAAAAATTCGATTAAATACAAGTGGTCCGGATATAGGTCATCAAAATAGCGGCGTGACATGAGCCTCTGTAAAGCTCCCCTGGACCAGAAGGTAAACATTAATGAATGCCAACTATAATTTTATATATATAATGTGATGGCTTGGTGTAAGGTCGGAGGGATAGTGGATGGGGGGAGGGGGGTTCACAGTGTGAGGCATATAAATGATGAAAGTCTAAGTATTACCTTGTCTTGTACACCTGAAACTAATAAAATAAAATAAAAAATAAAATACAGCAAGTGTTTTTTTTTTTTTAACATTCCCCCCCCCCCAAAAAAAAAGCTCCCCTGGAATTTACAACTAATTGAACAACAATAACTCCACAAAGGACTCCCTGCACAAAAGCCAGGCAAGACTAAGAGGCCCACTACTGAATTCACCTAAAGGTGGGCGAATCGCACGAGTGGGAAAGGAGGGAAGGGAGAATTGCGGAGACAGACCGTGCGGGCACAGGATGCAGACCTAGCTCAGTGCTCTGAGCTCACTGCATCCCGGAACTACCGCAGCTGCGGGAGAGGGAAGAACTCGGACTGCTAGGGCTCCGCTTATGGCCCACAGGGCTGAGGGGGAAGCATATGACACGGCTGAACCCAACACTCACGGCAGAGACCTCAGAGAAAAGACTGAGGGAAGAAAGCTGAAAATGGTGGTTTAAGCCCTCACTGCCAAGCAGAGAACAGAAGCCTTAAGCACTGAGACTTGCCGCCCCTTCCCTACCCTCCCAGAGCCCGGCCCGCCCACACTTGCCCAGTGCTAGAAGCGGAACAGTAGCAGTGTCAGATCAAAAGAACAGAATATTTGCTGTTCTGAGAACTGTGGATCGCAGACACAGATTTGCAGCCCAACTAGTTCCGGCAAAGCCTAAGGAGCTGTGGAAGCGGGACCAGCTGTGGTGTTGGCCACTGCCATTGCTCTGGGCCACCTCTCACAACTCACCTCTCCCCTGGCCCCACCTATCTGGGCAGATCACTGCAGGAATAAACAGAACTGCTGAAACATACTGGCTCTGAATCTGTTGCAGGAAGAGCTTTGGAACTTCAAAAGCTCTCTGCATACCCACATGGACACTGCGCCCTGTACCCCAGGTGAACTATTAACAGAGGAGAAGCCTGTCTCCCAGGGAATACCCTCATTGTGTAAGAAGCTGGAATAGTGCAGAGAAAATATAGCACTACCGTGTGAGAAAGAAAAAAAAAGGCAGCAGTAGGAGAGAAAATAAAACATTCTACCAACAAGTATTGGAAAACAAAAAAAAGACCTGTTCCTATGAACCTGTTGCAGAAGCCACTCGTATAGATGTCTAGGAAGAGAAATAATAAATCAGTAATTGCCATGAATAACCAAGACAACAAGACAGCTCAGAAAGAAAGTGAAAAGTCTCCAGAAAAGGAACTTAAAGATATGGAAATATGTGACTTAAATTACAGAGAATTTAAGATTGCAGTTCTGAAAATACTCAACGAGATGCAAGAAAACACAGAAAGGCAATTTAATGAACTGAGAAACACAATCAAAGAACAACATGAGCACATTACAAAAGAGATTGAAATTTAAAAAAAAGAACCAAATAGAATTTCTGAAGATTAAGACTCAATAGAAGAAATTAAGAATGAAATAACCAGCTTAGTTAGTAGAGTTGACGAGATGGAGGAAAGAATCAGTGACATCGAAGATAGAAAACTGGAAATTACACAGATTGAAGAAGATAGAGACTTGAGACTTAAAAGAAATAAAAGAACTCTACAAGAACTTCCTGACTCTATCAGAAAGAACAATATAAGAATAATGGGCATACCAGAAGGAGAAGAAATAGAGAGGGAACAGAGAACATATTCAAACAAATTGTTGATGAAAACTTCGCAAACTTGTGGACAGAACTGGATCCTCGAATCCAAGAAGCAAATAGAACACCTAATTACCTCAATCCTAACAGGCCTTCTCCAAGGCACATTGTATTCAAGCTGTCTAAAATCAATGACAAAGAAAGAATCCTCAAGGCACCAGGGAAAAGAAGACGGTAACCTACAAAGGAAAGCCCATTAGATTATCATCAGATTTTTCAGCAGAAACTCTACAAGCCAGGAGGGAGTGGAACCAAATATTCAAACTATTGAAAAGAGAAATTATGAGCAAAGAATAATATATCCAGCAAAGATATCCTTTAGATCTGAAGGAGAAATAAAGACCTTTCCAGACATGCAGAAGCTGAGGGAATTTTCTAATAGATGACCTGCACTACAAGAAATACTAAAGGAGGCTATTCGACCACCATCAACAGGGACAATGTGTGGCAACCAAAACATAAAAAGGGGGAGAGTAAAAGCCTGAACCGGAATGGAGAAAGTAAGCGTGCTGAAGAAAATAGAATACTCTAAATATCAAACTTTCTTTTACATAATCTTAACGGTAACCACTCAACAAATCCAGAACTGAAATATATACCGTAATAAAAGAAGAAACAGAGGGAAACATCATAGAATACCACCACACAGAAATAACAGACAACAACAAAAAGGCAAAGAAACAATGGAGACACAGCCTTACCAGAAAACAAAAGATAGAATGGTAGGATATCCTCACATATCAATAATTACCCTAAATGTAAATGGACTGAACTCACCGATAAAAAGGTACAGAGTAGCAGATTGTATCAAAAACCTAAACCCAACCATATGCTGTCTCTAAGAGATACATCTCAGCTACAAGGACAAGCATAGACTCAAAGTGAAAGGGTGGAAGTTGACACTCCAAGCAAATGGTACCCGGAGAAAATCAGGTGTAGCCATAATGATATCAGATGAAACAGACTTCAGGGTGAAAAAGATAACAAGAGATAAAGATGGACATTTCATAATGGTAAAGGGGACTATACAACAAGAAGACATAACAGTCATCAATATTTATGCCCCCAATCAAGGAGCACCGAAATATACCAAGCAACTACTAATAGAACTAAAGAGAGAAATTTACCAAAAGACAATTATACTAGGGGACTTATACATCATTGACAGCTATGGATAGATCATCCAAACAGAAAATAAGTAACGAAATAGCAGCCCTAAATGACATATTAGATGAAATGGACATAATTGACATATATAGAGCACTTCATCCTAAAAAATCAGAGGATACATGTTTTTCTAGTGTACCTGGAACATTCTCAAGGATAGACCATATATTGGGACATAAAATCAGCCTCAGCAAATTTAGGGTATTGAAATCATACCAAGCATATTCTCTGATCACAAAGCTTTGAAATTGGATATCAACTGCAAAACTGAAAGCAGGAAAAAACACAAATACATGAAGATTAAATAACATACTTTTAAAGAACGACTAGGTCAAAGAAAAAATTAGAGGAGAGATCAAAAGATACATAGAAACATATGACAATAAAAATACATCCGACCAAAATTTTAGGGATGCAGCAAAAGCAGTTTTAAGAGGGAAATTTATATCATTACAGGCCTATCTCAAGATACAAGAAAAATCCCAAATAAATAAGCTCACATTACACGTTAAAGAACTAGAAAAAGAAGAACAAATTAAACCCAAGGTCAGCAGAAGAAAGGAAACAATAAAAATCAGAGCAGGACTAAATGAAATAGAGAACAAAAAGACAATAAAACAAATTAATGTGACAAAGAGCTGGTTCTTTGAAAAGATTAACAAATTGACAAACCCTTGGCTGACTCACTAAGATAAAAAGAGAGAAGACACTAATTAACAAAATCAGAAATGAAAAAGGGGAAGCTATCACGGACACCACAGAAATACAAAGGATCATTCAAGAATACTATGAAGAACTATATGCCACCAAATTCAATAACCTAGAAGAAATGGACAAGTTATTAGAAACAAATAGCCTTCCAAGGCTGAAATGTGAAGAACTGGAAAATCTACACAGATGGATCACCAGTAACGGTATTGAATCAGTCATCCAAAACCTTCCCAACAGCACAAGTCCGGGACCAGATGGATTCACTAGTGAATTATATCAAACCTTCAAAGAGGATCTAATACCAATCCTGCTCAAAGTCTTCCAAAAAGTTGAAGAGACAGTACTCCCTAACTCATTTTATGAGGCCAACATTATCCTGATACCAAAACCTGGTAAGGACAACACAAAAAAAAGAAAACTACAGACTAATATCTCTGATGAATACAGATGCAAAAATCCTAAACAAAATTCTAGCAAATTGAATACAACAATGCATTAAAAAGATTATTCATCACAACCAGTGGGGTTAATCCCCAGGGCACAAGGATGGTTCAACATCCGCAAATCCATCAATGTGATACATCACATAAACAAAATAAAGGACAAAAATCATATGATTATATCAATTGATGCAGAAAAAGCATTTGACAAGATACAAAATCCATATATGATTAAAACACTTAATAAAATAGGTATAGAAGGAAAATACCTTAACATAATAAAGGCCATATATGACAAGCCCTCAGCTAATCTCATAATTAATGTGAAAAACTGAAGCCCTTAGCTCTACATTCAGGAACGAGACAGGGCTGTCCCCTATCACCTCTGCTTTTCAACATAGTGTTGGAAGTCCTTGCCAGAGCCATCAGGCAAGAGAAAGAAATAAAAAGCATCCAAATTGGGAATGAAGAAGTTAAAATATCACTCTTTGCAGATGACATGATGCTATATATAGAAAACCCTAAAGACTCCAACAAAAAGCTGTTAGAAACAATCAACGAATACAGTAAAGTTGCTGGCTACAAAATCAACGTACAAAAGTACATTGCATTCCTATATACTAACAATGAAATCTCAGAAAAAGAAAAACTAAAAACAATTCCTTTTGCAATTGCAGCAAAAAAAAAAAAAAAATACCGGGAATAAACTTAACCAAGGATGTGAAGGACCTATATGCTGAAAACTATAAGACATTTTTGAAAGAAATTGAAGAAGACACAAAGAAATGGAAAGCCATTCCGTGCTCATGGATTGGAAGAATCAACTTAGTTAAAATGGGCATGTTACCCAAAGCAATATACAGATTTAATGCTATCCCCATCAAAATCCCAATGACAATTTTTAAAGAAATAGAACAAAAAATCATCAGATTTGTTTGGAACCACAAGAGACCTGAATAGCCAAAGTAATCTTAAGAAAAAAGAACCATATTGGAGGTATCACACTCTCTGACTTTAGCTTGTATTACAGGGCTTCAATAATCAAAACAGCATGGTATTGGCAGAAAAACAAACACATAGATCAATGGAATAGAATTGAGAACCCAGAAATAAAACCACATAACTATGGACAGATAATTTTTGACAAAAAAGCTAAAAACATACAATGGAGGAAAGACAGCCTCTTCAATAAATGATGCTGAAAGAATAAAATAACCACGTGCAAAAGAATGAAACTGGACTTCTATCTGTCACCATGTACCAAAATTAATTCAAAATGGATCAAAGACTTAAGCATAAGACCTGACACAAAAACTGCATAGAAAAAAACATAGGTACTAAACTTATGGACCTTGGGTTCAAAGAGAATTTTATGAATTTGACTCCAAAGGCAATGGAAGTAAAAGCTAAAATAAATGAATGGGACTATACGAAACTTAAAAGCTTCTGAACAGCAAAAGAATTCATCGACAAAAGAAAGAGGCAACCAACTGAATGGGAGAAGATTTTTGCAAACAGTGCCTCCGATAAGGGGCTAAAATCCTATACAAGGAACTCATGAAGCTCAACAACAAAAAAACAAACAACCCAATTGTAAAATGGGCAGAGGACCTAAAGAGACATTTCTCCAAAGAGGACATACAAATGGCAAATAGACATATGAAAAAATGCTCAACATCACTAATCATCAGAGAAATGCAAATAAAAACCACAATGAAATATCACCTCACCCCAGTCAGAATGGCTATCATCAACAAGACAAATAGTAACAAGTGTTGGAGAGGCTGTGGAGAAAAAGGAACCCTCATACACTGTTGGTGGGATTGCAGACTGGTGCAGCTGTTATGGAAGGCAGTGTGGAGGTTCCTCAAAATATTACGAATAGAATTACCATATGACCCATCAATCCCTCTCCTGGGTATCTACCCAAAAAGTCTGAAAATGTTTATACATAACACGTGTGCTCCAACGTTCATTGCAGCTTTGTTTACGGTGGCCAAGACATGGAAACAACCAAAATGTCCTTCAATAGATGAATGGATAAAGAAGTTGTGTTATATATACACAATGGAATACTATTTGGTGGTAAGAAAAGATGATATAGGAACATTTGTGACAACATGGATGGATCTTGAGAGTATGATGCTAAGCGAAATGAGTCAGACAGAAAAAGCAGAGAACCCTATGATTTCACTGATATGTGGTATATAAACCAAAAACAACAAAAGAACAAGACAAACAAATGAGAAACAAAAACTCATAGACATAGACAATAGTTTAGTGGTTACCAGAGGGCAAAGGGAGTGGGGGGAGGGAGATGAGGGTAAGGGGGATCAAATATATGGTGATGGAAGGAGAACTGACTCTGGGTGGTGAACACACAATGGGATTTATAGGTGATGTAATACAGAATTGTACACCTGAAATCTATGTAATTATACTAACAATTGTCACCCCAATAAATTAAAAGAAAATCCAAGTGGTCCAATGTGTCATTTAAGGCCGTTGTTTCCATGTTGATTTTCTGTCTGGACGACCTGTCCCTCGTGATTCTTGACATGTTTTTACATTTGGAAAAATGACTTAGTGATAAGTATATGATAGACCTGACAGAGAAATTTTAAATGTGCATCTATACAGTTATAGTATAATACACACGTGAAAAAATAAGGCTTTTAGTAATCTCAGGAAAAGACTGTGAAAGTGAAACATTCTTAATATATTACTCTGCAGTGTGCAATATTTACATAGCCAAAATAATGTAAACAGTATTGTTTTAACTAAAAATCATTGGAATACAAACTCTAGAGGAGAAGTGAGTGAAGTTGGAGTGTGTGGGGGAGTTAAATCATCATCCACCATGACAAGAAAAGCACAGATGGCACCTGAAAATAATAAATTAGGTATCATTGTGAGTACACACAAAGTCCCTTTTGGACCTTATAGCACTGAAGCAAAAAATCCCAAATAGCTGAAGGAAGCTAAGCAGTCAGCTTTATGGGCTGGTGCAATAGGGGTGCTCAGAGAATATGTCAGGCAGAGTGAGCCTGTTAGGAAGGCCTTCAGTAGGAAAGAATTTGGTTGGAGTTAGGGCATCCTAGTTTGAGGTGAGTGTAGAGCTGTATAGAGAAGTAAAATTTTGGAGCATTTTTTCAAGCATGTTAAAAATTTTCATTTTAATCCTGGGAGTATCTACTAAATAGCCATTAAATTAGTAATACACAAAATGTGGTCTGGGGACCCCTGAAGGTCCTTGAGAATCTTTATGGGGGTCAAAACCATTTTCCTAACAATAATAAAATGCAATTTGCCTTTTACATACCCTTTCTCTCACAGTGTGTGATGATTTCCAGGGGCTACATAAACTGTGATGATGTCATTTCTATGATGGCTATGTATATTTTTGTGTTTTCTTAAGGTATAAAATATGTGCATTTTCCGATATTAACTCAGTTTGATATCAGTATTTCTTCTGTGCTCTTATTAGCTATTTTTGGTTATACTTGCTGTACTTTTGTAACCTCATTAACTTTTGACGAATTATTATTTTGAAATCCTAAAGTTTTCCTTGTACCTGTGCAGAAGCACACAGAAAACTAAGAATACTTTCATGTCATTTCACAATAAGTTTTTAAATTTTGAAATCTTTTCTGATGATTTTGTCAAAAATGTTTCCATTTCATAGTTATATAATATTTTATTCTAAAATAAAATAAGCTTATTTGTGATATATTTTTCTTATATTTTAGGATGGATCATTGACTTTAAAGAGAGAATAGATGACTTGCTTTCTTAACCCACCGCTGTACCATCAGGTCCAGGTCTAAAGATGCTGAGAAAATGGAACTGACATATCAGTGAGTTCTCTGATTCACAGAAGAGAGGAATATACTCTAAAGAAATGAAACAAAATTGAAAATAAGAAATGAAAATATGATAAAAGCTATCTTTCCCTCAGCTTCAATATGTTAATATGTTACCTTATGGTGCCTTATGCAACAGAACTTTTGAAATTAGTATAATGGTGCCAGTAAAGTTGTGTCATCATTTTGAAACCAATCATTCAGAATTTAAAGGAAAAAGAATCAAATATTTTACATATAGGAAAAATGAACTTTTAAAGACCAAAATGGTTCACCACTTTACAGACCAGAAATGAAAAAGTCACTAAAGCACTTTACAGGTTAAATTATATTTTATGTTGGATGGAGACACACAAAAATGGTTAAAAGACTAACAAAGCTTTGTAAAGTTGACATTGCTGAATACCTGTTGGATGAAAAGGCAGTTAAAGAAATCATGGCATTGTCAATGTTCAACTATACGGTAATTTGTTGATTTAAAGACTTAACTGCAAACATGAAGACTGAGTTTATGTCTCCTCTGTGGAACTGTATTTTTGCCATAGAAGTGAACCAACACATAGATGTGTTTGGACTGTGTGTTGCTTGTATGTGTCTGGTTTCAACAACAACTAATCATCAAAGAAAATGTATTTTATGTGACTCCTTGACCGCAAACACAAGTAGTACTGATACATTGAATACTTTTTTGAATTTTATGGTTAATTCTGGAACAAACCATATTGCCCTCTACACTGTGCAAAAGCAATGGTGGGAAAAACTGCTAGCACATTAGCAAGAATCAAGGCTGTGGCCCCAAACAGCACTAGTAGCTAGCTATTCTATTCTCCATTGTATCTTCAGGAGGGGACGGAGGGAAAGCCAGTTTCACTTAACAATATCCTGGTGAAGTAGTAAAAATGATCACTTCTATCAATTATCAACCTTTGAGTACACATTTTTAAAATATTCTGTGTGTGAACCGGTCCATACCTACGGATGACAGTTGTCTTAAAGAAAAGCATTTGTGCAATTATTTGAGTTGCAATTTCAACTAGCTGATCTTTTCACATAACACTATTTTAACTTGAAAAGAAAAAGATTTGTGGGCAAAATATGGTTATTCAGACTTGGTATGTGGCAATTATTTTATCAAAAATGAACTAAGTGAGTCTATCACGTCAAGCAAAATGCTGATTGTTATAAACGATAAAGTTGGAGGTTTCAGCTGAATTTTGGAAAACATATCTGCTACCATTAGCTTGACAGCTTCCTAACACTTAAAGACTTCTGATACATATAGTATTGATAGTAACAAATGTGATATTTTGATATTGTATAATGAAATATGTCAATATTTGGAAAATCTACATAACTCAGTGAACTAATATTTTCCAAATGAATGCATAATGTTTAAAATCACTCATGAGTAAAAGATCCATTCACAATAGTAGAAAGATCAATGCGTTTTAATGTAATAGAGTAATGAGTTTATTGATATGTTTTCAAATTCCACAATGCAACTAATCTTTAAGAGACATGTTGGTGTAGTAAAAGTTTTATTAAAAAGTACCTTTTTTCATTAAAAAAGTAAAAGTTCTTGAAGAAAAGTTTTAGCATTATATCATAAAAGACTATCTGAAAAGGCTATTAAAATACTCTCCTCTTTTCAAATTATCTACCTTTAAGAAGCTGGATTTTCTTCATATGTTTCAACTAGAACATATTGCAATAAATTGAATATAGAAGCAGTTATGAGAATCCAGCCATCTTATATTAGTCTAGACATCACAGAGATTTGCAAAAAGTGTAAAACAATGCTGCTCTTCTCATTTCTTATTTTGGAAAATACAGTTATTTTTCATTTAAAATATTATATTATAATGTATAATATGATTATTGTTATTTTAAAATGAATTAGTAAATAAACATACATTTAATTTCTCAGTTTCAATGTCTAATATGGTAAATCCCAATAGAATGACCAATGCACAAAAGTTTTGGGGACTCTGAATAATTTTAAGAGAATGAAGGAGGACTCCTGAGCCACCATGGTTTAAGAACCATGGTGTCTGGTATTGGCAGAAAAAGAGACACATAGACCAATGGAATAAAACTGAGAACCCAGAAATAAAACCACATAAATATGGACAAATAATTTTTGACAAAAAAGCTAAAAACATACTGTGGGGACAGAGCCCCAGAAAGCAGTTTCCAGGCTCTCGGCCTCATGTGGAGAGGTGCTGGCTCAGATAGTGGATGGCCGTCAGCTGCGGCTGGTTGGCCATCAGCTGTAGCCATTAAGACATTGGCCACTGATATAACTGCTGCGGCTACGGAGGGGCAGCTACGGAGGGGAGCCAAGGAGAGTGAAGGAGGAGACTGAAGGAGAGTAAGGAGAGTCGAGGAGAGTTGGTCGGTTGGCAGCAAAGCAGACAGCAGGTTGCACGTCGTGTAAACCCAGCCTCCAGTGAGACCATAGTGGTATGACTTCCCTACCTATGGCTCCGTGGGTATTCCTTTTTGGCTTCACCATGTCCTGCGTTCTTATGTGGGGAGCGGGAGCAGAGACCCCGCAGGCCGCCCCGCCGGATGCCCCGCACGACACATACAATGGAGGAAAGACAGCCTCTTCAATAAATGGTGCTGGCAGAATTGGATAGCCATGTGCAAAAGAATGAAACTAGACTGCTCTCTGTCACCATGTACCAAAATTAATTCAAAATGGATCAAAGACTTAAGCATAAGACCTGACACAAAAACTGCATAGAAGAAAACATAGGTACTAAACTTATGGACCTTGGGTTCAAAGAGAATTTTATGAATTTGACTCCAAAGGCAATGGAAGTAAAAGCTAAAATAAACGAATGGGACTATATGAAACTTAAAAGCTTCTGAACAGCAAAAGAATTCATCGACAAAATAAAGAGGCAACCAACTGAATGGGAGAAGATTTTTGCAAACTTGCTTCCGATAAGGGGCTAATATCCAAAATATACAAGGAACTCATGAAGCTCAACAACAAAAAAACAAACAACCCAATTGAAAATGGGCAGAGGACCTGAAGAGACATTTCTCCAAAGAGGACATACAAATGGCAAATAGACATATGAAAAAATGCTCAACATTACTAATCATCAGAGAAATGCAAATAAAAACCACAATGAAATATCACCTCACCCCAGTCAGAATGGCTATCATCAACAAGACAAATAGTAACAA
This sequence comes from Rhinolophus hipposideros, assembly GCF_964194185.1. Lineage (NCBI taxonomy): Eukaryota > Metazoa > Chordata > Mammalia > Chiroptera > Rhinolophidae > Rhinolophus > Rhinolophus hipposideros. The sequence continues at coordinate 21,473,298 of NC_138065.1, forward strand.
GTGTCGGAGAGGCTGTGGAGAAAAAGGAACCCTCATACACTGTTGGTGGGATTGCAGACTGGTGCAGCCGTTATGGAAGGCAGTGTGGAGGTTCCTCAAAAAATTACGAATAGAATTACCATATGACCCAGCAATTCCTCTCCTGGGTATCTACCAAAAAAATTTGAAAACATTTATACATAAAGACACGTGTGCTCCAATGTTCATTGCAGCTTTGTTTACGGTGGCCAAGACATGGAAACAACCAAAATGTCCTTCGAATAGATGAATGGATAAAGAAGTTGTGATATATATACACAATGGAATCAATGGAATACTATTCGGCGTTAAGGAAAGATGATATAGGAACATTTGTGACAACATGGATGGATCTTGAAAGTGTAATGCTAAGCGAAATAAGTCAGACAGAAAAAGCAGAGAACCCTATGATTTCACTGATATGTGGTATATAAACCAAAAACAACAAAAGAACAAGACAAACAAATGAGAAACAAAAACTCATAGACACAGACAATAGTTTAGTGGTTACCAGAGGGCAAAGGGAGTGGGGGGAGGGAGATGAGGGTAAGGGGGATCAAATATATGGTGATGTAAGGAGAACTTACTCTGGGTGGTGAACACACAATGGGATTTATAGGTGATGTAATACAGAATTGTACACCTCAAATCTATGTAATTTCACTAACAATTGTCACCCCAATAAAAAATATATATATAAAAAAAAAGAACCATGGTGTCAAATGTTTTATGTAAGAGTATCATGATTGGATTTATTCATTTAGTTTAGCTTGTGGGAGACCGATTAGTATTAAGAGATACTCATTAAGAGAAGAGGCCCTTGTAGTATTCAGTTTACACATGATGGTAAATTAGGCTGGTGTCATTGGAGACTGAGAGTAATAAACAGATTTGAGAACTATTAACTGATAAATCTAAGACTGGAAGAAAGATTGGGTATAGATTGGTAAGGCGAGCATCGGTGCAGAAGATAGAAGGTCAAAGAATACTCCCAGGTTTCTGATTTTTGTAAGAGAATGGATCATCTCCCAATCTATGAAACATCATAACAAAACAAGAATGGGGAATGATAGATTATGATTTTTTGTCATGTTGAGTTTGAGTTTCCTTGTACAGTTCGCTAAATTGTATGTAGTTCTCCCCCATAATATTTCACACTACAATTCACTTGGAATCGATCTTGAATGAACAGATAGAGCAAAGCAACCTGTAATTCTGAAGATTTTTTTATAAGAGATAAAAGTACTTGAGCACCAAGGCTAATAAGTGACAAAATTTGGTGATTGGACTTGCTAACCACCACACATTCTCTACGTATTGATGGGGTGACTGCAGTTTTCAATGAATTGGTCCCCATAACTGCAGAGCGTATGCCCTTTTCAAATTGTTGAGTGGTTTCCCCGGTGTAATGCTCTGGACTCTGATACACGTGGGTGGGATAATCATGTTATCTTTCATAATATTATACATTCTGTTAACCTGACAAATTAAAAAGTGGTAGACAAATGCACACTGCTAGTAACTTTTCTTGGATATTTTTCATATTATACCACGTGTGCCAAAAAAAGTTCACATTTTAAAAGATGTGATCTATGTATTATTTTTCAAAGTTGAATTGAATAACAGTAGCAATGTGTAGTATGACATTCGCTCAAAATATGGTGTTAATCAAATTAATGCTAGTGTCATTCATTGTATTACAATGTTAATAGTTTTCTTTTTCCTTTTTTAAAAAGTGTATACACTTTTTGGCACCCTCTAGTTTTAAATAGTATAAACTTTTAAAATACAAATATACTATTGACATGTAATTATGGTAAACAGTATCCCGCTGCATCAAAAGGATAGTAGGAAAATTGTCACAAAACATTGATGAGATAATCTGTAGTATAAATTTTCTTATAACAACTTCAAAATTTATATCAGATAATCTTTTGTTTATCCTAAGGACAACCTCACAACTTAGTATTTATCTTATGTGCCTGCAGTAGCTCACTTACTTTCTGAAAAGTATAAGCTAATCATGAACACAGTCCACCTTAGTAAGAAACCAGAAAGGAAGGAAGGAAGGAGGGAGGGAGGGAAGGAAGGAAGGAAGGAAGGAAGGAAGGAAGGAAGGAAGGAAGGAAGGAAGGAAGGAAGGAAGGAAGGAAGGAAGGAAGGAAGGAAATAAAATAAAATAAAAGGAAAGCAAGGAAAAGAAAAGAAAACAGAAGAAAAAAGGAACTATGTGGAACTAACACATAGCCTGCTTAGTACATTCCAGACATTCATGGTGGGCAACTGCATGTAAGAAGAATGGGAAAACAAATGGCAAATGCATTCCCCCTTAATTTCCAGGGATTGCTATCCCATCGAAAACCCCTGTGTGGATGTGTTTGTACACACACATGAGTTATAAGCGGGAACCTTTTTCATTAAGGGTGCGGTGTTTTTCATGCCAGTACAGCACCTATCTATCTTCTTTCTGGCAGGGCTGTCTGCTTTTCGGTCAGCATCTGACTAAAGATCAATGAGAGAAAGCTCTTTGAAGGTGCTTTCAGGTCCTGCGGCAAGGGAGATGATCAGAAAGCTGCCGTAAGCTTCAGACCCACTTGACAAATTAGGAACTATTTTGGTGTTCTATAAACTGCTGTCACATCAGTTACAAACATTAATTAGAGATACAATACTTTGATAGTGAAAGTATCCAGTGCATTAAATACCACTTTTGCTTGCTGCAATTAGCTTACACAATGACTTACACTTTGCAGTATAAGACAGTCAGAGATTAAAATGCATCAACCATTATTTAAAAATTTATAAGGTAAATATGAGCTAACTGCCAAATAGGTTTTTTTTCTGTTACCCTTTGACCCTTCCAGGTCTTATTTTCAATGCTTTTGCACACAACGTTTTTCCACCAGTTTTCATTTGTCTGGACTAAACGTCATGCCTTATGATAGCCAACCTTCTAGCATCAATTAATCAAATTCTGCATTTTGAGAATGAGGTGTGTAAGGAATACTGCTGCTGGGTTTTTAATAGCATAATTAGCCATCGTGCTATCATAGCATCTGATAGTCCCAAATATAATTTTATGCTATTTCAGTTTAGTCTCAGTGATGGGATATTATTGATGAACTAATATTTTAAAGTATCCATCATGTTGATTTTTGAAAAAACTACTTTAAAGTTTTTTTTAATGGCATTTCCATTTTGGTAGGATATGTCTGCATTTGAAAAAAATACATCTAGCAATAACTGACAGAAGTAGTACGTTTTTAACACAAGAAAAGAGTGGGAAAAATGTCAGGATTTTGGTGTGGATTATCTCTAGAGTTCCAGGAATGCTTTTTTCCCCTTTAACTTTGAGTGTGTGTGTGTGTGTGTGTGTGTATGTATTTATGATGGGAAGATATGTTTAAAATCTTTTCAAAGATGCAAAAGTGTGAAATATAAACCAACTTATTTATGATACATTTTGAGATGGCATATAAATCATCTCTGATTGTCGCTATTTTAAGGTATATATTGGTTTTTAAAACAAATAAATTAATCACTTTTGCCTCCCTCATTCACCCAAAGCAGCCAAAAAGGCTATGAAATAATTTAATAATAATGTGAGTGGAAAATAGAGGTAACACATACAAATTCACTCAAAAGTGAAAGATAAGAGTGTTGAAATAAAAAACACATAGAAAAACAAATCCTACAATAATAGCACCCATACCTTACAAAGAAATAACTAAGTCATCCAGTTTAAATGCCTAAAAATCTAAAGTTACTTAATTTTATGGAAACGAGCTCTGGGATCCAAATCTCTGTTCTCTTCCCACTTCAATTTATATCAGGGAGGTAGCATATGGTGGAGGAGAGCTGAGGGTCTGCAAGTTATCTCTGCAGAAATAGTTTCAATGACAGCGCATTGAAATCCAGTCTAGAAAATGGATGCAATAATTCTCATCTCTTCTCTACTTCAAAGAGGGCTGAAAGGATTAAAGAGATAGTGCTCCAAATTCAAATTCACATTTTCCTCCAAACCTCAGCAGAATTATTTGTCCTCCCAACAGAGATGGTCTGGGTGAAGAGAGCCATTAAGGAAACAGTAGCACACTCAGCAGAGTTCCAGAGGGATTCAGAAGAGCTCCGGCAGAAGTTCCGGGCTGGATATAAACTCAGCCCAGTGCTCATAAAGCACGTTGAAATTCTCAAGTGATAGGCACTACATGGGAACAAATCATTCTTAATTTAAGAGATAAACATGCCATATCCAGAACTAATAATGAAGGGGCTGGAATAAATATAAGACTACAATGATTATGATCGTTTATCCCTGAATCTGGCTTAGTCTCTCAGTAACAGCTGGGAGCATTATGACAACTGCCTGCCCTGTGCTATACAATGCTGGCAGTGTTCAAGGTCCCTTGTGTTGCTCTGATTGTCGCTAAAACAAAGCAGACTGAGCAAGACTGATTGGTCTGCAATGGCCCAATCTTCTCTCAGCACATATAGAAACATGCTATTCACCAGCCTTAGCAATTAGGAAAAGCTTGTGTGATTTTCAACCTGTACACTCGCTCCACGTTTCCTTAGCTAGACATTCAGGAGACAAATTGTGTGCACAGTATCAGACTGCCAGGGTTCAATTTCAGAGATCACACTATCTGCACCTTTGAGAATGATGAAATCTGCCAAGAGGGAATAATTCCAATCTAATTTTTGACCATTTTGCAATCTAATATATTTTAGAAAAATGTTATTTCCTTTTAATACATGTTGCTGTTTCAGAAGACACTTGTAAAAGATTATTTATTCATCATGCTAAGATTGAAAATATAAAATGTTTTAGAGAGCAGTATCGTCTTTACCTATAAGTTTGACTCATAAATTTTATAACATTACTTTAAGATAATATCTTTATTTTCTGTACTAATTGAAACTATGTGGAAGTATTTCCAGAATGTGGCTACAAAGCAATGGTACTGGTTCTGATTTACATCAATCTACTAATCAATATTTTGGATATAGTCCACTTATCATGTTTAAACCCATCCATTCCATACCACTTATTCCTTTATGATCATTCATTCTTTTCCATAGGTTTGACCAATGACTTGTTGAAATCCAGATATTCTGGGCCTACAGAATTTTTATATCTACAAATTTAGTTATCCCAGCCAAAAGAAATTTGTTGAGTCTAATATGGGTTGTTTTCAGTTCTTTAGCTAGGACATGCTGATTCACAGTGAATTGCTTGCTGAAAAATTGTTTGTTTGTTTGTTTGTTTGTTTATTCTGGCATCTGCTAGCCATTGATAAAATGGGTTTAGGTCTGATAATGTGAATGGTCTTCATTTTTACATGAAAGATTTCACCATATAATTTTTATGCCCACAAAACTATTAGCTAAAATCTAATCTGAATATATTACGTTTCCAAGGCTTGGATGGGCTACATGTCTTCCTTTTACTGGTTATCATACACTCTTAGCATAAATGAGAGAAAAAGAGCGTCGCGGAGCAGCCAGAGGTCAGGATTTGAATTTGCCTTTTACCACCTGAAAGATTTTAAGCTTGTTACTTAAATATTATCAGTCTTATTTTCTTAATTTTTTTCAAATACAGCTACAATGTATACCTATTTGAATATAAATGTACAATATATACAATATATACAACTAGAATATAACATATTCTATTTGAATATGGAGGATTTCTTTAGGTTTAATAAGTGTTTGTGTGTGTGTGTATACATATACATACTTATTAAATATCAAAATATAGTGCTTAAAACTACATGTTTGCATCTTTCTACTTCATTCTTCCCAAAGTTTCCTTCACTTCAGTTTCAATAAATAGTTCCTCCTGTTGATAAAGGATTATGTCTTGATTAGAATTTCCATTCATCACTAACCATGACTTTAAAAATACAAAATTGACAAGGTTCATCAAGTGTTTATCACACTCATTTTTGAAAAAAAAAAAGCTGTATTATCTCAGATTCATAAGACTTTTCTGTCAAATTTGACTGATTACTTTCTACTTTTTTTTTTCAGTAATGCTTCATTGGATTACATTAGGTTCACCAGTGAGTAAAAGAAATCTCCAAATAACATTGACCTTCTTATTCTCTTAAGAAGAGAGAATTGTATTTCTCTCTAATCCAAATTCAGAAGGAGGTCATAAAGGGCTATTCTGTGGCTCTGTGATTCATGCTTCTTCTACCTTTCCACTCTGTGGTGCAAGTATCCATGACTCCGGATGGACTCCAGGATCATATTCATGTTCCAAGCATTAAAACAGAGAAAAGGGCCAAAAAAGGGTAACTACACATGCAAGTGTTTTCTTTTAATAATTCACAATACATTTCTTAAGCACTTACTATGTGTTAGACCTAATTCCAGGTTCTGTCCATACAACAGGAGAGAAAACATAAAAATATCTGTCCTCATGAAGCTTCCTTTACAGATTTACGTTGTGTAAGGAAAATCCCAGAAGTTTTACCTGACACTCCTCCAGCTAAGATTCTATAGAAAATAAAATAAAAAATATATAGAAGGAAATGTAGCAGTGTCTGTTGCAAAATCATAAAAATCAGAACATTTTTACCTTTGAAGCTATCTGCAAGTGAAGTCAAGAGCCACTTAAATAAACGCATGCTGATGGATTGCTTTAAAAATCTAGAATATTTAAACAATGCATTTATACTTCTGAAATAAGTCATTAAGATCAGGACAAATAAAATTTATTCAGAATTAAAAGAAAAATTGTTTATGGGAAAAAATCACCCACACTCAATTGGAAATTGAAAGTGGGAAGGTATTTAGATGAAGTTTAGAAGAATGAAGCTAGATTGGCAGACTCCTAACAAAAGAGAACACACTAAAACAAAATATAAATAAAAATAAAAAATAATTCAAAATTATTAAAGTACAGATTTTAAGGTTGTCCCATGGGGCTGCCTGTGGGATCTCAGCTCCCGATCCCCACACAAGAACACAGGACATGGTGAGGCCAAAAAGGAACACCCACAGAGTCATAGGTAGGGGAGTCATACCACTATAGAAAGGGTATCAAAACTGCGGCCCGCGGGCCAACTGCGTTCCGCAATCCATTGTTAATTGGCCCACGGCAAATTCCAAAAATATATTTAGTTTACTTAAACCAGGTGAGGCAATATGTACTTCACCTCGAGTGAGCAGCCCGGCTGTTTGTGTATTTTACCGTATATGGCCCTTAGTAAAAAACGTTGAAAAAAGTTTTGACACCCCTGCACTATAGTCTCACTGCAGGCTGGATTCACACGACATGCGACCAGCTGTCCGCTTTTTCCAACAGACTCTCCTGGACTGGACTCCCCAGCGCAACCGCGGCAGTTATACTAGTGGCCAACGTCTCAATGGTTACAGCTGACGGCCAACTAGCCACAGCTGATGGCCATCTACTACCCAAGCCAGCACCTTTCCATGACAGGCCGAGAGCCTGGAAACTGCTCTCTGGGGCTCTGTCCCCACAAAGGTAAATATAGTTTGACAACGCCCTCCATGTATTAGATGAGTTTCTAGTAATTTCTGAAGTAAAATATTGTGTTTAATGTCCATTTCCTGATAATGCTTCCAATGCTAGATTTGTTTCCCTTCCTTCTTTCCCTTCCTTCCTTCTCTCCTGTTTCTGTCTGTCTGTCTCTATCTCTCCAAACTTTCAATATAAATTTAAAACATCTGTCAAGTTCAGTACATTCCAGTCTGAAATAAATTCTCACTTCACAAAATGTGAGTGGCTCCGAGATTTCCTTTGGTTAATTTACCTAACCTTACTTTATATAGCTTTCAGCAGAATGGAATACTTTAGGTAAGGAGACTTAGAAAACTAAAAAAATAAAGAAACTATTTCCCTCTTTTCTGAATCATAATTTAAATGTTGAGAGCTGACAGCCAGCCTCCACAATTCTGTGTGTGGTTGAGAAAGTCCTGGACAGGCAGCAGGGAGGTGCTTCACCCTAGGGATATTACTTATCCTCCTGGAACTTCAGTTTCCGCATCTTCAAAATGAAGGAGGTGGATATGAGGACCATTATTATGGCTTATAATTCTAAAATTCTATTATTCTAATTCAATATCTTCCTTGAAAATGTATTCTTTAATAAGGAACAATTTGTATGTGTGTGAGAGAGAGAGGAGATATCCCTGTCATGCTACTGGATGTCATTAGATCGAGAGTGACCAGACTCTCCAGACTGTCTATCACAGCTCAGTTCTCTTGGCATATCTTAACAATGAATCAACCAATCAAGCAAAGAAAGCCAGGCGCACCTTATGATACAGAAAAGCAACAAGGACACAGTTATAAATTAAGAAACTGACTAGAGAGCAGGAGATAGATAATTCACCATATACATTTCTCATGTATTTATCCTTTTTATTCTATAAAATAGTAAATATTTAATGTCATATTTGGAATTGTTACCTCTGGTGTTTTAATGCATAAGGAACAAGATCTTTATAACCTAAGTGTAGAATATAAAGGAAAACACATTTTTTAGGAAAGCTCAGTGGATTTTCTGTTCAGTTCAGTGTAATTTATCTGTTGGGTTTTTTCCTCTTATTTTTTTTTTAAATTATTGTGCTAAAGAAAGTAAGACTGATAATTTTCAATATCATTTCACAATTTATGTTTTATGGGAGTGCTCCTCATAATATATAACACATAATCAATATTAATAAAAAGTTGCTGAAACAATAATTTCACCAAACCATTAATTTTTTTCCTTAAATACTTGTATTATTTTTTTGTACCTGACAATGAAAGGAGTTAGTGAGAATGTTCATCAATAGCATACCAAATATTTCTCCTCAAGTTGATGGACTTAAATTCTGTAAGACACACCTATATATAATATCTGATTTGTTAAAGAATAGAGAAAAGAAAACATTTCTATTTCATGTTAGGATTTGGGAAGTGGGCAGAATTGGTCAATTGGTCGTATCTTAAAAATCAAAACCAGAAAATGTGAATGACTATTAGAAATTTTAATTTATTTGTTCCTGCCTGATCAAAAATATTTTCATAAAATATGAACTGAATATTAATTTCTCAGTACGATAATTATATATATTTCAGACTAATAGTTGCCATCACTGTAAAAAGAAGTTTGTAATACAAGAAGGATACCCACTATCACTACAAATACTTATCATTGTTCTAAATTTCTCAACATTGCATTAATAAAGAGAAATATAGATGAAGTCAAACAGTAAGAAAAAGTAAAATAAAATCATTTTATTTCCAAATGCTATTATATCCTAACTAGAAAAAACAAGTTTGTTACCTGAAGAATGACCAGAAGTTAGAGAATGCAATGCAATGGCCAGATACAGAGTAAAGATACAAAAACAGTAGCTTTATCTTAAGCTACATACAATCAATCATAAGAAAGAATAAAAAGTCAACAGAACAATAAAAATGTAAAATAATTAAGGAAAATATTAAGGTTTAGGGTAAATTTTCAAATTAATGAGAAAAATATTATGAGTCATAAATAAAACTTGAATAAGTTTTATTTTTTTATATATATAAAAATTTTATTTTTTAATATATGAAATATATATTACTTAATGGAAAAATCCAGTTACGGGAAAATGTTAGTTCTTTCTCTAAATTAACTTATAAATTCAAAGCAATTATAGTCACAATGTCAATGTTTGATTTAGAACTTAACAAAATAATTTTAGAATTTGCCAGGAGAAAAATGTTTGCGACAGCCAAGACAAAATATAATAAATATATGCGTGGATGGGAGCTGAAGGAAGAGAAGGATGCTTGTGCTACCAGATATTACTTTCAATGCTCATTGTTTAGTCTTTTCTTTTTCACTTTCCTTCTTTCACCTTAAGCAAACCTAATCTAATGGACATATATGAAAATCCTTGGCACAATTAGAGAATGCTCTATATTGAGACTGTATTGATAAGATGCCTATAGGTTCAATACTATTGCATCTTTCTGATTAATTGATCTATAGTTAAGTGACCCAGTTCTTTATTTTTATAAAAAAGCTGGACCTAGATTCTTTTTTGTTTTATTTATATAGGCATACCTACTCTGTTTTAGTTAATGATTACCTTATATATTTTTTCCCATCCTCTTACTTTCATTCCAGGCTATCTAGTCATTTGTAAAATTGCATCTCTTATTAATAACAAACAGTTGGATATATGCATGTACATACATGATCTGTCATTCTCAATATTTCAACTGGTAAGTTTCATCTATTTACATTAATGTGATTGCTGATATTTAGATATACGATATTTGGATATCATATGCTTAACATATCATGCTGTGATTTCATTTATGTTACTTTCCTTATGTTTCTTTTTTCTTTCTTTTCCTGCAAAATTTTTGAATCATGACATTTTTTTTTATTCCTTTTCCCCATTAAACTGATACAGAAGTTCTGCATTTTTGCATTCTACCTCTATTTTTTTCAGTCATCAATCTTTTTTCCCCCTTTTGTTCTTTTTTTAATTTTCACTAAATTTATTGGGGTGATATTGGTTAGTAAAATTATATAGTTTACAATTCTATAATACATCATCTATATATCACATTGTGTGTTCACCACTCAGAGTCAGTTTTCCGTCTATCACCATATATTTGACCCCTTTTGCCCTCTTCTACCACACCCTCCTCCCTTACCCTGTGGTAACCAATAAACTGTTGTCTGTGTCTATGAGTTTTCGTTTGTTTGTCTTGTTCATTTGTTGCTTTCAGTTTTATATCCCATATGTGAGTGAAATCATATGGTTCTTGACTTTCTTTTTCTGTCTGATTTATTTCACTTAGCATCATAATCTCAAGATCCATCCATGTTGTCACAGTGCAGTATTTCATCATTTCTTACTGCAGAGTAATATTCTATTTTGCATATGTACCACATCTTCTTTATCCAGTCATCTATCGAAGGACACTTTGGTTGTTTCCATGTCATGGCCATCATGAATAATGCTGCAATGAACATAAGGGTATATATATCCTTGCAGATAAATGTTTTCAGATTTTTTGGGTAGATACCCAGAAGAGGGATTGCTGGGTTGTATGATAATTCTATTCTTAACATTTGTGAGGAACCTCCATACTGTTTTCCATAGTGGTTGTACCAATTTACATTCCCATCAGCAGTGTATGAGGGTTCCTTTTTCTCCACAGCCTCTCCAACACTTGTTATTTGTATTGTTGATGGTAGCTATGCTAACAGGTGTAAGGTGGTATCTTATTATGGTTTTAATTTGCATTTCCCTAATAGCTAGTGAAGTGGAGCATTTTTTTATATATCTCCTGGCCATTTGTATGTCTTCTTGGGAGATATATTTTTTCAGGTCCTCTGTCCCTTTTTAAAATTGGATTGTTTGTTTTTTATTGTTTTTAATAAACCCTATATTATTATTGAGATGTATGAGTTCTTTATATGTTCTTTATATTGGATATTAGCCCCTTATCGGAGGTGTTGTTTGCAAATATCTTCTCCCTTTTGGTTGGTTGCCTCTGTTTTGTTGATGGTTTCTTTTTAGGTGCAAAAGCTTGTTAGTTTGATATAGTCACATTGATTTATTTTGGCTTTCATTTCCCTTGCCTATGAGGTCAAATTCATAAAATCCTCTTTGACCCCAAGGTCCATAAGTTTAGTACCTATGTTTTCTTCTATTTAATTTACTGTTTCAGGTCTCATGTTTAGGTCTTTGATCCATTTTATGTTAATTTTGGTATATGGTGACAGAAAGCAGTCTAGTATCATTCTTTTGTACGTGGCTTTCCAATTTTCCCAGCACCATTTATTGAAGAGGCTTCCTTTTCTCCATTGTATGTTTTTGACTCTTTTGTCGAAAATTTTCTGTCTATATGTATATGGGTTTATTTCTGTGTTCTCAATTTGTTCCATTGGTCTGTGTGCCTGTTTTTCTGCCAATACCATGCTGTTTTCATTATGGTTGGATAGCAGTACAATTTGAAGTCAGGGAGTGTGAGACCTACAGCCTTGTTCTTTCTTCTCAGGATTGCTTTGGCTATTTAAGGTCTTTTGTGATTCCATACAAATATGATGGGGTTTTTTTTTTGTTTTGTTTTATTGTTATTTTTTTAAGTGCTATTGGGATTTTGATGGGGATTGCATTAAATCTGTATATTGCTTTGGGTAATACAGCCATTTTAACTATGTTGATTCTTCCAATCAACGAACACGGAATTTCTTTTCATTTCATTGTGTCTTCTTGAATTTCTTTTAAGAATGTATTGTAGTTTTTAGTGTATAAGTTTTTCACATCCTTGGTTAAGTGTATTCCGAGGTATTTTATTTTTTTTGTTGTTGCAATTGCAAAAGGAATTGTTTTTTTTGTTTTGTTTTGTTTGGGTTTTCACTTCTGTTTCTGAAATTTGACTGTTAATGTATAGGAAAGCAATGGGTTTTTATTTATTGATTTTGTATCTTGTAACTTTACTGTATTTGTTTATTGTTTCTAATAGTTTTTTGGTGGGGTCTTTAGAATTTTCTGTATAATCATGTCATCTGTAAAAGCTGACAATTTAACTTTTTCACTCTCTATTTTGATGCCTTTTATTTCCTTCTGCTGCCGGATTGTTCTGGCTAGGATTTCCAATACTATGTTTAATAACAGTGGTGAGAGAAGGCATTCCTATCTTGTTCCTGAGTGTAGAGGAAAAGTTTTCAGCTTTTCACCATTAAGTATGATATATATTAGCTGAGGGTTTGTCATATATGGCCTTTATTATGTTGAGGTACTTTCCTTCTATTCACATTTTATTATTTAAATCATAAATTGATGTTGTATCTTCTCAAATACTTTTTCTGCATCTATTGATATGATCATATGATTTTTTTATCCTTTATTTTGTTTATGTGGTGTATCACATTGATCGATTTACATATGTTAAACTATCCTTGTGCCCCTGGAATGAACCCCCACTTGATTGTGATGTACAATTATTGTTGTATTTGATTTGCTAGTATTTTGTTTAGGATATTTGCATCTGTATTCATCAGAGATATTGGTCTCTAGTTTTCTTTTTTGTGTGTTATCCTTACCAGGTTTTGGTATGATGGTAATGTTGGCCTCATAAAATGAGTTACAGAGTACTGTGTCTTGTTCAATTTTTTGGAAGAGTTTCAGTAGGACAGGTATTAGATCCCCTTTGAATGTTCAGTAGAATTCACTAGTGAAACCATCTGGTCCTAGACTTTTTTGGGATTTGGATGGTTGTCTCAATTTCTTTACTGTTGATGGGTCACTCTAAATTTTCCAGTTCTTCGTGAATCAGTCGAGGAAAATTATGTATTTCTAAGAACTTGTCCACTTCTTCTAGGTTATTGAATTTGGTGGCACAGAGTCTTTCATAGTATTTTTGTATGATCTTTTGTATTTCTGTGGTATCCGTCATAACTTCTCCACTTTCATTTCTGATTTTGTTTCTGTCTTTTCTCTATTTTCCATAGTCAGTTTAGCCAGAGGTTTGTCAATTTTATTAGTCTTTTCGAAGAAGCAGCTTTTTGTTGTATTAACTTTTCTATTGTTTTGTTCTCTATTTCATTTAATGCTTCTCCAATTTTTATTATTTCTTTCATTCTGCTGACTTTGGGTTTCATTTCTTCTTTTTCTTTGAGATGTAATGTTAGGTTGTTTATTCAGGATTTTTCTTGTTTTTTGAGCTAGGCCTGTAATGATATAAATTTCCCTTTTAATACTACTTTATCGGGGGGAGAGGGGTGGGAGATGAGAGTAAGGGGGATCAAATATATGCTGATGGAAGGAGAACTGACTCTGGGTGGTGAACATACAATGGGATTTATAGGTGATGCAATACTGAATTGTACACCTGAAATCTATGTAATTTTACTAACAATTGTCACCCCAATAAATTTTTAAAAAAAGATTCAAAAAGCTAATTTGTGAACTGGATAAAAATAAAGAACTGGAAGATCTAAGTCTTCATGGGTAAAAAAAAAAAATACTACTTATCAGTATCCCAATAATTTTGATACAGGATTTTTTCATTTTCATGTTTCTATGTATCTTTTGATCTCTCCTTTTATTTCTTCTTTCACCCAGTCATTCGTTAGTAGCATGTTGTTTAATCTCTATATATTTGTGGTTTTCCCCGCTTTCTTTTTGCAGCTGATCTCCAATTTGAAAGCACTGTGGTCGGAGACTATGCTTGGTATAATTTCAATCTTCTTAAATGTGCTGAGGCTAGTTTTGTTTCCCAACATACAGTTGGTCTATCCTTCAGAGTGTTCCTTGTGCACTAGAAAATAATGTATAGTCTGGTGTTCTAGGATAAAAGGCTCTGTAAAAGTCAATTATGTCCATTTTGCCTAACGTGTTCGTTAAGGCTGATATTTCTTTACAGATTTTCTGTTTGGGTGATATGTTCATAATGTCAATGGTGTATTTAGGTCCCCTATTATAATTACGTTTTAGTCAATTTCTCCCTTTTAAGTCTGTTAATAGTTGCTTTGCATATTTTGGTTCTCCTGACTGGGGACATATATATATTGATAAGTGTTTTGTCTTCTTGTTGTATTATCGCTTTATCATTATGAAGTGTCCATCTTTGTCTCTTGTTATCTTTTTTTTTTCTTGTTATCTTTTTTATCCTAAAGTCTGTTTCATCTGATATAAGTATGAATACACCAGATTTTCTCTGGATGCCATTTGCTTTGAATATCGTTTTCCACCCTTTCACTTTGAGTCTATATTTGTCCTTGAAGCTGAGATGTGTCTCCTGAAGGAAGCATATGTTTGTGTTTTGTCTTTTGATCCAATCTGCTACTCTGTACCTTTTTATTGGTGAGTTCAGTACATTTACATTTAAAATGATTACTGATATATGAGGATTTTCTATAGCCATTTTATCTTTTGTTTTCGGGTAACTCGGTGACTCCATTGTTTCTTTGCCTTCATGCCTTTGTGCTTCTGTCTGCTAGTTTAGTTTAGTGTTGTTTTATGATTTTTTTTCCTGTTTCCTATTTTTTATGTTATGTGTTTCAGTGCTGTTTTTCTTCCTTCCTTCCTTCCTTCCTTCCTTCCTTCCTTCCTTCCTTCCTTCCTTCCTTCCTTCCTTCCTTCCTTCCTTCCTTCCTTCCTTTTTTGAGTGGTTGCCATTAAGTTTTTGCAAAGGGAAGTTTCATATATACAATAGTCCTTTTCCTTCAGCATGCTTCTTATCTCCATTCCCTTTCCAAATTCAGACCTTTACCCCCTCCCCTTTTATGTTTTTATTGTCACAAATTATCCCTATTTATGCTGTGAGTTTATTTCTGAGTTACAGTAGCAAATTTTGTTCTTCTCTCTTTTTTCTTTATCTCCTTTAATCTTTATGTTATGTTCAAGTATACAGACCCTATTTTGTGTAGGGGTTGCCATTTCCAACTTCTATTTGTAGTAATCTTACTCATAGTTTTGTATACTTTTTTCTTTTTATTTCAGGTAGAATAACCTCCTTTAGTATTTCCTGTAATGCAGACGTTGTGTTGGAAATACCCTCTGTTTCTGTATATCTGGAAAGGTCGTTATTACTCCTTCATATCTGAAAAATAACTTTGCTGAATATATTATTCTTGGCTGGTAATTTCTCTCTTTCAATAGTTTGAAATTTGATTCCACTCCTTCCTATCTTGAAGAGTTTCTGCTAAAAAAATCTGATGATAATCTAATGGCCTTTCCTTTGTAGGTTACCATCTTCTTTTTCCCAGTTGCCTTAAGAATTCTTTCTTTGTCATTAATTTTCAACAACTTCAATATAATGTGCCTTGGAGAAGGCATTTTAGGATTAAGGTAATTACCGTAGGTGTTCTTTTTGCTTCTTGGATTCAAGGCTCCAATTACTTCCAGAGGTTTGAAAAGTTCTCATAACTTATTTGTTTGAATAGGCTCCCTGTCCTCTTTTCCTTCTCTTCAGCTTCTCATTACCCAATATTCTTATATTGCTCGTTCTGATGGAGTCAGATAGTTCTATAATTTCTTTTAACTTTCAAGCCTCTCTCTTCTTCCATCTGCATCATTTCCTGATTTCTGTCTTCAATATCATTAATTCTTTCCTCCATCTGGTCAGCTCTATTTCCTAAGCTTGCCATTTAATTCTTTATCTCTTTTATTGAGTTCTTCAGTTCCAGAATTTCTATTTGGTTCTTTTTAAAAATTTCAATCTCTTTGGTAAAGTGTTCATTTTATTCATTGATTTTAGTTTTGAATTCATTAAACTGCCTGTCTGTGCTTTCTTGGCATCTCGTCATTTCAGAATTGCAATCTTGAATTCTCTATCATTAAGTCATATATTTCCATGCTTTTAAGTTTATTTTCTGGAAAATTTTCACCTTCTTTCTGAAGTGCCTTTTTACCTTGATTATTCATGATAATTGTTGGATTTGTTTTCTTCCTAGGCATCTACAGGGATGAATTCTGCAGCAGTTTGATACGAAATGGTCTTTCTTCTGTTTTCCAGTAGGTAACACTGGAGCATTTTATTTTCTCTTGTCCTGTTACAGCTTCTGGAGGTGGAAGATTCTCTGGGGAGGTGAATAACCAGGTCTTCTCAGTCTCAGGGCACCATCCCCATAGGCAGATGTGGTGGGTGATGGAGTTCTGAGCCCCTGAAATCCCAGTGTTGCTCCTGAAGCCAGTTGCACAGCTGTGCACCTCAGCATCCCTGGCTGTTCCCACTGGGACCAGCCATAAGAGATTGAGGTGCGGCGGGCTGGGAGAAACCGCTGGTGTGATTTGTTTTTGCTCTCCTCTGAGTAATGACACCTGTTCAAACCACAGCTGCCTCGCCCCTATATCTCCTCCCTTGTCACTGGAATTAGCATTAGTGTGCGTATGTCTCTCAAGAACTTTCTCTCCAGTTTTCAGGGCTGTGGATATTCTGCTCTGTAATCCCACACTGCTACTGTTACTTCTGGGTCCCACAGCTAATACTGTAGGGTAGGTGAGCTCTGAGAGGGTGGAGGTAGGTGGCCAGTCTCCATGGCTTTGTTTTCTACTTGGCAGTGAGGGCTGTTAGACCACAGTTGTTGTACTCCTGTGTTTAGTATTGGCCCTGGGCCGATCACTGGTCCGAGATCACTGGATTCAGCCCTTCTATATGCTGATCACTCAGGCAGGAATATTCAGGGACACAGAGTGTGCATCTGCAGTCTGAATCCTCCCCTGTCCCAGGACAGCAGTGAACTCTGGGCTGCATCTGAGGTCTTTATCTCTGCATTGCTCCCTTCCCTTCTCCCCTGTTCACCCTGGTTTGCCCTCCTTCAGATGTTTTGATGTGCAGATCTCTCAGATATATTTTTGTGTTGAGCAGGGAATCCTTTGTTGAATTATAGCTGTTTGAATTGCTGTCACTTCAAGGGGACAAATCAAGGGGGATCCCTCACACCGCCATGTTTTTGACGTCAGAATCTTCATTCATTAATCTTGATTTTGTAAAATATTTATATATTTGATACTGTTAAAGATATAAATTAATCCTCTACCTACCTCCCTATAATACAAGTCTCTCTCACTGCCATCTTTCATATCATTATTGTCTATAATTTAGATCTTCCTTGTTTAACCACCCAAACTAGTTATCATTATTATTTATATCACTAATACCAATTTAAATTTACCTAAAGTCTAGTTCTTTGCTAACCGTTGTTCTTGACTTTTACTCCTCACCCTGGGTTCGAGTTTTTTTTAATGAAGAATGCACTTTATAATTCTTCTAGTAAGTCCTGTGAGTGACACTGCTTTTTTTCCCTATAATGTCCTTTTGAATTTATTCTTGAAGAATAAATTATTTAATTTGAGGGTTATTTGTTGACAGATTTCCCCCCATTAGCACTTTGAAGTGTAATTCTACTGTTTTCCTATTCCTGTGGTTGAGGATAAAAGTCTATTTTTAGTCTAATTGTTGGGCATATGTAATTAATTTATATATTTTTGATTGTTATCAAAATTTCTCTTTTTATTTGGTGTTATTTATTTTATTATAACATATAGGTATGAATTACCGGTTAATTGTTATTCCTCAAAATTGTACATTATAGATTTGGAGATATATAACTTTATCAATCCTGGAAAATTCTGAGCCATTTTTTTTCCTTTGGAAATTTTAACATATATTGAAAACATTCTATCTCTCTGTCTTTCTGTGCTGTATTATGCTCTCTCCCTAATTTCTCTTTCAGTTCACTTATTCTCTCATACCTTGGAAATGCCTAATCTACTTTTTAAATCATCCATTAAGTTTTAAATTTCAATGACTATGTATTTCTTTTTTTAGAATTTGAATTTGATCCTTTTCAAAACTGCATTTGTTCATTTGTTTTTAATCAGTATATGTCCTTTTGTTTTCTACAACATTTTATCACATTATTAATTTTAAATACACTTATTCTATAGTCTTTTTAATAGTATTCTTCTATTTTCTCAAGTTTGCAGGTGTCAGTTAATTCTCTTGTTTGTTTAAATCTTATTCATGGTGGATTGTTATATCCAGTGTTTTGTAATTTTTTTGATATTACCTTATCTATGCAAAACATGTTGCAATTATGAGAGTTCCATCCATCTTGTTTATTTGAAGTATCTCTCCAGAGAGTTTTGCATTGGCTTCCAACAGACACCAGAGATGCATCAACGACCAGAGACCAATTTCCATGTTTATTTCTTGGCATGAGGTTCCTTGAAATACATGAATATGTGTAAAATTGGACTCCAATTAATTGAAGACACAGGCCTTGGATTTTGAATTCTGAGAGAAGGTGTTTTGTGCAGCCCAGAGTCAAAACAAAGGGTAGCTCAATTGTAGCCATTCACAAGCAGCATTTCCTTGGTAATTGGAAGTCAAGATGGGACCCAGTACTGTGTCCTGTACTCCATCTCCATGATATTTGGCCTGCATATCATCAGCTCACATGACTTCTGCTCTACCTCTCAGCTACCTCTTTGCTTTTGGTGCATGGGTTTCCCTTTCTTGCCTGCTTGATAATTTCAGTAATTTTATTCAATTAATTGACTGATTAATTAAATAATTAAATGCTGAATGTGAAGGTGGAAGATTTGCAAAGTGAACATAGTCAACCATTTTATGAAACAGAAGTCTGAGAACTTACAAATTAGATAAGAACATAGGTAAAGGGAATTAATGGTTACTTACTGATGAACAGTACAAATGACTAATAAAAATGAAAAATTCCATCTCATTGTTAAACAAATAAAATGCTGTTGTTCACTTATCAAAAATAGAAAGACTATAAAAAATAAAAAATAATTAAAAAATAGACTAAAAAGAAAAGTGAAGTGTAAAGAACCTGGGTACACTTTATATACTACACAATCACTGAAGACCATTTGACCATATGTATAAGATGCTTACAATACGGATATACTTATAACCAACTCTTTCAGTACTTCTATTTCTAGCATTTTTTTCTTAAAGAAATAATCAGTTATCTATAAACTTTTCATTGGAATACTATTTATGAGAGCATCAACAATATAAAAGTATGGCTGTCCCAATGCACCTATTGTTATGATTTTCTATTGAAATAAAAGATGCAAAACAATTAGGAAATATCTTTAAATAACTAATGTGAAGAATTGGCCAAATAAATCATGGTACATTCTAATAATGGAGGAATAGCAGTAATTAAAAATAAAATTATAGCAGAATAAATATTGACATGGGAAAATATTTATGGTAGGGTGTTAAGTAAAAAAAAAAAGCAGACACTATGCAATGTGTACCTAAATATATGAAACATTTATAAATACAATATTATGTGAAGAAAAGATGAAGTTTATACACAAAATACTAACAATATGAATTTCCTAAGTGGATATGTAAGGTTATAATCAGAAAACAGAAATTAAAAATGCTATTTTTTAAAGCACATAATCCAGTCAGTCCAGTAAACTCATTTGAAGCTACACAAACTTACCGGTCTCCAGTAATATTGTCTGTTTCAATGACCCTCTTCTCACCACACAGACTAAATTATCAAAAGCAGGCTTTGTTATAGTCATTTCTTATAGTCTTAAAGCTCATCATAAATGCTCAATAAAAGTATATGTAACTTAGTAAAGCATAAATAAAATTAATGGGTAAAAATTTTTTTAAATGATGTTATAATCAACTTTCTATAGGATAGTGATAATTTAAAAAAAAAACAGAATGAATCATTATATTAAAATGTACTACCCAGTAACATTCTAAAAAGTAGATCAAGTATTTCAGAAATTGATCTTTTTAAATAATAGTTTGAAGTGCAAT
This sequence comes from Rhinolophus hipposideros, assembly GCF_964194185.1. NCBI lineage: Eukaryota > Metazoa > Chordata > Mammalia > Chiroptera > Rhinolophidae > Rhinolophus > Rhinolophus hipposideros. The sequence continues at coordinate 21,493,615 of NC_138065.1, forward strand.
AGTTAACTGTATGCATAAAGCTTATCTTTGTACAGGATACTAATGAAACCGACTAAAATAGAATATTTGACTGAGTTTAAGAATAATTTCAATTTCTCAGTAATGTCCTCATAAGCCATCACCCCATTATCCATTTCAACCAAAGAATTTAGCTACACTGCTTCTACTGATGGCTCTTCAGTCTATGCTTTTAGAAACAAATCATAGGAGAAGAAAGAATGGGAACATTTTCAATGCATTCAATATTACACTTCCTTTCCCAGGTTTACTAAGCTCCATAGTATGTGAGTATCAAAAAGGGCTCTAAATGATCTCTGCTAAAGTGCTGGCTCCAAATATAAATATAGTCATAAAAACGGCCCAGAAAGAAAAAAAAAACTAAAACAAGACAGAAAAATACTAAGAAGCAAATTCTGTACTTTATATGTGACAGTGGAAAGTTTAGATCCACGTAAAGGAAGTGCCTTCTCTTATGCTACTTTAGAATGTCTTTCCACTCTAGAAATCAGAGAAATTACACTGATGTGTTGTGCTTGGTAAAATACTGCCCTCATATTTTAAAAATTAAATCAATCCAACAATATAACACTTAGGTGCTTATAAAGGGTAAGCCTTTGGATTTAAAAGGTATGAGTGATCTTGAAGAAAACAGAACTGGACTAGGATTTTATGTTAAGTTATTCCAAAGCCCTTTTTAGTATCCTAGAGAACAAATCCACACGTCAGCCCCAAATGTTAAAATGATATAAAGATAATCATCCTACTAGAATCTGGTGTGAAATTCTGTTGTCAGAATGGTGTGTATTTTTAATCAATCCAAAATTTCTGATTTGGGGATTTAATAACAGTGATGTTAATTTCTTCAGATTAGTTCTCATCATAAAAACCATATTTCCATACGAGTTTTTCTTCCCTTCATAAAATCTTCCCTTCATAAAATCCCGAGACAGCTGAAATCCTTCTGAGAGTACAAACAGCCAAACCTGGGCTCATAACACAGAGATAAAACACTCTTTATAGCAGCATTCATTAAGGTCCTAGACAGAGTACAAAAAGCAGCAACAGGGAGCTTTCCCCTAAAAGCTTTTAATACAACTCTTTCCAGGACTGATTAAAACGACCCAGCACTAAAGCCTCCGGCCACCCCCATTTATTGATCCACATCACCATGGAGCCCCCTACTCTGTCGGACTAAAGTCTGAGCTAATTTATCTCTGATGAATAGTCCACTGAAAAGTCACTAGTACAAAAACAGCAAGTCAGAATCCAAACTCTAAGTGAGGCAATTGTCTAGTGTAGTCTGGATGTTTCTGAAAAGTCCCTGCTAATAGGAATGTTTTGTAAATCTCTGTCCCTTGACTTCCATTTGACTTACTCAAACAGGCCCTACTAATAGGTAACATTTATTGAACACATGCCATGCATTAGGCTGCACTAGAATTTTCATTTAATCCTTACAAATAGCATAATGGGCCATTTATCCCCATTTTGCAGATGAGAGAAATGAGGCTCAGAGAGTTTAAGTAACTATCCAGCATCTCAAAACCATAGGTGGCAGAATCACTATTTGGAAAAGCCTCATAGTGAATCCTTCTATTCAGTGACTATATATATATTTGAGTGGGAGGGGCAGGGAGGTGGTAGGCAGGGTTTGTTACCAAGTCCCAGAACCTGTGGTAGACACAGTTTAGCAGTGGTGAACAACATGGACCTGATCCTGTGTTCATGGTGCTTCCAGCCCCATGAAAGTAAACACTGTACACAAGTAAATTCAAAAATCATCGCAAATTATAATAATTATGAAGAACAAAGTAAGATAAGAATATTATTTTTTGCAGCACTAATAACTCTGCAAATCCCTTTGTTTTACATTTATTTGGAATACTTTCAATAAAGTACACACATAAAAAGATGTTTGTCATTTTGTATCTAATGAGCAGATGACTCATAGTATTCTTAATTCAGACAAGCAGGAGTTATTTTGAATTGATTATTCCTTATCCATAGATAACCATATCCTCTGGATCATACAGTCCGTTATTCTTCTGATCTCAGTGCCTGTTCCAGCTTAGCAATTTGTGTTTCAAAAGAACCATAATTTGGCAATACATTTATATGATCACTCTATGTATACAAACCTTAGAGCTGTTATAAATGTGTTTTGGAGAGAACTGTGGTGAGCTGAAACTAATGGTTGTGACCTACATTCTGCTAGAATCTTTACATACGTGATTTTATTTAGTCTTCTTCAGAACATCTCACTTAAGTAATGATTGCTATGCTCATTTTACTGGTGAGGAAATTGAGAGGGCAAGAAACATGTTCAAGGTTGCAAAACTATCCAAGCCCTTGTGCTTCAGTTTGATCATCACACACACACACACACACACACACACTTTGTCAAGTAATTTCTAATTACTTTATCAAGTAATTACTTAGTCGAGTAATTTCTCTTCTTTCTCAAGCAGGACACAGAGATAGAGCATCGCTTGTTCTTTAGCTTATGACTAATAGCCTTGACTGGAAGAATAGGAATAGAAATGTCTTAAAGACATCATATGCATTCTACAAGTTTAGACTTTCCAAATGGCTCTCAATTCCTCCTCATGCTCCACTTCATCCATTCATTCTCCAAATATTGATTGAGCCTCTTCTTGGTGTCAGGCACTGTGGTAGTTGATAGGATACAACTAAGGACAAGATAAACATAGTTTGTCCCAGCCTACACAGAGTTTGCAAAGTAGTGGAAAAGGCACACAAAAACAAGTAAGTAAGCAAAAATAAAATAAAACAAATATAAATTGCTCTGAGTGCTATGAAATTTAAGAAAAACAAAGTCTAGTAGTTTCCTCATGGGTTACCTTATTCCGGTATGCCAATATATCACACTTCCCATGCTAGCAGAGAAATTTCTGAACACAAACTTGAAATGATTTTTCCATTATTGAAATTTCTTTGAGGGCTCCTCAAAGAAATCATCTGAATAACCCCTATGATGCAAGTCACTTTATGATTTGTCCTCTTCCTACATGCTCTTGTATCCATTTGGCAATATAAGACCTATTGACCTATGATATTTTATTCATGACAGAAAATCTGTGACCTGAAAAATAGGTTTAAAATTACAAATTGAATGCTACAAAGTAAAATTTCATATATTACTAATTTTACGTTTAATGAAGCTACCACTGTGTTAAATATATATATATATACACATATATGTATATATATTTGCATGTTGTAATATATGCATTACAGTATTACACATACATTATATAGTATTATATAACATATGATATATTACATTACACTTAGAAATATATATCATACTTAGAAAGGAAACCATAAATCTGTTATTCCACTCTCACAGCTTCGATGTCTAAGTTAACTTCTATTCATCATTTAAGAGTTAGTTCAAAGATCCCCTTCTGATCCTTCCTAAGTTCAGTGAAGAATCTGACCGGTCCACCACTGGGCTCTCGTATTTTGTGTATACCGCTTGTCTTCTTTAGCACTTATCATATTATTCTAGGTATTGATACCAGCCATTTCCAAACTTTTTTGATCACATATCCCTTTCACTGGGTGGTGATCACACAATGGGATTTATAGACGATGTAATACAGAATTGTACACCTGAAATCTATGTAAATTTACTAACAATTGTCACCCCAATAAAATTAATTAAAAAAAAAAACAGTTGCATGCATATTCACTATATGTGATTTTGTATAACTGTAAATGACATACATTTACTACTGCACTAATATTTATGCACTTTATATGCAAATACAAGATAATAAAAACTAAATGGATAAAGGTAGACATAAGCTTATAAAGTATTTTACTCTCTTTTTTCTTTAATGTTACAAAAACCTTAATTTTACTAATAAATGTTACTGAAATTTTGTAATAGCTTTGTGAACATAATATGAGAAAATGTACTTCATTTTTAAAAATCTTGCTTTCAGTCTTTATGAAACAAGAATTCAAAGAAACCATTCTGAATTCAGTTTATTTTGATACTAGGTTTTAATGGTTGTTATAGTTGGAATGGACAATTCATTAATTAACCCAAATTCAAATATCCTGAAATCCATTTGTTTTTTAATGTTTTTTTTTTGTTTGCCTTTTTGTTTTCGAAAGGAGGGGTGCAGACATGAGATCCCAGGTGTAGAAGCTTAAATTAATCCTTCTTTTCCATTCATAACATGCTATCAATGTCAATCCATACAGAGCCTCTCTCTTGTTTTATTTATCTGTCCCCTTTTATCACCAAACCCTTATCTCATTCTCCTATCAATATTCCCAAAGTAATATGTCAATGTTTATCTTTTGGTGTACTTATGCTCTTATAGAAGTGAATTATTTTTTTGTGTGCATATATTTTGAATGTAAATGACTACTTCTGGTTTATATATCTCATTCTGTTTCTCACTCTTCCCATTAAGAATTACATTTTTAAGATCAACTCATGTTGCCAAATGTACACTTAACTTTTTCTTCTAATTGCTGCAAAACATCACTTTCCCAGTGATAAACATCATTTTGTCTGTAAATCCCCATCATCACAAATAAAAGTGCAACAAACACTGTAGAACATACCTTGTTAAAAGCCTGTGTAAGGAATTTGGTGGGAATACATACCAAAGGTAGAATTATTGGAACCACGTGTAAGTACAGTAATCTTACTCTCAATCTTATTCTCAATATGATGCCTATACATCATATTTGTCAGGGTCATCATTGTTTGTAAACTGACTAACTGAATGAAGAACTCAAACAAAGTGATACATATATACATGTACATATATATATATACATATGTATATATATATATGTACATGTATATATGTATCACTTTGTGTATATGTATATGTACACATATGTGTATATGTATATGTACATGTATATATGTATTACTTTGTTGAATCTTCTTTCATCCTTGATGTGCACTGATTTTTCTTGTAAATCAATAGGAATACATGGATTTTAAACTATTTTAATGGGCTCAAAACTTATAGAAGCTCTTCTTTGAGATATTTGTTAGCATGCTAGAAAATGCTACTATAAGATTTTCTAAGTATGTCAATATGAGAGTTATTATGGGTACCAGCCTTGTTTTTTTCTTCAACAAAATCTTATAATGACAGAGGAAGTTTCAAACATCTATTTTCAAAATCTCTTCATTGCTTAAATTTATGATGAAAACCAATTACTTTCTAGCTTATTATTAAAAAATGAATATTATATAGAACGGGAAGATAGTGCATATGCGTGTGTTTATGTGTGTGTGCGTTTAATATCTGCTAGATAGCACACTGATAATGGCAATCAGTCATATAGAAAGGTTCAGTAAATTTTAAAATTTGCCCTTTTGTTAAGAAATTATTGCATGCATTTTTATTTTTAATTAATTTTGTTAAGGTATAACATATATACAGTAGAGTGCATACAGTCAAGTGTATTTAACTATACAGTTCTATGAATTTTTATATACAACCATGTAAACATAACCAGATCAGGATACAGTACATTTCTAGCATCCTCTAAACTTCCTTTTAATGAAATTTAAGAATAGGCAAAACTGATGGTGATAAAAGTCAGTAGCCTTTTCAACTATTTTGTCAAAAGATAATCCATGAACTTCTATGGTTATTCTGTGTCTTCCTACAAAGTATTGTAAAAATATCTTTTCTTTAAGATAATATAATCCAAAAATCCACTAAACCTGGCACACACAAACTCTGAACTATTGGAATAAATTAAATGTGAATAAGCAAGTGAGAATGCAGCCCTCAATTCTTCCATATTATACAAGTCCAATTCTTCCTTAAGAAAAACTTGTTCCTAAGTGACATGTGACCAACTCACCAAAAAACCAATTTATGGCACCAATGACAATTCATATATTTACTATCAGTAAATTAACATTTATCTGAATTTTTAGGAAAACTGCAATTATATTTTCCAATGGATAGTTTGTAGAACATGTCAATATACACACGCCAGTCAGAGACTACTAGAGTGTTTGCTTCTTTCCTAAGACTGTAGAGACCTTTGAGAGCCACAGCTATATGATTCATTGTTGTTCCTCCAGTAAGAGTACCTAGCACGTTATCTGGATGAAACTCAGAAGGGCATCATTGTAAACTGACTAACTGAATGAAGGACTCAATCAAACAATCAACTTATTTCCTTTTGAGATGCAAATAGTGCTGATTACTTTCTCATGGCTGATGTTAGTGGACCCCAAAGGGGAATCATCTTGCAAAGGCACCTGTATCTTGTTCAGGGATATTCAGCAGTTCCTCAATGAGCCCAGAATATTACTGAGCACTTGTCATAGATGTTGGCAGTGGTAGGACTCACATAAACAAAGAGGATATGGTACAGGTACCAACATCTTCTGGACATTTCTAAGCATTACAGTATCCCACTATTACTAGGGTCCCAGGGGAAGTAGATCCCGAACACTAACATTTCTCATCAGTAATCACCATTTGGGTGTTTGTTTTTAATAACTCTTTCACCAAAGATCAGATTTCCCACAATGGCTTTCCAAAAGAGTGATTGTCAAGGAAGTGGGTTTCAAAGTTAGGGTTAGGGATTAAGTTCATGTTCACCAGCTCTAATCACACACAATTCCATTATGACAAATACTCTGGGCTACCCAACAAATTGCTGAATGTCCTGGAATATGGTACAGGTACCTTTGCATGATGATTCCATTATGGGGTCCACTAACACAAGCCAAGAGAAAGGAACCAACTCCATTTGTATCTCAAAAAGAAAACCAGGAGTCACTTTCTAAATAAGAGCATTAAACTGAATAAGAGCAGAAATGCTAAAAGTAAAAAAAGATATATATTTAAAAACACATTTATGTAGCAAAAAGATTAGTGGGTTTTACTGTACTCAATATATAAAAACATTTTTTGGTATTTTCCTAAGAACATATTTATATGCATTATAGGAAATCATAAAAATAAATAAAGAGAAAGGGGAGATTGTGCTCCGCCAACCTAGGAGCTTGGGAAGGAAGCAAAGGTAAGTGAATAAGCATTACGTTCAAGTGTGCATTTAATGCTTACCCACTCCAGGCAAGTCTGTGAACCACAATGGCCTTTTATAACATGGCAGCAATTTTGGTGGGGTGGGGGGAGGGAGGGAGAGAAGCATCCACAAAATATACAGTGAGCTACTGATTATTCATGTTGACCATGTGAATCATGTCACAGATTTATTCTAAAATCAATGTAGACTTAACCTAATTGTCTTTGAATATAAATTTGAATATATGGCGTAATCTGAGTTCTGAATTATCTTCAAACTTAAAACAAAATAATAAAAGTATATGAGTATATTCTAACAGGGAAAGCTGAAATGTTGCTCTACTTTCCTCGTTCAGAACTTGGCCTCCTCTATGCTAATAAGCATTACATTTGACCTATGAGAAACTTCCGTTTTGTAGATTGCATATTTCCTGGATCAGGGTCAAGAAATTAGGGCTGAACTGTGCAGGTGTTCTGAACAAGTCATCCCAAGATGTTCCTCTGTAGTATGAAGATTATTTTGAGCTAAAGGCAACAGGGACCCTGTGGACTCAAGAGAAACTATTGCCCCCGCTTAATTACCTAGAAGAACAAATTAGGGGCCTTTCCCATAATAATCAGAGATAACCTTTATGACCGGTCTATAGAGCAGGGCAAGCTTCTATTTACTAAACATTTGTTCTTATTGTTCTGTAGTGACCTTCCTCCCCTCTGAAACCCCAACGCACCTTACCTCAGGAAGCCACAAAAAATGTGCCCCCCAAAATGTGTACAAGTGGGCACTTTGGTCAATGTTGCTCAAGCAGTAGTTTGCCATAATCAGAAGTGTCTGGACACTGATGGTAACCACTTTGAGCACCTCTTGTAATTGCAGAAGTGAAACGTGACCTGTATTCATCTTTTGTTATTGGTATATATTGAGTATTACAATTTTAATAGTTTTTTCTTTCTTAAAATATGTATACATTTTTTTGGCACCCTATGTATATACCTCATTTTAACATTCTGTCCCTGAGCCTCTCATGTATGTGAGATCTCTGACTCTCTCATGTATGTGGGATTCTCATATGAACATATATAATTAAATTTGGTTATTTTCTCTTGTTAAAAAAAAAAAAAGAAATTAGGGCTGAAGATAGAGTAAACCAAACAGAATCTTATTATAGGATCAGATGATACTCAGTTTTTTTCACTAAAAAATATGTAGACTAAGAGAAAACAATGTATCCTTCACTTGATCTGATCACTTTCATGATTCACCTATTAAGAAACAAATGCAGAGTGAGATCTAAATTTTTCTTTTACCTAGTAAACCTTAATTTAATAATTTAAATATTCTCTTTAGGCAACACTCAAAATATTTTAGATTAAAATGTCCAGTCTTCAAGTTTTCCAGTGCCTTCCTCTGCTATTTCAGGACAGTGGCAAGGCACACAGCATCTGTGATGGAAAGAAAAATGACATGCAGCTCAGCACCTGGCAGTGTGCTTTGGAACCTCACTCATCCCAACTGGAGACAGGCCAGTCTGGGTGACCCCATGGATCAGATGCCTACAGAGGTGGGCCAGCATCATCTCAGCGCTTCTACTGTATTAGCCATGATTCTGACATATATCTGTGATCCTTTGTTTTTTTCTCTCAGCTTGCTAAGATTCAGTTGTATTCCCTCTTGATGGCATCTTGGTTCTTGAATTTTCTTTAGATTTCTTGGCCTCCATCTATCTCCTTACTGAAACTTGTCATCTCAAATCCTCATAGCTGAATTACCTGTCACATGCCTCAGCAAAACACCATGGAAAGACTACAAGCCCCCAGCTACACCTTCTATATTTTCCTGTGGAAACATCTGAGTTTTGTTCATCCTGTGTAAGAACTGAGGACGAAATCTGCTTAATCTTGCTGCTGGCAATGTGTACTTTGATTTAACTGTCCTTCAAGATAGTCCCAGGAAACCCATGAGGCCACTTCTTCCCAAAGTGAAAGTCCGGCATTGGCACTTGGGACCCATTTGTTTCACTACTGGCCCCCTGGTACCCATGCTCACACTAGCCAATAGAAGCAGTCAAGTGGCCCGAAGATCTCCCTTCCTCATTTCCAAGTTCTCAGTAGCATGTGAGTGCATCCAATTGGCAGAATCAAATTAATATCCAGAACTTTAGTGGTAATTAAGTCCGGGAATATCATACGCATTTTAATTTTCTACCTTCTGCAACACAGAAAGACTAATTAGAAGGTGAGTGAATCCACCATATCCATTTTGTGTAAGCCCATAATTACTCTTATAACTTTATATAGATTTATGCCTAGCTAAGAAGTCTGTGTACTCTGGGGAATTTTCTGGACATGCTAATGTAAACTTAAGTCTCATATCACTTATATTTCCATAAAGAAATTTTCATTTTTATAGGAATAAAGGACACTAATAAATATCACTACTTCCCTAGGAGAGAATGCCAAAATTCCCTAGGAGAGTAAGGCATCTGCAAGTTTTATACAAAGGAAGAAGGAATTGCCTAGGCAAATTCACGCCTTCTTTAGGCTCCTCCTAGTACTTCTCTATCCTTTTAGGTAGTGGTTTATCCTTTTATTTAAAAGCCTAATAAGAAAGCCTGTGCTTGGATGTATGCCCAGCAAGGCTCAATGTGATGTAGCCCCAGGGAGATTTTGAGCCTTCTGTAATTTCCATTCACTAGAAACTGAAACTCTTCTCTATTTCTTGGATGGATTGACCCCCAATTTTTTTCCAAAACCTCAAGTATGGGAAGCAGACTTACACTCTCTTTTTTTAAATACAATCCTGGCCTGTAAGCAAGGATCACTTCAATGCAAAGTTTTCCATGTTTGGATAAAGGACTCAGTGAAATGTGCTTAATAATGTTATCAGAAGACTTAACATAACATAGAGGTTAAGAGCACAGTTTCTGGACCCAGACTATGTGAGTTCAAATTGAAATTCTGACTAGTCCACTAATTAACTGTGTAATGTGGGGTTTCCTCATCTGCATAATGAGGTGAAAGATTCACATAGGCCTTCTGTGAAGATTAAATTAGTCAATGTCAAAGGCATTGTTGGCAAAAATCTTCTCCCATTCGATTGGTTGCCTTTTTATTTTGTCGATGGTTTCTTTTGCTGTGCAGAAGCTTTTTAGTTTGATATAGTCCCCTTTATTTTAGCTTTTCCTTTCCTTGGCCTTTGAAGTCAAATTCATAAAATCGTCGTTGGACACAAGGTCCATAAGTTTAGTACCTGTTTTCTTGTATGCAGTTTATTGTTCCAAGTCTTAGTTTAGGGTTTTGATCTATTTTTAGTTAATTTTGGTACACAGTGACAAATAGTATCCAAAATATGTAAGGAACTCATACAACATAACAACAAAAAAAACAAACAATCTAATTAAAAAATAGGCAAACGACCTGAATAGACATTTCTCCAAAGAGGACATACAAAGATGGTCAATAGACATATGAAAAGATGCTCAACATCACTAATTATCAGAGAAATACAAATAAAAAAACACAATGAGATATCACCTCACACCAGTTATAATAGCTATCATCAACAAGACAAATAATAGCAAGTGTTGAAGAGGCTGTGGAGAAAAAGGAACCCTCATACACTGTTGGTGGGAATGCAGACTGGTGCAGCCGCTGTGGAAGGCAGTGTGGAGGTTCTACAAAAAATTAAGAACAGAATTACCTTCACTGCATATGACTCAGCAATCCCTCTCCTGGGTATCTACCCCAAAAATCTGAAAACATTTATCCGTAAAAATATATGCGCTCCGATGTTCATTACAGCTTTATTTATAGTGGCCAAGATATAGAAACAACCAAAGTGCCCCTTGATAGATGATTAGATAAAGAAGATGTGGTATATACACACAATGAAATACTATTCTGCCATAAGAAAAGATGAACTAGTGCCATTTGCAACAATATGGATGGATCTTGAGATTATTATGCTAAGCGAAATAAGTCAGACAGAAAAAGTCAAGAACCATATGATTTCACTAATAATGTGGTATATAAAACTGAACAACAAAGGAACAGGACAAACAAATAAAGAAACAAAAACTCATAGAAATAGACAATACTTTAGTGTTTACCAGGGGGTAAGGGGAGAAGGGGATGATAGATGAGGATAAAAGGGATCAAATAAATGGTGATGGAAGGAGAACTGACTGAGTGGTAAACACACAACATGATATATAGATGATGTATTACAGAATTGTACACTTGAAACCTATGTAACTTTACTAACAATTGTCACCCTAGTAAACTTTAATTAAAAAAAAAAGTCAATATCTGTGAAGTTCTTTGCATGGTGCCAGGTTCTATTACATTTAGTAAGCTAATAAAATTTTCTACTATTTTTATTAATAGGGCACCATGAAGCATCTCTTGGTGTCCAAAATTTTGCATAGTGATGTAAATGTTCAAGGGACAGTGTTATCTGACTCAGAAAAAGGAAGTCCCTTAATTTGGGGCAGATCATACGTGCTAATTTTTCTTTCAAACCAACATTTATTGATCAAGAAGCATTAAACCCTGTGCCAAGAGCTTTCCTAACAACCTTCTAAGATACTTATTATCTCCATTTTACAAAGGATACAATGGTCACACAGAAAGGTTAGGTTATTTTCCTATAAACAAAGTCTAATAAGGTGACTGGCTAGGATTCAAACCTACCTCTGTCTGAATCCAAATCCAATGCCTTTCCCAGAGCTCTGTATTGTCTCTCTAAATAATAAATCTATAGTTACCTACCACTTATAAAGCAATCAGACATACATTATTTAATTTAATTCTGATACTGTCAGTAAGGATCACTCAGCTGCAGGTAACAGAGAAGCTATGTGGCAGTTGTATAATCAAATGGGGTTTATTCTTTGCACATACCATGTTTCCCCGAAAATAAAACCAGGTCTTATATTAATTTTTGCTCCAAAAGATGCATTAGGGGTTATGTTCAGGGGATGTCATCCTGAAAAATCATGCTAAGGCTTATTTTCCATTTAGGTCTTATATTTGGGGAAACGTGGTAGGAGTAAGTCCAGACTTAATTGGGTGCTGGCATTACATCAGTGACTCATCGATGCCATCGAGATCCCAGGCTCCTTCTATCTTTTCCCTGTGCTATTCCAGGTATGTTGACTTTTCATTCTTAAGCTTGTATCATGTGTTTGCAAAATGTTTCTCATAGCTCCAGGCAAAACAAGGCAGGAACAAATAGTTGGAGCAGATGCTGGCAAGGGAGGGAAGCAAACAGTATTTACTTCTTTTATAAAGGAGAAAAAAGGTCTACCTAAGAGGCATGCCAGTCACATGGCCACCCCCAGCAGGAAAGGAGACTGGGAAGGTGAGCTGTTAATTTATTACAGTCTCTCTAGTGGAGGCAGGACAAACATAAGGAAGTTAGAAATGGCTGTTGGGGGTGAGAAAATAGTAGCTTCCACTTCTAGGTATCATTACAAAAATTTCTAAGGTAAGTTCACAGATCCAGGGAAATTGTGACTTGTCCAGTGTCCTAGAGATAATAGCCAGTGTTCTAATGGTTTCAAATGAAAGTTTATGACTCCATCCTCTAAAATTTCAACTGCATTACAATAGCACACAACTAGGCATTGTTTCTCAATTTTTCCGATGGACAGTAAGAACAGTCCTTAAATTTACTTTTGGGGATATTATTTACTCCATAATTTATACCATGTTTTTGTTTTTTCCAAAAAAGGTAGGAAGGATTACAACAAAAGGTATGTATATATCTAATAATGTTGTACAAATTGAAATAAAGAAAACAAAAAGGATACAATGAAAGAAGAAATAAAACACACTAACCACAAGGGTCATAGAGTTACAGAGATTATTTTTAAATGTTATATACAACTTCTCAGCATCTGGAGGGGAAGAAAGGATCAAAGTGGGTTTCAATAAGTTCCCCTTATATTCTGGAACCTCGATGGAAACATTATAAATTTGAAAGACAAACTCTTTTCCATAATTAAATTTATAAAATTTTAAAAATAATTTATGTGCTCTAATTTCACGAGGTTAGAACCTCTCATGGTTAAAGAAATGGCTAGACATAATGTTTCTTATGCTATCCTCTGTGGGCATCACTTCTCCTAGTCAGACCTTTTTTTTTTTCTCGCATAGACATTTGAACCTTAATTACAGAAGTAAGACATGCCCAGTGGGAACACACACACACAGAGGGAGGAAAGGAGGGACAGAGGGAGGGACGGAGGGAGGGAGTGACGGAGGGAAGGAGAGGGAGAGGGAGAGGGGAAGAGAGAGAGAGAGAGACAGAGAGAGAGAGAGAGAGAGAGAGAGAGAGAGAGAGAGAGAGAAACAGATAAAAGGAAAAGGGAAATAAACCACCTCTAATCCTACCACCTGAAGACAACTGTTTACAGGTTGTGGCATGTATCTAGTCAATATTTTTTCATGCATAAAAATGCATATTTTTATTTCCAAAAATGCTATTATACTGTATATGCTGTTTTCATGTCTGATTTTTCATTTATGAATGTATCAGGAACACTACCCCAAATCAATTAACAGCATTATACAACATGATTTGTAATTTCACTCTCTTATTTCATTATATGGATATATATCACAGTGTTTTAACCAATTACTAAATTTTGGATTTTTAGGTTTAAAATGTTCCCCTATTGTAAAAAGTAAATATATATCACTGTATGTGTGTATATATATATCTTTGCATGCATATATGATAAATTACTAGAATTGAAATTGCTATGTCAAATGTTGGAGTATTTTTAAACCTTTTGTCTCATACTGCCAAACTGATCTCCAGAAATTTACTCTTACCATCTCAGCCAAGCTTTTGACAGGAGCTGGATAGCAGACAATTTGAATTGTAGTCTCTGATGAATACCACATGAAGTACTACCATGACATTTGAAACAGCCTTCCTCTTTCTCAAACCTCAATACGAAGGTGACATGGGAAGTTCTGCCCTGGGAGTCAGAAGACTTGGGTTCTGGTTGGGGTATTATTATATGCTCTACTAATTTTTGATTGATCGCTGTGAAGAACAAATGAGATGATATATATATATATATATATATATATATATATATATATACATATATACATATATATATACCATCATGATGATATATATGATATATATATGATGTGTATATATATATCATATATATATATATATATATAAACATTCTCCATAAATGTCATAGAACATTGTAAACATAAGAAATTGCTAATCCAACAATGGCATTCTTCTAGAGATATCCAGAAGGAAGAGACACTTATCTTGACCATAAATGAGAGGAGGAAGAGAATCTCCCTGGAGAATGCTCTTAGGGATCAAATCTTGTGTTCTCAAGACCTCCTGTGTCACTTTTTGCTTCATCTTTTAGGAGATAGTTAAAGAAATGTGAACATGCATTCAATTATATAGGCTTCTTGCTGGGTGTTGGTACGTGAGTGATTTTCTCATAGAGCCCAAGGCCAACTGGATATTAAGAGACAATACAAGAGAGGCAAGGGGTAGTTCCTTCCCCTTTCTGATATCAAGGAAAAGATTGAGGCCAGTGTTCATGAAACATTTCAAGGATTCCTGGCAATAAATACTGTGCTTTGTATTGTTTTAAAATTACTTTATAAGTTGAGTACATTAAAAAGTCACTGAATCTGTTCCAACAAGATTATTATTCTCACTAATTACATCTATTCTCAAGTGAAATCACCATTATCATCATTGTCTTCTCTGAAAGCTTAGCCTTTTTTTAATTTTTATAATATCAAATAGGATAACACATTGGAATGATTTTTCCAATATAAGTGATGGTGAATAGCCAAAATAGCAAAATACGTGACTCTGGTGATGAAGTTTGCTGAACTTTAAACAGGAGAGTCCCATGCCAAAAATAATTCTGAATAGTCTTGCTTTAGTAAGTTGGTCAGAACATGAATATTACTTAATGTCATTTTTTTGGTGTCTATCCATTTGGCAGTGTCAGACGTATTCTCTTTCTGACAAAATTTGACTCTTGACATCAAAGAATTAATAACACCAAGTTCAGGGCAGGAGTGATTTATGCACTGATGCCTTTCTATGGACTTTTCCTGATAAGTCAGCTGTTCACAAGGAAAAAAAAGCGTTGCCTGCACTTGTCACATCACATGATGCTATGCTCAGACAACCCCTGAAATTCATAGCATTTTTCCAGTGTCACATACTGTATGTCATGCCGGCTGCAACTTCGGTACTCTTTTCCTCCAATATTTTAATGGGCAAACTTGAGTAATACATTTCCCAATTTCAAACCCTTCAACACTGACAGTCCAAAACTCCTGAGGATATGAACTAATGCAAAGGATTCCGGCAGTGCTGAGCAGCCTCAGCTCTGGTCTACCAGTGTCGAGTCCTCGAGCTCTTGAGAAATAATTTTACTTATTAAAACACATTTTCCCTTAAAAATACTATGGAAAAGACAAAGTTCTCAGTGACCTCTTAGAAAATTGTTGAATTAAGGAGAGAAGTCGCCATAACTCCTTCATTTTAAATTCTAGTGAAAGTATAATTAATGTACCACGAAAGAGCTCTGCTTTTTGTTCATAGATTTGAATTATTGAACTGAACCTGTACCTTGGGACTATATTGCAAGCCCAATGCTTCCCAGCATTTCCTTTCTCTCAAAATAAAGACAATGCCAAAAAGTTGTATTAAATAATGTGGCATATATTTGCAGGTTTGTAGCCAATGGTTTAGAATCCTTTAAGATTACCAATTCTGCCAGGAATTTCAAACTCCTTAATTTGAGACTGACCCATCAGTGTGGTTGTGACGAACTTTTCAACAGTGTTTAAAAACCATTTTGCATAAAGTATTTTATTAATTTGATTTCAAAGAGTGAGTCAGCACCATGGTAGAAATTTACACTGAGTTAAGTGTTAATATACACGAAAGAGCTACTTGTAAAAATTCACTAATTTGGGTCTCTGATGATTTTATATCATTTTTGTGTGAATATTATATATCTTGATGCCAATGCTTCATGAAAATTTATTGAAGCAAAAGCCTTTTAAAAATATATGTCATATTATTTATTTCTTTGTGTGTTTTTTTCACCACAGCATCTTAACCTTCCTTTTAAGAAAATAAGGAATATTAAAAATTAGCACTGTTTCAAGTGCAAGGTCAATAGCAGACAAAAATCATTTGATTTCTTGAAATAAAGCAACCTCAGTTTAAAGGAAAGCTGCTGATTGAGAATACTAGTAAAGATAATAATACCCTGACTTAAAGATTTGAGTTGTCACTTCCTTTTTTGAAAATATTGTCTTTATTTCGTAATAGCCCTGGGCCATGAAGTTGTTTACAATCCAATAGAAGACAGTAGACAAATGACTATGGATTAGTCAAAAGAACACTAAAAGAAAGCATTGGCTAGCAGAACAAGCTAATCTCAACTCTATATACCATTCTATAAAAGAATGAGAAATTATTTGATAAAACTGTCAAAGAGGCAGTTGATCATTCACATCATTTCATACATCACTGCCAATGACCCTCCCATCATTTAGTCTAAAATCCCAACCAGGCTGACCAGTCTTCAAAAGTGGCTTTAATCTACCAGTTCTCAAGTTTTGCGGGGATTGTGGCATGGTGGATAATTAGTTCTAATTGATTCTAAGGAAATTATCATAAATATTCAGGGTTAATGATAAGGAATTTCAATTCAATGTTGTTTACAATAGCAAAGCACGAACAATTTAATTTTCAAAAACAAGAGTTAGTTATAAATAGTACATTCAAGAAACAAACTGATATAACATACGAAGGTCTTATAATTAAGTTTGCAAACTCATCCTAGAAAAATTGCTATGTACTTCATTTCTGGATATCACTATGGTCACCTTTGAAGTACTCCCCTTGGGAAGTAATGCACTGATGCCAGTGCCTAGTCCACCCTTCAAAGCAATTTTGGAACTCTTTCTCTGGAATGGCCTTCAGAGCTGTCATTGTATTACCCTTGAAGTCCTGAATGTCATCAAAATGTCTCCCTTTCAGTATTTCCTTTATCTTTGGGTAAAGAATGAAGTCATTGGGTGCCAGATCAGGTGAGTAGGGAGGGTGTTCCAATACAGTTGTTTGTTTACTAGCTAAAAACTCCCTCACAGACAGTGCCATGTGAGTAGGTGCATTGTCATGATGCAAGAGCCATGAATCGTTGACGAAAAGTTCAGGTCATCTAACGCAGCCATTTCAGCACTTCCAAATAGTAAACTTGGTTAACTGTTTGTCCACTTGGTACAAATTCATAATAAATAATCCCTTTGATATCAAAAAAGGTTAGCAACATCATTGTAACAAGTTCATAAACTTAATTATCAGACCTCATAAGATGTTGTAGAAGAATATTAAGTGTCATGGCAAAACGTTTAAAATACTGTTAGGTAAAATATTATCAACTAATATACATATAAATGTATATGTAAGCTTAAAAATATTACATCGAATACCAAAAATTGCTAGAGATGACAGAATTATGAATGATATCCTTCTGTTTTGTGGTCATTTTAGCTAACTAAAATGAATTTGTAAAGAAAAATGTAATTTTAAAAAGAATTTACAGTTTCATTATGGGCTTACACTAGTCAGCCAACACAAATACCAAAGTTGTAATAGGGAAGTTTAGTGTTGTTTGTATAGTAGTATAGTTGCATTACTTTTATTTTGATGGAATTTCTAAAAATTCAGCTGCGTAAAGTGGAGAAATAAATCTCTAACAGAAAATTCTGACTCCTTGATCATCACTTGGGGAGAATCTTTAAAAGAAGCTTCCAGAAACCTCTCCAAAGATGTTTCCCATGTCCCAATCCGAGCCACTGGTCTTACCCAATGTTTAAACTTCACAAAGAAGGAAAATTGAAGCAAAGCTTTAGAAGTGTGACAGGGACATGAGTTGGTCAAGTGGAAGCAGGTAATACTATTGGAGACCTTTTTCAGGTTCAAAATATTGTCTACTCAAAATCAGATTTGGTTCTTTTAGCCATAAAAGATCATCCTGCTTTTTAGTAAGCACAACAATTAAATTTTTATAACTCTTTTGTCCTTTAATTTAGTCATTATGTAACAACAATAGCAGGATAAAAAGGAAATTATAACTTTACTAGTTGGCATCAGCTCTATGCTTAGGGAAAGAGTTGCCATAATTAGGAACCTTTTGATAGAAGTTTGGAAGAAAACAACAAAGAAATAGGAATAGGGATTTGAGGCAATTTAGTTTCTTATGTGGTGGGGTGATATCTGCGTTAGGAAGAAATAATTCTATGTACTGCCAGATCTTAAAATGGCAGTCATGTATTCAGTTCAATCCACAGGCATTCTGCAAAATGTGGGGTGCAAAGATTTGTAAGCTACAATCCCTGCCCCAAAGGACTATCCAGTCATCACAATCTATAATGTAATTTGTAAACTGTTCATCAAATTGCAATAAGTTACTGGAAACATTAAAAAGCCTAATGGTGAATAGTTTTCTTGTGGAAAATTAAAAAGCTGTATCACCTGAAAAATCTGTCTACCTTCCTTGCATTTAGTAAAGTATACACCCGCCTCTGTAGTGCCATTATGTTGAGGGATAACAGAGCACGAAGCCTAAAAACGAAGTACATTAAGTAACAGCACCCTTCACTCTAGGAAAGCATGGATTTTTCCCATATGGTATGTACTGCTCCTAATCAAATTCTCTCTGACTCCCTGTACTGCAGTAGATTGGGGACATATTACACAATTGTTAGTCATTTATTTTGTCACAAATTTTTAAAAACCTATGTAGTACTTGCACTACACTTTAAAACTATTTTTATTTAAATCAATCTAAATTAATTCACTTTTTAAAGCTTTATTCTGAGGAATAAAATCCATGAAATCATGACTTTGATGTGTAAATTGCATTTTTCTAATACAATTAAAATAAACATTAGTATGAAAAAAAATGTTCATCAGCATATCATCTAAAAGAACCATATCACACCCTATCAGCAGCAATACAACATAGACACTAAGATAAACAACCCAGAAGTCACACCACCTGTGTTAAAATTCCAGCTCCACCATGATTCACAGCTGTGTGACTTTGAATAACCTCTCTGTGCAAAGATGGCCTCAGGGTTTTTTTGAAAATTAATTTGGGGAAGGTATTCAATAATGTTGTAAAGATTTTGTTGGGTATCCGATGGACATGCGTCCTATTTGGGAGACCACCTCAGGGATACTGTGGATACCTGATCATGGCATTGTACACCAGAAGCTAAACATTAATGAATGCCAACTATAATTTTATATATATAATGTGATGGTTCAGTGTGAGGTCGGAGGGATAGTGGATGGGGGGAGGGGGGTTCACAGTGTGAGGGATATAAATGATGAACGTCTAAGTATTACCTTGTCTTGTACACCTGAAACTAATAAATAAAAAAATTAAAAAAAAAAAAACCTCTCTGTGCATAGGTTTCCTCATCTATATACTTACTTTCCAGTTTTGTTGTGAGAAATAAATAATTTAATATATTAAAAGTATTCAGGACCCCCCAAAAAAAGAAAATAAAACTTTTATAAATGCTAGCTGGTATCAACTATTATTATAACATAAATTGAGAGGGTCCCAGGGACTGGAGACAACTGATACCATCCCTCGAGGGTTTTATTTATTTACAAGCAAGAAGGTAATGCCCTGAAAAGTTCTGGGTTCTTTGACATATTCAGCAAGTGGGTTGTGAACCTGTCCTCTGCAAGACCACAACCCAGAAAGAACATCATTTAGCACTGCCCTAGGATGCACTAGTCTGATAGCAAGATCACCAAGAGCACATGCATCTTTGTCTGACTGAATTTGAATGAAATGAAAGATACTTCAGATTTGCAGGGGTTCACTTCTTTGCAACAGGTCACCAAACAGAAAACTTCCTGTTATCTTGCTGATTTAAAAAGGAGAAAACACAAAGTTCACAGCTGAACAAAATAACCCATGAGAACTCATAAGCTGTACAAAGAGGAAAACCTGAAATACCAACTCTTTTGTTTATATCGCCTTTCTTTGTTTATTTCTCCATTCACAGTTGCAGCTGATGGTGTAAATGCATTCCTGCCTAAGGCCAAACTCAAATGTGTTTCGTTTGTAAACATCATTGATTCACTGAGTCACTTAGACCAAAGTATAATTTTCTGAGTGTGAACATCAGGGTTTAAACACAATAAAATGTAATCTCAAATTCATTTGTATTTGAAAGTAATTGTATAGACAGACTATGCTTGTGACTATATGTTCAAGCCTTCTGAAAAAGAAGTTAACTGGTTAGATGAAGCCTTAGGGGGAAATTCTATTTCCAGTGTATCATTACTATTTGTTAACAGCATTCTTGATTTTGAATAATCATAGAGGAAACACACACACACACACACACACACACACACACACACACACACCACTAAGGCATAGTTCTCCAGCAAACTTGAGGAAGGAAGGAAGCAGCCATCTTCTTATTATACAGCTATTTCCCAACAGGCTCTTCAGGCACAGAGGGTCTTACTGAATTTTAACGTGCTCTGTACCATGTTTTTTTTTGTTGTTGTTATTAAATCATTTTGTCTATTCTATAATATCCAGTAGCAATCTGCTCTTTAAAAAACTGCTCCAAGTAATTGAATTAAAAAAATATACATCTTGACTATTTTGGGTTCTAGAAAACAGGAAGTTTTCCTTCTCTGCAAGACTACAAATAGCATAGCATACTATAACATAGTGTACTACAATATAGTATAATAATTAAGTACTATATATACATATAATTATACATGGAGCTTTGCTGGGTGCTAGGGATACATAGGTAGGTCTCAAAAAACTCACAGTATTCAAAAGAGAAGAAAAATCAAGATTTACATCAGCAGTGAGATAAGTGCTTAAAAACCATAATTGTAACTTACTATGTGAGTTGGAAACGGGGAGAAAACAGGCAGTTAGCTATGTACAGTTTTTTTCAAGAAGTGGTGAGAGTTGCTATGCTGCATAGGACCAGGAGGAGGAGTTACCCAGATACTGTGTTTCCCGGTAATAAGACCTAGCAGGATCATCAGCTTTAATGCGTCTTTTGGAGCAAAAATTAATATAAGACCGATCTTATTTTAATATAACATAAGACCAGGTATAATACAATATGATATTAATATAATATAACATAACATAACATAACAACATAACAATATAATATAATATAATATAACATAATACAATACCAGATATAATATAATGCCAGGTATAATATAATATAATGTAATATAATATAATACCGGGCCTTATATTAAGTTTTGCTCCAAAAGACCCATTGAAGCTGATGGTCTGGCTAGAAAACACAGTATACATGCACGGATAGGGTATTCAATCCAGTTACTTAGAATTTTAGCTGTCGATAATGTATTAGTTGTTTCCAGTGATATGGGAATTGTCTCCCTCAATGATATGTGCTACTGAATTTCAGGCAAAGTTATTTTATACTGAGTTAGATTGCTGAATTATCTGCATTACAACTGAAGAGGAGAGGACCAACTCAATTGATACATAAGTAAAGGATATGAACTGAGGACAGAAATGTATTCCTTAAAAAGTAGGTAATGTTTTGTTTACATTCTCAATTGTCTATGCTTTTAGATCTGAATGGATTCAGGGAGGAGTTTTGTTCATGGAAAAGCATTTCTAAACAACAGTAGCTCGAAATTTACTCATGATGTTAAAACTGTGGCGAATGTGGCAGAAATGATTCAATGTGACTGAGACCTGTTTATTGTGAATTGCTAATTAGTATAATTATTAACATTCAGAGACTTGCAAAGCAGGAAATTTTCAGCCTTGAGTACTTATCATTCACATGACAGAACAAAATTAAAATAAAATAACACAGCAACAGAATAAGTAATAAAATGTTCTACAAAATTTCTTGGGAACAATCTATTAGACAACTATAGAATTATAGAAATTGTTCAGCAATTCAGATTGCCATTTTATTCCATTTCTATAAAATATTTTTTAGAAATTTCAGGGACAGTGCTCTGTAAAGGGGAACATCTACAAAAGCTGTATATTCAATTCCCTCCAGATCACAGTCTAAGAACACATCTTTAATATACGGCCTTTCTATCAGCCCCCCAAATGTCCTTTACTAAACAGAATGTTAAATCTCCTTTATTGCTCACACAAAAGCTGAGAATTGTACTCCAAAGAAATCAATGCATATTCTAAGCAGAAGAAAATTAACAGAAATACCTAGGCAAGTTGGAAATAATAAAGAATTTTTACTTATGCCTATTGGAAAAAAAAAGTACATTCATACAAAAAAATCCTCAGACAAGTACTTTGAATCTGCTTTCTATCTCAGATTGAGTCAAAATTACTAACCAAATTAATACTATCCTTGAGCTGGGAGTTGAATCAAAACCAGAACAGAAGTCTGATTTGGAATAGTTTAAATCAAAAAGTAAACTCAAATCAGTCTTTTTCTATTCTGTTGAAATTCATTTATAACTAAATCCAAGAAAAGAATTAGGTTCAAAAAGCAGCAGTTAATGAGGTTGACACCATTCACATCATAGCTGTGTGGCTATGAAAATAGAGATGAGATTTTTGGAAATTATAGCCCTCACAATAAAAGATATAGTGAGACATCAAAATGAGCTAACATGATTCCCTAAAATGCCTTTGACCCACCATGTGCATATAGTATGCATTTTAATATCTAAGCATTCATTTAGCGAATATTAATAACAATGCAGCTGTTAGAAACACTGAATAAAATGTCGTGATATTTATACATAGCTGAAGAACAGCATATATAAGCATATAATTATATACTTAAAGTTGATAAGACATTATTTCGTTTATTCATTCTAGTGGCGCCTGTATGTGCCACACTATGTTTAGTACCAGAATAGAAAGGGATGAGATAGAGCTGATCACTGCCTTCAAGGAGTTTTGATCTAGGAAATACTCAAAATCCATTTTTATGGTAATCAAATGATTAAAAGGCCTAGTTAATATAGGTCATACAGTAACAGGCAAATTCTATGAACTATTTCAATATAATTTTTCATTTCTGAGCTTCGTAACTATAGGCCGGCATGAAGGGCAGAGAGACTGTTCAGATGATAATTAGAATTAGAAAATAGAACTTTTGGACAGTAATAAAGGAATCATAAATAATTAAGTTTGAGTAAATAAATATTATTAATAATAAGCCCAATATAAGGAAACAACCTTCAGAGAAAAGGTCTTTGAGGGATGCAGAGAAGAATTTAGGAAGAATCATGAACAAAGAAAACAAATTTAGATAGAACCAGAACTGAAACAACTCCTTTAGCTACATGTGGTTAAAGGCTTATCATTTTCTAATGCAGAATGAAAGTTAAAACCATATCATTTTTTTGAGTTTATCATAAATTGTCATATAACAATATGTATAGTTCTCACTCTGTAGTATGGGTTTATCTATTCTCAGTGAAGCATCTCCATTCTCTCTATAAATTCCAGGTTTAAGAAACACTCCAGGTGTTATTGCAAGCAAATGTCTGGCTCCCGTCTGATCACTGTTTTCAGGCCTCCCATGTCCAGAGCAAGCCTTTCTTACATACTGATGCTGTAATGGGGTAATTTTTGTGTGGGTATAACACATTATTTCTAAATGCTTGGCTTACAACTTTAGTGTTATCTAGCATTTTATCTAGTTTTGCTCGTGGATTTCCTTGGAAGATCTCCTCTCTGGGTAAGCTGACCATGTGCCTACTCATGTGCCACATGCACCCCAGACAAAGAGGCAAGCTATGAACACTACCCAGAGATTTTACAACTGTGTTCCTGAAAATATTTTATTTATTTATTTTTTATACCTTCTCACTTCACTATCATCACCACTCAGCTTTGTTCAACCTCTACTCATTTCACTAGTTTTCAAATCCATCTTTGTTCAACTTCATCTGAGTTTCTTGGTTGTTAACACGCATAGGCTAACCTACAGTTACCTTTGTTGTGAATCCATTGTGTTAATATCGCTGCTCACTGCCCTGTATCATGGATGAGAACTGCTATCAATTTTTACTCCTCGCTCCTAAGAAATAAGACACTCCAGGAGAAAAACAGTTGTTAGGTTGGTTCCTCCTTGATAGTATAATTAACTGAAACAAAGTCATACATTTACCCAATGATGAATTCCTTAACATGTAATTTGTTCTTTTCCTTATTCTTTTTACTTTTGCTGTTCTCAAACATAATTTTCTGGGGGGGAAATGATATTTTTTACACCCTTCACTACTTTCCATCTTTTTTCCCCTTTCTACCTGCATTCTTCATAATTTTTTCATAACTATTGCCTACTTCACTAATGCTCTCTTTGGATGTAGTATTCTGCTGCTAAAACTATCCACTGAGTTCTTTCTTTTGTTATTGCATTGTATTTCTGGGATTTCTATTTTGTTCTTTTTCAAATCTGATATTTTAGTCTATATACTTTCAGTTTCCTGCTAGAATTTTCAAACACGGATTACTTTTTATTCGTAATCTGACACTATCATTTTAACGCGTGATATTTTAATATGTCAAGTTTTTGCATATGTCAAGTTTGTGTCTGTTGAGTCTTCTAATTCCTATATATGACACCTTATTCTTTATGTGCCTACTCATCTTTAACAAGGACAAATGGCTGTTATAGATACATTCCTAAAAGGAATCACAGCAAATTTCTTGTTAAAAATAATGCAAGCCAGGAGACTGTGGATTAACATCTTTAAAGTAATAAAAGAAAAAAACAAGTGTTTCAACCTAGTAAAAATATCTTTCAAATATTTAAACAAAATAGAAAACATTTTCTGATATACAAAAGCAAAAATAATATCTCACCAGCGAACCTATAATATAAAAAATGTTAAAGAAAATCCTACAGGCAGAAGAAAAATGATACCAGATAGAAATATAAATTGACACAAAGAACACAGAAATGGTAAATAGTGAGTAAATGTTTTTTAATTTTAAATTTCAAATTCGCTTGAAAATATAATTGAATTTTAAACAAAAACAATAACAATGAATTGTGGGATTTATAATATATGTAAAATGAAAATGGATGATGTCAACAGCACAAAAAGTGGGAGTAGAAAAATAAAAGTAAATTACTATAAAATTCTTATATAGTATGTTGTTTTTGTATGATATTACTTAAAGGTCAGTTGTTTGATTAAATATATATACTATATACATTTTTAAAAAAAAACACTAAAATATTTATAGTGAATAAGCAAATATGAGATTAAATGAAATCATAAAAACACTTTTAAAAAAATCAATCCGAAAGAAAGTAGAAAAAGAGAAAAGAGAAACAAAGAACACATGTGACAAACACAGAACAATTAGCAAGTGTCAGATTTAAATCCAACTATATTACTAAAAACATTAAATATAAATGAACAAAGCACCCCAATTAAAATAAAAATTTGTTGGGTTAAAAGAAGGACTCAACATTATGCTGCTTACAAGAAGCCTACTTTAAAGATTAAAAACAAAACAAAACAAAACAAAAAAACAGATTAAAAGTAAAAGGATAGAAAAAATATACTTTAACATCATTAATTCAAAGAAAACTTGAGTGACTGTATTAACATCAAACAAAAGTTTTTAAAGCAAAATATATTATTAGGGATAAACAAAGGGTCATTTCATAACGAATTAGGGGTCAATTCATCAAGAGAACATAACAATTCTAAAACTTTATGCATCTAATAACAGAGCTTCATAATACATGAAGCATAAAATTGATGCAATTACAAGGAAAAGCATTGGGTTGGTGCAAAAGTAATTGCGGTTTAAAAGGTTAAAAAATGCAAAAAATGCAATTACTTTTGCACCAACCTAATAGTTAAATCCAGTTAAAGTTAAAAAAGATTTCCATGCTCTTCTTTCGACATCTGATAGAAAAAGTAGACAAAAAATTAGTAAGGATGGATATACAAGATTTAAACAAGTCTATCAATCTGGATATACAAGATTTGAACAAGTCTATCAATCAAGGTGACCTAATTGATATTTATAGAACACTCCACCAAATAATGGCAGAATACATATTCTTTTCAGACACATGGCACAATTATCAAGAAATAATTTTAGAGTTTAATAAGTTGCCTGAATATTTGATAAACTTATTTATTTATTTATTTATTTATTTATTTATTTATTTATTTTATTAGTTTCAGGTGTACAAGACAAGGTAATACTTAGACGCCCACCATCTACATCCCTCACACTGTGAACCCCCCTCCCGCCACCCACCATCCCTCCGACCTCACGCCCAGCCATCACATCACACACATAAAAGTATAGTTGGCATTCATTAATGTTTAGCCTCTGGTGCATAACGCCACGATCAGGCATCCACACCATCCCTGAGGTGGTCTCCCAAATAGGACGCATGCCCATCGGATACCCAACAAAACCCCTACAACATTACTGAGTAAGTTCCCCAAATTAATTTCCAGAAAACCCTGAGGCCATCTTGCAGCCACCAGCCACCTCCCAATCCCTTCACCTTTCCCCTTATCCCCACCCCCCCCCTCGCCCCCGCCCATCTAACAACTCTCAGTTTTTTCTTTGTGTCCTCAAAACTCTCTGATTAGTTCATTCACCTATTCTTTTCTTTAGATTCCGCATATAAGTGATATCATATGGTACTTGTCTTTCTCTTTCTGACTTATTTCACTTAACATAATGTTCTCTAGATCCATCCATGTTGTTGCAAATGATAAGATTTCTTTCTTCTTTATGGCTGCGTACTGTTGGTGGGATTGCAGATTAGTGCAGCCACTATAAAAAACAATATGGAGGTATCTCAGGAATCTGAAAATGGAACTACCCTATGATCCAGTAATTCCACTCCAAGGCATCTACCCGGAGAAATCCAAAACTCCAATTCAAAAATCAGTATGCACTCCTATGTTTATTGCAGCACTTTACCCAATAGCCAAGATAAACATATTTAAATGTTTATCTACACCAACCTAATATTTATAAAATAGAAATTTTTTTTGATTAAAGATTATTGGGGTGACAATTGTTACTAAAGTTACATAGATTTAAGGTGTACAATTCTGTATTACATCATCTATATATATTACATTGTGTGTTTACCACACAGAGTAAGTTCTCTTTCCATCATCATATATTTGATCCCCTTTACACTCGTACCATCCCCCTTACCTTTACCCTCTGGTAACCACTATTGTCTGTGTCTATGAGTTTTGTTTCTTCATTTGTTTGTCTTGTTCTTTTCTTGTTTTTAGTTTTATATACCACATATCAGTGAAATTATATGGTTCTCAACTTTTTCTGTCTGACTTATTTTGCTCAGCATAATAATCTTAAGATCCATCCATGTTGTTGCAAATGGTACTATCTGCAAATGGTACTATTCTGCCATCTTTTGATATTGCAGAATACTATTCCACTGTGTATATATATCTCAACTTCTTTATCCAATCATCTACTGAAGGACACTTTGGTTGTTTCCATGTCTATAAAATAGAAATGAAAATAAACCGCATTTATAAGTATATAGGAATAAGTGTTAATTAGTAGCAAAAATTGTATGAAAGCTATCCAGAAAAAGTATAAAATTTATGAAAAATCACTACAGAGTGCCTAAAAGTACAAATGGGTAGTTACAAAATAGTCATGGGAATATAAAGTACAGTATAGGGAATATAGTAAAAAACATTGCAAAAACTGTGTATAGTGTCAGATGGGTACTAGACTTATCTGGGGAATCACTTTATAAATTATATAAATGTCTAACCAATACACTGTCCAACTGAAACAAATATAAACAATATTAAATGTCAAATATAATTTTAAAAAACACTCACAGGGATATAAAGTACAGCATAAGGTATATCATCAATAATAGTATAATAATTATGTATAGTGTCAGATGGGTAATAGATTTACTGGGGTTATCACTGGGGTTATGAGGTATATAAATGTCTAATCACTATGTTGTTTTGTACACCTGAAAATAATTTTAAAAAGGAAAAAAGATATATCAAATATATAAATAGAATAATTCAATGCTTTAAGATGTCAGGTTTTCTCAAATAATATGACTTTAAATCAATTTTAATCATAACCCAAATAAAGTTTTTCAAGGAACTGGACAAAAGGATACTAAAATTTATATAGACGGGGGGAGGGGGGAATCAAATGTTAATGAGGAGATTTCTGGTGAAGAGAATACGGTGAAATGGAACTTACCTTTTCATATATAAAGATTTATTATGCAGCCATAACAATTAGAACTATATAGGACTGCAATAATTTCATAATAATTTCACAATAATTTCATAATAATTTCACTATTGGTACAGTTTGTAGAGTCCAGAAACAGACCCACACGTATAAGTACACTTGATATATAAAAAAAGTGGTGGGGCATATTACAGGAAATTAAATGAACCTGACAATAGGATAGCCATAAGAAAGAACTGAAATAGAATTGCTACTTCCATCACACATAAAAATTAATTCACAATGGGTTAAAAACTTAAATACGAAAGGCAAATTTTTAAACAAGATGCAAAATGTATTAAGTGAAAAGAATATTAATAAATTTGAGGAGTAAAAATAAATTGATTAACAAAAACCTTTATAAAGAATGTGAATGAAGGAGACTTCTTAAAATAGAATTCTAAGTTAATGCATTCATTATAAAACAATTTGGCACTATCTTACAAAGCTCAACGTAACCTACAACCCAGCATTCATATAACCTACAACCCAGCAATTCCACTCCTAGGAACTTTTGTACATAAGCACTAGGATACATGTACAAAAATGTTCATATTTGTGAAACTGGGAACAAGTCAAATGTTCATCCACAGAAGGTATGAAAACATCGTGCCATATTTCTACACTGGAATACTGTAAAATCATGAAAAATGAAATATAGGTATATATAATTACATGGATGAGTCAAGGATGACATTGAGTAAATGCCATAAAATTACATATAATATACAATTTTTATGTAACTCAAAAGCAAGCAAAACTAAATAATTTACTGTTCTAATTTTAAGTAGTGTTCATATATTAATATTCTGTATCATAACCTACCTGTTTTTACATGTGTTCTTTTACATATTTCAAATATTATTAATAAAACTTGTTAAAATTTACTATCCTCATTTTATAATGGCACTTAACCTCAAAAAGGCAGATTAAGTTTGCCTAAGTATAATTTTCTCCAGTCAAAATCAATCCATTCCATGTCTCTTCAGTAACCTCTCCATTTTTTCTGCTCTTCACTGAACCCACCTCATTCTATTATCATTCCCCTTAGAGTACAAGCCATAAAAGATACGCGTTGTGTTTAAGTAGGTTTGAACATTTGGGGTGATTTCTTTCTAAATATTTCTTGTTCTTTTACTGTTCATATATCCTAGAACCCAATGAGTTATTTGAATATGAATACTCTTGCTGACTCATTTCAAACACACACTCAAAGCAATAACGTCTCAATTTATTTCCCCTATGCATAACTTATTTTTATCACATTATTTAGTACTTTGCACTTATTTCTATCTTTTAGGGATCACAAAGCTAATTTGCGAAAATCGCCTTAAATTATATGCCTACTTCCAAAGTGACTTTCAACTTCATTCAAATTAAATTAGATCTACCTGACCCGAAACTATCTGATCAATATAGCACAAAGAGACCATCTGGAATCTTAGGTTCTAGTCCTGGATCTGCCATTGACAACCTACATATTCTGATTCAAATTAATCTCATTCTCCAAATCTCAGTATTGGCATCTATAAAATGAAAATGTTGCTATACTTCTCTCTTAAGTAAACTACTGAATTCATTTTCTAAAATAACATAAATTGCATAATGATTTTTTTTGTAAAAATGAGATGAAATAATTTCTACCAAATACAAGGAATGATGTTTGATCCTTAGAAATTATTAGCAGGATTGAAACTCAATATTTAGGGTATTAACTAAAGTCTCCCTCCAACTGCATTCCCTGTTCTGCCATGTATCCATTAGTATCCCCCACTCCACATTTAAATAGCTTCTTAAAAGTAACAGTCTTCTCAGGGAGAAAGCAGATACAGCCTGAGTAAATCTATTGGGCTGCTGGATGTTGTTGAACTATATATATAGTCTTCAAAATAAGGTGCTTGAGTTACTTTGAATTCCAAATGTTTGACCTGAAACATCAAGAGGCAAAACATAAAATATCTCTCTCTCTCTCTCTCTCTCTCTCTCTCTCTCTCTCTCTCTCTCTCTCTCTCTTCTCTCTCTCTCTCTCTCTCTCTCTCTCTCTCTCACACACACACATACACACACACACACACACGCACACATACACATACACACACACACGCACACATACACACATACACACGTAATAATGTAAAAACTAGCTCCTTTTCAAAAGAAAGCACATAATCAACAGGATGTGTGGGAAAAAAAGAGAATTGGTAGACGAGAACAATTATATGAAAAATAGCAGATGTCCTTTGAGGCTCTTAAACTCTAGTCTTCTTACCCTTGGTTAGGATGAGAGAGAAAGGGAAATAGAAATCTCAGTTTAGTTTTGTGACCTGAGAGCAGAGACAATATGTGCTTTTCTTCCTATGGAATAGCCAGAGGGACACACCAATTATTTTTTCAGAGCCCCACCTGCCCTGTGATGCCAGAGCAACAGAGTGACAATAGCTGAATACAAGGCTGTGGCTAATGAGCCTGAGAGCCTGGGCCTGACCCCAGTCTCCTGCAGGGAAAACAGTGGGTAGAAAAACATGATAATGTTAAGGGAGGACTGGCAGAGATGCAGAGGCCAGTATGTGGAGAAGAAGGAGTCACAGTACTTAGATCTGATGGCCAGGCCATGACAAAACTGTGAACATTAGCACATGTCAGCACAAGATGGTAAGAGCCAGTTGAAGAAAAGTATGCCACAATCAATCACAGGAAAACCAGAGGGTGGAGCCAGACATGCCTTCCTATATAATGCCAATTATACACATACAGATTCCAGTCTAGGGGAAGTGAGGTAATAAGAATTTGATTTCACTGAATCATCATTTCCTTAAAAAGAAAACAAGTTTTAAACTAAGAGAGACTGAGTTATATTTCTGGTTACTACTAAGACTCCCTGTATAAAGTGGAAACAGGAAGAGATTGGCTAATAAATTTCTACTTACAGATGAAGAATAAAATCTTTTTAATATTGAGGTATACGGCTTAGGATATGTTTGCAGGCTTTATCAATAATTTTGTTGTTATCTTCATTACTATCACAGTCATTATTTTCACAAGATCCCTATTAATTCTCATGTGCTTGGAATAATTTTAACTAAAAACTCAGCTATGCAGAAACATACAGAGTCTACTTCTATTTAGGATATAAAAATCTGCAAACATTGTCATTCTCACTCTGAGGAAATTGCCATAAAACTATGATACCGTAACTCTTTTTGAGTCCATCAGAGAGTTAAGGTTTTATAGTGAATGAATTAACTTAGAATCCTATTATAAGAAGTCCAATTTATCCACATATAGGCAACCTAAATTCTAAAGAGAGACAAGCCTCTTCAAGGAGAGATGGCAAAAGATCTGTCTCACCTATGGCAGAGAACAAGATGAAGAGGAGACCACCATACCAATGGGTACAAATAAATCATCTAGGCTTTAAAAAATTGTTAAACTCCAAGACTGGGCTAACATCTCACTCTGAAACAACCAGGGGCCAGAATAAAAATGTTTTCATTTGGGTAAATTCAAGAAATAATCTTGGTACTAAGCTCCTAAAATTATGTAGGCAGAGATCGTCTAATTCTGAGGGAGAGGATGAAATTTCTGCCCAAGACCAATTACAGACACAAGGCAGAGTTTGGCTGCCAAGAGGTAATTTAAGGTTCAGGAATACTAAGAGAGTGGCACACCCAATGCCCAAGTACAAACAATGTACCTGCCAATGTACCAGGACAACAGAGAACCCAAGTACCCCTACCATGAGCCTAATAGTGAATAACAAACAAAAAAAAATTACTGGTATAGGAAAAGCAAGAGTATATACGAGGTCTGACAATTAGGTTTGTGAACTTGCCACCGTGCGCTTACATTGGCAGCACTGCACTGTCAAACAGCTCAGTAAGGTTTCGTAATCTTGTTATATCAGTGTCTAACAGCTGTGCTTGTTGTTGATGTATGGCAGTGTCCTGTTGAGTGGCGTATAGTATTCTTGTTGTGTGTTATTGTGTGCCACCATGAGAATGCCTGAGCTTGAATTAGAGCAACGAGCAAACATTAAATTTCTTGTTCAACTTGACAAGAGTGGAAGTGAAATCAGGGACATTTTAGTCCAAGTTTATGGAGATAATACCATGAAGAAAACAGCAATATAAAAATGGATTAAACATTTCTCTGAGGGGAGTGAATGTATTACTGAGGAAGAGAGGTCAGGGCAGCCATTAACGAGCAGAACTGGCAAACACATTACAAAAAATTATTGAGTTGTGCATCAAAATCATCGGCTGACTGTGAGAAGAAGCATAGCAGACCAAGTAAACATCGATAGAGAAACAGTTAGGAAAATCTTAACTGAAAATCTTGGCATGAGAAAGGTGTGTGCAAAAATGGTCCCAAAGGAACTCACTGATGAACAAAAGCAAAGGAGAGTTGAAGTTTGCCACCTTTTGGAGATACAAGACAATCTTTTGGGCTGTGTTATCATTGGTGATGAAACATGGGTGTACCAATACGACCCTAACACAAAGTATCAAAGTGTACAATGAAACTCAGCCAATTCTCCATGACTAAAAAAAGTTCTGTCAGTCCAAATCAAGAGTCAAAGCAATGTTGCTAACCTTTTTTGATATCAGAGGGATTATTCATTTTGAGTTTGTACCAACTGGACAAACAGTTAACCAAGTTTACTATTTGGAAGTACTGAAAAGGCTGTGTGAAAAAGTTAGACAAAAATGACCTGAACTTTTCACCCACAATTCATGACTCTTGCATCACGACAATGCACCAGCTGACACGCACTGTCTGTGACGGAGTTTTTAGCCAGTAAACAAATAACTGTATTGGAACACCTTCCCTATTCACCTGATCTGGCCTCCATTGATTTCTTTCTTTACCCAAAGATAAAGAAAATATTGAAAGGAAGACATTTTGATGATTCAAGACATCAAGGGTAATACAATGACAGCTCCGATGGCCATTGCAGAAAAAGTTCCAAAATTCCTTCAAAGGGTCGACTAGGCGCTAACGTTGGTGTATAGCTTCCCAAGGGAGTACTTCAAAAGTGATTATAGCAATATTCAGCAATAAGGTATGTAGCTCTTTTTACAGGATGAGTTCACAAACTTACTTGTCTGACCTTGCACATGTTTATAGAATCTTGAAGTCATAAACTCCACATAGCAGAAACAATCAGATTAAACCAATTTTACTGTTCATTGCCACTTAATCAATGTCTTTTAAGTTCTACTTTTCTGGCAAGAAGTAAAAATACTGATAATATTATGTCTGAGATTATCCCTTATGGAAAATGATTGTTTCTTCAATACATCAATTACAACCATTTTTCATAAATTTTCCCATAAAAGTTTCAGTTGGATAAAAAGTCATAACTCATGCATATTATACATACCGCACTCCGTTAATAAATAAAATACTTAAAGAACCTACTATTTTTGAAAAGCTGTAAATGGTATCAAAAAAAACCTATAGGAACATATTGATCAAGAAAGAAACTAGGCCAGAGATTGAAAACAAAAATCCAATTTAAATTACTAGAAATAGTAGTAGAAGATACACTTACATGATAAAAAAAATGAAAACTTCTCAGTGACGTCAGAAGCATGCCGATATGAGAGGGCTCCCTGATCTCAACCCTTGATGTTACAAGTACACAGCTATAATTCAACAAAGGATTCCCTGCTTAATACACTAATATGTCTGACAGATCCATGCATCAAAACATCTAAAGGTGGGTAAATAAGAACAAAGAGGGGAGAAGTGAGAAGAGCAGTGTACCCCACCTTGGATACAGACCAGAGCTCACTGCAGGTCTGGAAACGGGGGAGAAATCACATTGCAGTGTGTGCTTTCTGTAGCCATGAGAATTACTGCATGAGTGATCAGCATATACTGTGGCTGAATCCAGTGACTGGGGCAGAGATAGAATACAGAGGTGGGACAGCTGTGGTCTAGCAGCTGCTATTGCAAGGCAGAAAACAAAGTATGGAGCCTGGCCACCTCCCCCACCCTCTGAGAGCTCACCTTCTCACTGTCCAAGAGCTAGGAGTGGGCCCCAGAAGAAGCTATTGCAATGAATGTCCAGTTAGAGAGCACAGTATCTACAGAGGTAAAAATGGAGAGAGATCCTGAGTGGCAGACATCCACTGCGACTAATCCCAGACATAAGATTGGAGACACAGAGGTGAGGCAGTTGGAGTCTGGTAGTACCAATTACTAGGTGAACAAAGCCATAAACACACAAGTAGCCTCTCCCAGCCCACCCTGCCCCCTCCCATTTCTGCTGATTCCAACTAAGGCATCTGGGACACGTAGGGCAGTGAAGTACTGCATCTGGTATCAGGGAGCAGTGCTGGAATTTCACAAGCTTGGAACTGCATCGCCACCACATTCAGTCACAGGGTGGTGTCCTGAGACAGAGGCAACTTGGTCACAGAAGAGACACCCACCTCCTCAGGGAATACAAGGCATTTTCCATAAAGCAGCAGAGATCCCAGAAGCCAGAGCAGTGTAAGAGAAAATAAAATACTTGCACTCCAGTGCCATTTCTGGAAAATTAAAGAAAGACCTCTCCGTATAAATCTGCTCAAGAGGTATCATTTTTAAGAAGAAGAAGAAGAAGAAGAGGAGGAAGAGGAGGAGGAGGAGGAGGAGGAGGAGGAGGAGGGAGAAGAAGAAGAATTCCCATAAATGCCTACACAGAGAAATAATCCATCAAATACCATAAACAATCAAGATAACAAGACAGCTTGGAAAGAAAATGAAATATCTCCAGAAAATAAACTTAAATACATAGGAATATATGATTTAAATGACAGAGAATACAATATTGCAGTACTGAAAAAACATAATGAGATGCAAGAAAATCCAGTTACGCAATTTAACTAACTCAGAAA
This sequence comes from Rhinolophus hipposideros, assembly GCF_964194185.1. NCBI lineage: Eukaryota > Metazoa > Chordata > Mammalia > Chiroptera > Rhinolophidae > Rhinolophus > Rhinolophus hipposideros. The sequence goes on from NC_138065.1 coordinate 21,528,922, forward strand.
TAAAATCAATGATCAAAATGAGTAATTTACCAAAGAGATTGAAAATTTAAAATAGAACCAAATAGAAATTCTGGACCTTAAGAATGTAATAAAAGAAATGAAGAATGAACTAGCAAGCTTAGAAAATAGAGCTGACTGGATAGAGGGAAGAATTAGTGATATCGAACATAGAAATTTCAGAATGATGCAGATGGAAGGAGAGAAAGACTTGAGAGTAAGAAAAAAAAATAAAATAAAAAATAAAAAACGAAAGAACTCTATGAAAACTATCTGACTCTACCAGAAAGAGCAATATAAGAACACTGGGTATACCAGAAGGAGAAGAGAGGCAAAGGAACAGAGATGCTATTCAAACAAAGAGTCAACAAGCACTTCCTAAATCTATGGAAAGAACTGTATCCTCAAATCCAAGAAGCAGACAGAACACCTAATTATCTCAATCCAAAATGGCTTTCACCAAGGTACACCATATTAAAATTCTCAAAAATTAATGACAAAGAATTCTCAAAGCATTCAGGGAAAAGAAGAGGGTAACCTATAAAGGAAATCCTATTAGATTATCATTGAATTTTTCAGCAGATACCTTACAAGCTAGGAGGGAGTAGAATAAAATATTCAAACTATCGAAAGAAATTACCAGCCAAGAGTAACACATCCAGCAAAGGTTTCCTTCAGATATTAAGATAAAGACTTTTCCGGACACACGTAAGCTAGGGGATTTACCACCAAAGTACCGTATTATAGGAAATACTGAAGGGGTTATTTTACCTGAAAGAGAAAAGAATACAAAACCATGAGGAAGATGACTAACAGAAAGACAGCACCAGAAAACTGCAACCCTTATTCAAAATAAGGTATTATACACTTAAATACAGAATAAAGGTTAACGGAGGTGAAAACATTTTTAAAAGAGAGAAAACAATAGCTACTGCAACTTGAAAGGTAACTCACTACTTAAATAGGGGATAATTTGTGACAATAAAAACATAAAAAAAAGGGGGTAAAGGTCTGAATTTGCAAAGGGGATGAAGATAAGATGCACTGAGAAGAAAAAGGACTACTGTATATATGAAACTTTCTTTTGCATAAACTTAATGGTAACCACTCCAATTTTATTTGAAAGTCCAGAACTGAGATACATAACATAAAAAAGGAGGAAAGAGGGAGAAAAATAATAGATTACCACCAAACAAACAACAAAAAAATAAACAGAAAGACAGAAACACCAGGGCAAAGAAACAATGAAGACACAGAGCTGCCAGAAAACAAAAGATAAAACGGCTATAGGAAATTCTCACCCTAAATGTAAATGGACTGAATTCACCAGTAGAAAGGCACAGAGTAGCAGACTGAATCAAAAAACAAAACCCAACCATATACTGACTTCAGGAGAAACATCTCAGCTGCAAAGACAAATATAGAATCAAAGTGAAAGGGTGGAAAATGATACTCCAAGCCAATGGCACTCAGACAAAAGCAAGTGTAGTCGTATTCATCTCTGATGGAATAGATTTCAAGATAAAAAAAGTAACAAGAGACAAAGGACATTTTATAAAGATAAAGGGAACAATACATCAAAAAGACATAACACTTATCAATATATATGCTCCCAATCAGAGAGCACCGAAATGTGTAAAGCAACTAGTAACAGAACTAAAGGAAGAAATCATCAGAAGCACAATTACAGTAGGGGACCTAAATACCCCATTTACAGTTATGGACAGATCATCCAACAGAGAATCAAGAAGGAAACATTGGTCTTAAATGATACATTAGAGCAAATGGAAATAATTGACCTCTACAGAACCTTTCATCACAGAACACCATATTATACATTCTTTTCTAGGACACAGGGAATATTCTCAAGAATATAACATATATTGTGACACAAAACTAGCCTCAAAAATTTTAAGAAGATTGATATCATACCAAGCATATTCTCTGGCCACAGTGCTCTGAAATAGGAAATCAACTGCAAAAAGAAAGCAGGAGAAACCACAAATATGTGGAGATTAAACAACATGCTACTAAAGAACAACTGGGTCATAGAAGAAATAAAAGGAGAGATCAAAAGATACATAGAGACACATGAGAATGACAATAAAACATACCAAAACTTTTCGGATGTGGCAAAAGTGGCAATCAGAGGAAAGTTTATATCATTACAGGCCTATCTCAAGAAACAAGAAAAATCCCAAATAAACAACCTAATATTACATCTTAAAGAAACAGAAAAAGAAGAACAAATGAAGCCCAAAGACAGCTGAAGGGAGGAAATAATAAAAAATAGAGCAGAATTAAATGAAATAGAGAACAAAAAGACAATAGAAAAAATTGCAACAAAGAGCTGGTTCTTTGAAAAGATTAATAAAATTGACAAATCCTTGGCTAGACTCTCTAAGGAAAAAAGAGAAAAGACACAAACAAAATCAGAAATAAAACAGGAGAAGTTACAATGCATACCACAGAAATAGACAGGTTCATAAAAGAACACTATGAAAGACTATATGCCACCAAGTTCAATAACCTAGAAGAAACTGACAAGTTCTTAGAAATATATAACCTTCCTAGATTTAGACACAAAGAACTAGAAAATCTAAATAGACTGATCAACAGTAAGAAAATTGGAATAATCAGCAAAAAGCACAAAAAGTAAAAGTCCAGGACCATATGGCTTCACTAGTGAATTCTACAAAACATTCAAAGATGATTTAACACCTATCCTTCTCAAACTCCTCTAAAAAACCTAAGAAGAGGCAGTACTTCCTAACTCATTTTAGGAGGCCAACATTACCCTGAAACAAAACCTGGTAAGTGTAACACAGAAAAAGAAAACTACAGACCAACACCCCTGATAGATAAAGATACAAAATCCTAAATAAAATACTAGCAAACTGAATACAACAAAACATTAAAAAGAAAATACATCACGACCAAGTGGAGTTCATTCCAGTGGCATAAGGATGGTTCAACATATGCAAATTCATCAATGTGATACATCACATAAAGAAAATAAAGGGTAAAAATGATATGACCATATCAATAGATGCAGAAACAGCATTTGAGAAGATACAACATCCATTCATGATTAAAACACTCAATAAAATGGGTGTAGATGAAACGTACCTCAACATAATAAAGGCCATATATGGTAAACCCTCAGTTAACATCATGCTCAATGGTGAAAAACTGAAAGCTTTTTCTTTAAGATCAGGAACAAGACAATAATGCCCACTTACAGCAGTGTTATTCAACATAGTACTGGAAATCCTAGCCAGAACGATGAGGAAGAGTAAAAAAATAAAAAGCATCCAGATTGGGAATGAAGCAGTCAAATTGTCATTTTTTGCAGAGGACATGATTCCTTGTATAGAAAACTCTAAAAACGCCACCAAAAAACTACTGGAAACAATAAACAAAGACAGTAAACTTGCAGGATACACAATCAATGCACAGGAATCCATTGCTTTCCTATATACTAACAGTGAAATTTCAAAAAAAGAAATAAAAATTTTTTTGAAATTGCAACACAAAATATAAATACCTAGGAAAATACATTTAACCAAGAATGTGAAGAACCTATACATTGACATTATTAAAAGAAACTGAAGAAGGCACAAAGAAATGGAAAGATGTTCTATGTTCATGGATTGGAAAGAACAACATAGTTAAAATAGCTGTATTACCCAAAGCAATATACAATCCCCATCAAAATCCCAATGACATTTTTGGAAGAAATAGGACCAAAAAAAAAAAAATCAGATTTGTATGGAAGCACAAAAGACCAGAATAGCCAAAGCAATACTGAGAAAACAGAGCAAGGCTGGAGGTATCACACTCCCTGACTTTAAATCATACTACAAAGTCACAATAATCAAAACAGCATGGCATTGGCAGAAACATAGACACACAGACCAATGAAACAAATTGAGAACCCAGAAATATAACCCCATATATATGGGTAAATAATTTTCAACAAATGAGCCAAAAACAGCCAAAAATGAGCCAAAAATGGAGAAAAGAAAGCCTCTTCAATAAATGGTGCTGGGAAATTCGAAAGCCACGTGAAAAGGAATAAAACTAGACTTCTATGTGTCACCATATACCAAAATTAACTCAAAATGGGTCAAAGACCTAAACATGAGACCTTAAAGAATAAATAGAATAGAAGGAAGCATAGATATTAAAATTATGGACCTTGGTTGCAGAGGATTTTATGAATTTGACCTTGATTTTATGAATTTTCCCTTGCCTCAAAGGCAAGGGAAATAAAAGCAAAAATAAATGAATGCGACTATATCAAACTAAAAACCTTCTGCACAGAAAAATAAACCATCAACAAAAGAAAGAGACAACCAACTGAATGGGAGAAGATATTTGCAAACAATAACTCCAATAAGGGGCTAACATCCAAAATACATAAGGAACTCATAGAACTCAACAACAACAAAAAATCCAATTTAAAAAATGGGCAGAGGGCCTCAACAGACACTTCTGCCAAGAAGACATACAGATTGCCAAGAGGTAAATGAAAAGATGTTCAACATCATTTATCATCAGAGAAATACAAATCAAAAACCACAATAAGATACCACCTCACATCTGTTGGAATGCCTATTATCAACAAGACAAGAAATAACAAGTGTTGGAGAGGTTGTGGAGGATAAGGAACCCTCATACACTGTTGGTGGGAATGCAGATTGGTGCAGCCACTGTGGAAAACAGTATGATGGCTCCTCAAAAAGTTAAGACTAGAATTACCATATGGACCAGCAATCCCTCTTCTGGTTAACTACCAAAAAATTAAAATAATTTATTCATAAAGATATGTGTACCCCTATATTCATTTCAGCATTATTCATGGTCGCCAAAACACAGAAACAACCAAAGTGTCCTTCGATAGATGATTGGATAAAGAAGATATGGTACATGTATACAATGGAATATTACTCAGCCATAAGAAAAGATGAGCTACTGCAATTTGAGTCAACATGGAAAGATCTTGAGAATATTGTGCTAATTGAAACAAGTCAGATGGAAAAAGTCAAGAACCATATGATTTCAATCATGTGGGATATAAAACTGAAAGAAACAAATGAACAAGAGATACAAACAAAAACTCACAGACACGGATAACAGTATAGTGGTTACCAAAGGTGAAAGGGCATGGGGGTCAGGTAGAAAAAGGGTAAAAGTGATCAAATATATGTGATGGAAGGAGATTTGACTTTGGGGGTGACCACACAATGCAATATACTGATGATGTATATAGAATTGTACACTTGGAACTGTAATTTTATTAACCAATGTCATGGCAATAAACTGAATACTTTTTACAAGTAATTATCACAGTTAATTTAATGTATACCTTATAACAATTTTTCTATAAATGTTCATGAATGAATGCAATCTAGGAGAATGGCATGGTGGGCAAAATTTTTTCAAATATAATTAAAAATATTAGGAGGTGCATTCAAAACAGTGATGAACTCGAGTCAAGTATATTTTAAAATACTACTTGAGGAGAAATCTTCATTCTCTTTTGTTGCATTTACAATGTTCCAGTTTCTCATGGTTTGATGCTAAGGAAGTTGTGCTTAATTGAAACATGCACAAAATAAGTGCTTGTTTCCATTTCATTTGGTGACTCTAGTTGTACCATGCAAGAGGAAAACTGAGATCTTTACCTGGCTGTCTTTATTCTAAGGTGTAAAGTAGAGCTATTCTTGAGTAGAAACGTCCTGCTTTCTTCTCTTTCGTTTCCAATGTAGCTGCCTCATAGCTCTAGTCTAGAATCATGTTATTCAACACAGTAGCCACTAGACATACATAGGTATTTAAATTTAAAATAATGAAAGTTAAATGCAAATTAACTTCTTCAGTTGAATAAAGTTAAGTGCTCAAAAGCCACAGGTAGTAAGTAGTGCCTACTCTATTGGGCAGAGCAGATTATAGAATTCTTCTGTCATCACAATGAGTTCTATTGGTCATCACTGCTCTAGATTAATAACTTCCAATCTAAAAGTATCACTAAAAATAATGGTAATCTCCCTCAAGTGTTACACCTCTCCTTATTCCTACCTCTATAATGTCCTTATTTTTACATCAAATTATTCATCGTGATATTTCGCCTGAGAAAGTGTCTGTGTAAGATGTCTCTAATTCTTTAAGATTTCTCCTATCTATAATGAATTTAGTTAGCATCGAAACATGATAGACTTTCAAAAATGGATCATTTCCTTTCCTCCTGCACTTCTACTTTCCAGAACCCTGCTCTGCGAGAAGTATTGTATTAAATGAGATCGGAGCTTAAAACATCATGAAATACAACTTCAAAAATTGACTCCAATTGTCCTACATAGAAGTACCATTAAACGGATTGAATACTGTATGAAACTCTGAAAGTCTACAAGTAAAGAAATGATAAATGGTTATATTTACAGTTCAGGTTTGGCCTTTCATAGGTTGCCAAGGAGTTCTCTGTTCAGCTTTGTTTTATTTAACAACTTTATAATGATTTGGAAAGAGGAGTAAACAAGTTCTTAATAAAACTCATTGATGAAGCTGACTGGGAAGTGTTACAAAAGCAACCGATGACAAAGAAGTTACCTAGTGAAATGCGGAGGATGGGGAACTATTGACAAAAGCTCCCCAATTATATTCCACTTGGTAAAAATTAACATTTGGTACTAATGTCTAATTCAAAAGAAGAGTGCTCAATGCAGACATAAGGGAAAGAGTTTCTGGCTTTTGCAATATTAAACTCTGCAGTATACTTATAAAGTAAACAGTGAGTTCTAGTCTCTTTGATTGAAGTTGTATTGCCTGATATTGAGAAAAATTAATATTTTTTGCGATGGCACTATCATCAGGTATGTCTGGTTAATCAATAAGTAATAAGTTATACTAAATTTGACCTTTTGTCCCACGGAATTCATCTTCAAGTTATGTTTTTGAATTTGAGTATGTGTGTGTGGAAAGAAGCACATGCAAAATTCAAATGTTTTTACAAACATTATTGTCTCTTCTATTCATAGTTCCTGATAAGGAACTTAGCATGAATTGAAAATATATATATTTTGTTATACTTTTTTACAAATGGTACTCTCATTCTCAATTGCACTCAAACAATGGTGAAGAATAACAATAACAAAGAAAAACTTCCTAATTTACACTTACGGTTATAAATTAGAGGTATTTTAATGTTATGTAAATAACAATATTGTGGCAAAATATATATAACATAAAATTTACCATTTCAACCATATTTTTAGGTGTCCAGTTTAGTGCCAGTAAGTACATTCATATCACTGCACCACCATCACCGCCAACCATTTCTAGAACTTTTTCATCTTCCCAAACTAAGACTCTATACCCATTCTTTCTCCACAGACCTGACACGCATCATTCTATTCTTTGTCTCTACGGATTTCACTACTCCAACAACCTCATATAAGAAGAATCATACAATATTTGTTCTGTTGTGTTCAGCTTATTCACTTAGCATAATGTCTTCAAGGTTCATCCACATTGGCATGTGTCAGAATTTCCTTCCTTTCTAAGGGTTGAATAATATTTTGTTTGCATAAACCACATTTTGTTTATCCACTCATCCATTGATGGACATTTTGGTTGTTTACATTTTGTGGCTTTTGTGAATACTGCTATGAGCATTGCAAAAATATTTGCTCGAATCCCTGGTGTTAGTTCTTTAAGGTATATACCCAGTAGTGGAATTGTAGGATTAGATGGCAATTTAAAAAATATTATTTTTTATTGAGGTATAATTGACCTACAACATTATATTAGTTATAGGAGTACCACATAACTATTAAATATTTGTATATACTGCAAAATGATCACCATGATAAGTTAACATCCATCATCATACAAAGTCACATTTTTTTTGTTGTGATGAGAACATTTAAGATTTATTCTTAGCAACTCTTAAATATGCAATTCAGTATTAATCACTATAGTCGACCATGCTGTTCATTACATCCCATGATTTATTTATTTTTATAATTAAAGTTTGTACCTTTTGACTCCCTTGCCACATTTTGTCTACCCTCTACCACCCACCTCTGGCAACCACCAATCTGTTCTATGTATCTATGACTTGTGCTTTTCTCGTTTGTTTGTTTTTTTAAGATTCCACATGTAAGTGAGAATATATGGCATTTGTCTTTCTCTGTCTGATTTATTTCACTTAGCATAGCACCCTTGAGCTCCATCCATATTGTCACAAATGGCAAGATTTCATTCTTTACTATGGCTGAACAATATTCCATTTTACATATCACATTTTTTATCTATTCAATTGTTAATGGACATTGCACACTTAGGTTGTTTCCACATATTTGGCCATTTTAAATAATGTCATTAACCATAATTTTGAGTTAGCATTTTCATTTCCTTTGGACAAATACCAAGAAGTCCAATTGCTGAATCGTATGGTAATTCTATTTTTAATTTTTTGAGGAACCTTCAAAATTATTTTCCATAGCAGCCGTACCAATTTAAATTTCCACCAATAGTGCACAAGGTTTCCCTTTTAATCACAGTCTCACCAACACTTGTTATCTCATCTTTGATAACAGCATTTCTAACAGGTGTGAGGTGATATATCCTGGTGGTTTTGATTTGCATTTCCCTGATGATGAGTGATAGTGAACATCTTCTCATGTACCTGTTGGTCATCGGTATGTCTTCTTTATAAAAATCTCTATTTAGATCTCTTCCCACTTTTTAAATTTCATTGTTTGGTTTTTGGCTTCAGTGTTGAATATATATTCTATATATTCTATATATTTTGGATATTAACCTCTTATCAGATATGTGATTTCAAATATTTTCTCCCACTCAGTAGGTTGTCTTTTAATTTTGTTGATGGTTTAATTTGCTGTGCAGAAGCTTCATAGTTTGACATAGTCTCACGTGTTTTTGTTTGTTTGCTTGTTTCTGCTTTTTTGCTTTTGTTGCCTTTGCTTTTTTCATGCCAGATCCACAAAAATCACCCCAAGGACTGATGTCAAGGAGCTTCCTGCCTATGTTTCCTTTAGGAGTTTTATGGTTTCAGGTCTTACATTCAAGTCTTTAATCCATTTCAATACTTTTGTGTATGGCATAAGCGAGCAGTCCAGTTTCATTCTTTTGCATGATGCTGTCCAATTTCCCAACACCATTTATTGAAGATACAGTCCTTCCTCCAATTGCATATACTTGGTTCCTCTGTTGTAAATTAATTGACCGCATATGCATGGGTTTCTTGCTGGACTGTCTATTCCGTTGTTCTGTTTTTATGCCAATACCATACTGTTTTTATTACTATAGCTTTGTAATATAGTTTGAAATCAGGGAGTGTCATGCCTCCAGCTTTGTTTTCCTTTCTCAAGATTGCTTTGGCCATTCAGTGTCATTGCTGGTTCCACACAAGTTTTAGAATTGTTTGTTCTACTTCTGTGAAAAATGCCATTGGAATTTTGATAGTGATTGCACTGAATCTGTATATTGCTTTGGGTAGTATGGGCCTTTTAACAATAATTTTTCTAACCCATCAGCACAGAGTAGCTTTCCATTTATGTGTGTCTTCTTCAATTTCTTTCATCAATGTACAATTTCAATGTAGAGTTTTACCTTCTTGGTTAAATTTATTCCTAGTTTTTTAGGGTTTTTTTTTTGATGCATTCATAAATGGGATTATTTTCTTAATTTGTCTTTCTGATAATTCATTAGCGATGCATAGAAGTATAAAAGATTGATGTATATTAATTTACATCCTGCCACCTTACGGAATTCATTTACCAACGCTAACAGGTTTTCTGATGCAGTCTTCAGGGTTTTCTATATCTTGTATCATGTCATCAGCAAATGATGACAGGTTTACTTCTTCTCCAATTCGGATGTCCTTTATTTATTTTATTTGCCTAATTGCTTTGTCAAGGACTTCCAATATGATGTTAAATACAAGTGACAAGACTGGACATACTTGTCTTATTCCTGATCTTAGAGGAATCATTTTCAGCTTCTCACAACTTAATATGCAGTCTTGCCATATATGAGGTCACACAATTAAGTTTGCAAACTCATGCTAGAAAAAGTGCTACATACACATTGCTGAATATCACTACAGTCACCTTCACAGTACTCCCCTTGGGAAGCAATGCACTGACGCCAGTGCCCAGTCCACCCTTCAAAGCAATTTTAGAACTCTTTTTCTGGAATGGCCATCACAGCTGTCATCATATTACCCTTGATGTCCTGAATGTCGTCAAAATGTCTTCCTTTCAATATTTCCTTTATTTTGGTGTAAAGAAAGAAGTCATTGGGGACCAGATCAGGTGGATAGGGAGGGTGTTCCAATACAGTTATTTGTTCACTGGCTAAAAACTCCCTCACAGACAGTGCCGTGTGAGCTGGTACATTGTTGTGATACAAGAGCCATGAATTGTTGGCAAAACGACTCTGACTTTCTAAATTGTAACACAATACATTTTTGTTATTTGAAATCACTAAGTTTGTGTTAATTTGTTACATAAGCAACAGAAAACTAATTCATTGGATTTAAAATTTACCTCAAATTTGGAAAACTTGGGAACATTACTTTTTTGTTTGTTCATTTATTCTGTTCTTTAGATTCCACATATAAATGAGATCATATTGCATTTGTCTTTCTCTGTAATTTATTTCACTCAACATAATACCCTCTAGGTCCATCCATACTGTTGCAAATGTAAGATTTCATGCTTTTTATGGCAGAGTAATATTCCATTGCATATATGTACCACTTCTTTATCCAATCACTTACTGGATAGGGATTTCAGTTGCTTCCATATCTTGCCTATTGTAAATAGTGGTACAATAAACATAGGGATGCACATATCTTTTAATATTAGTGTTTTGGATCCCTTTGGATAAATACCTAGAAATGGTATTGCTAGATCATAAGGTGGTTCTATTTTTAATTTTTTGAGGAACCTCCAAACCATTTTCTATAGTGGCTACACCAACCTGCAATCCCACAAACAGTGTACGAGGGTTCCCTTTTCTTGACATCTTTGCCAACACTTGTTTGTTGATTTATTGATGATAGCCATTCTGACAGGTGTGAGGTGATATCTTATTGTGTGTTTTATTTGCATTTTATCTGATGATTAGCGATGCTGAGCATCTTTTCTTGTCTATTAGCCATCTGTATGTCCTCTTTGGAATAATGTCTATTCAGGTCCTCTGCCCATTTTTAACTTGTACTTTTTGGGGATGCTGAGTTGTATGAGTTCTTTATAAATTTTTTTATATTAACCTCTTATCAGATGTATTGGTGAATATTTTCTCTCATTCAGTAGACTGTCTTCTCATCTTGTTGATGGTTTCCTTTGCTGTGTAAAAGTTTTTAGTTTGATGTAGTACCAATTGCATATTTTGTCTTTTGTTTCCCTTGCATGAGGAGATAGATCAGAAAAAAATATCAGTAAAAGAACTGTCAGAGTTTACTGCCTTTGTTTTCTTCTGGGAATTTTAGGTTTTCAGGTCTTACATTTAAGTCTTTAATCCATTTTGAGTTTATTCTTATATATGGTGTAAGAAGATGGTCTAGATACATTTTTTTTGCATGTATCTGTCCAGTTTTCCAAATAACATTTATTGACTAGACTCTCTTTACCCCACTGTATGTTTCTAACTCCTTTGTCATAGATTAAATGGCCATACAGGTGTAGGTTTATTTCTGGGCTCTCTATTCTGTTCCATTAATCTATGTGTTGGTTTTGATGCATGTACCATACTGTTTGGATTACTATAGCCCTGTGGGATAATTTGATATTACGTACTGTGATACTTCCAGCTTTCTTATTCTTTTCAAGATTGCAGTGGCTATTCAAGGTCATTTGAGATTCCATATTAACTTTAGGATTATTTGTTCTAGTGCTGTAAACAATGACATTGGTAATTTGATAGAGATTGCACTGAATCTATAGATTGCTTTGGGTAGTATGGACACTTCAATGATGTTAATTCTTCCTATCTATGAGCATGATATGTGCTTCCATTTGTTTGTATCTTCTTCAATTTTTTCAATGTCTTATAATTTTCTGAGTACAGGTCTTTTACTTCCTTGGTTTAATTTATTCCTATGTATTTTATTGATTGACTGATTGATTGATTGATTCATGCAATTGTAAATGGGATTATTTTCTTAATTTCTGTTTCTGATAATTCATTATTGATGTAGAGAATTCCAACTGATTTATGAATACTAATTTTGTATGCTGCTACTTACTGAATTAATTTATGTATTCTAATAGTTTTCTGGTAAAATATATATAATATTCTGGAAAATATATGATGTATATATGTGAGCATATATATATGGTGCCAAAAAATGTATACACATTTTAAGAAAGGAAAAAACTGTATTAAAATTGTAATAATATATACCGATAACAAAAGATGAATACAAGTCACGTTTGACTTCTGCAATTACAAGAGGTGCTCAATGTAGTTACCATCAGAATCCAGACACTTCTGATTATGGTGAACTGCAGCTTGAGCAACGTTGACCAAAGTGTCCACTTGTATACAATTTTTTGGCACCTCCAGTATATACAGAGAGTGCCAAAAAAATACACATTTTAAGAAAGAAAAAACTGTATTAAAATTATGCTGATAGTAACCATTTTGAGCACCTCTTGTAATTACAGAAGTCAAACGTGACTTGTATTCATCTTTTGTTATCAGTATATATTATTACAATTTTAATACAGTTTTTTTTTCTTTCTTAAAATGTGTATGTGTTTTTATTTTGGTACCCTGTCTATATACTATATACTTGTAATGTCTTTGTCTGGTTTTGGAATCAAGGTAATGGTGGCCTCCCAAAATGAGCTTGGGAGCTTTCCCTTCTCTTGAACTTTTTGGAATAGTTGGAAAAATATAGCTGTTAATTCTTCTTTGAACGTTTGGTAATTTTTACTTTTGAAGCCATCTGATCCAGGACTGTTGTTTATTGGGAGTCTTTTGATTACTGATTTGATTTCATTAATAGTAATCAGTTGGTTCAGATTTTATGTTTCTTCCTAATTCCGTCTTGGAAGAGTGTATGTTTCTAAGAATTTATCCATTTCTTTCAGATTGTCCAATTTGTTGGCTTATAATTGTTCATAATATTTTCTCACAATTCTTTGTATTTCTGTGGTGTCAGTTGTCAGTTCTTTTTCATTTCAGGTTTTATTTGAGTTCTCTCTTTTTTTCTTGATGAGTCGGCTAAAGGTTTATCAATTTTGTTTACCTTTTCAAAGAACCAGATCTTGTTTTCATTGATCTTTTGTATTGCTTTTAGACTCTATTTCATTTATTTCTGCTCTGATTGTCATTATTTCCTTCTTTCTACTCACTTTGGGCTTTGTTTGCTATTTTTTTTCTAGTTCCGTTAAGTAAGGTTAGATTTCTTTATTTGACATTTTTCTCATTTCTTGAGGTAGAACTGTATTCCTATGAATTTCCCTCTTAAAACTACTTTCACTGTGTCCCATAGATTTGTGGTCATTGTGTTTTCATTTTCATTTGTGTCAATGTATCTTTTTATTTCTTCCTTGATATTGTTGTTAACCCATTCATTATTTAGTGGCATGTTATTTAGTCTCCATGTGTTTGTATGTTTTCAGTTTTTTTCTTGTAATTGATTTCTAATTTCACACGATTGTGGTCACAATATAATTTCAATCTTCTTAAATTTATTGAGACTTCTTTTTGTGGCCCAACAGGTGGTGTATCTTGGAAAATGTTCCATGTGCACTTGAAAAGGATGTATATACTGTTCCTTTGGGGTGAAATACTCTAAAAATATCAATTAAATCCATCTGGTATAGTGTGTCACTTAAGGCTGCTGTTTCCTTGTTGATATTCTGTCAGGAAGATCTGTCCAATAGTGTCAATGGGGTGTTAAAGTTCCCTACTGTGATTGTATTACTGTTAGTCAATATTTGCTCTATATGTTTAGGTGCTCCTTTGTTGGGTGCATAAATGTTTACACAGATTATATCCACTTGTTGGATTGATCCTTTTATCATTATGTAATGTCCCTCTTTGTATTTTATTGTAGCCTTTGCTTCAAAGTCTATTTTGTCTGATATAATTATTGCTACACCAGCTTTTTTATTATTATTTCCATTTGCATGAAATACCTTTTTCCATCCCTTTGCTTTCAATATGTGTGTCTTTTGATCTCAAGTGATTCTATTGTAGACAGCATATGTATGGGTCTTGTTTTCAGATCAATCAGCTATGTTATATCTTTTAATTGGAGCACTTAATCCACTTACATTTAAACTGATTATTGATAGACACATAGTTATTGCCATTTTATTATTCATTTTATGTGCTCCCCCTGCCTTCTTTTTCTTAAAGAAGTCCCTTTCACATTTCTTGTAATACTGGTCCGGTGGTGATCAACTCCTTTAGCTTTTTCCTAGCTGGGAGCTCTTTATCTCTCCCTCAATTTTGTTTGATAGACTTGCTGGGTACAGGCATGTTTGTAGATTCTTTTCTTTTCATTACCTTGAATATTTCATTTCAATCCCGTCTGGCCTGCAAAGTTTCTGTTAAGAAATCAGCTGACAGTCTTCTGGGAACTCCTGTATAGGTAAGTAATGGCCTTTCTCTTGCTGCTTTTAGGATTCTTTCTTTACATTTAACCTTGCCATTTTAATTATAAGGTATCTTGGTGTGGGCTATTTCTGTTCATCTTATTTGGGACTCTCTGTGCCTCCTGGCCTTTATGTTTATTTCCTTCACCAGGTTAGGAAAGATTTTAGTCATTATTTCTTGAAATAGGTTCTCAGTTCTTTTCTTTCTCTCTTTTCTTTCTGGTACCCCGGTGGTTTGGATGTTCATACACTTGATGTTGTCCCAGATGTCTCTTAAACTATCCTGATTTTTGTAAATTCTTTTTTTCTTTTTGCTGTTTCAATTGGTTATTTTCTGCTAACTTGTTTTCCAAATCTCTGATCCAATCCTTTGCTTCATTTAGTCTGCTGGTGATTTCTTCTAGTGCATTTTTCATTTCAGTTATTGTATTTTCCATTTCTGACTTGTTCTTTTTATGGTTTCTATGTCCTTTTTTATGCCTGATATATCTTTGTTGAAGTTCTCACTAAGTTCTTTGAGCATCCTTATAAACATTGTTTTGAACTCTGTATCTGGTAGGTCGCTTACCTCCATTTCATTTAGCTCTTTTCCTGGAGTTTTCTCCTGTTCTTTAATTTGGGACATATTTCTTTGTTTCCTCATCTTGGCTGGCTCTCTGTGTTTGTTTCTATGTATTTGTTAATTCTGCTACATCTCCTAGTCTTGGCCAGGTGGCTTTATGTAGTATGTGCCCTGTGGGACCCAGAGGCACAGTTTCCCTTGTCACCTGAGATGGGTGGTCTAGGAGTCTCCCTTGTGTGGGTTGTACATGCCCTCCTATTATAATTGAGCCTTGGTTGCTACTGACACACCACTGGGTATGACTGACCCTCAAGCTGACTGGCTGAGGGTTTGGTCATGTCCATAGCTTACAAGCTTCTGTGGGGTCCATACCCCACAGCAGGATTCACCCCAGCAGACTCTGGTGCCTGTTGAGACCACTCTTTGCATTGGCCACTTGTGAGGCTAATTGGGTAGTGCTCTGAAGGTCTGAAACCAACCTCCAGGTATATTGGTTCTGAGGCATCTTTGGAGGGGCTCCAGTGTAGGCCCAGGTCAGCTCCTTCCTGTGACCAGTCAGGGACTACGTGGTAGGAGCTTCAAAGTGATACATGGTTGGTTGCTGCCTTTTCTGGACCTGGAGGCTTGTGGGAGAGGCCACACTGTGAATCAACAACAGCTGTCACCAGTACTGGGTCTTGGGCAGCTCTGCAAAAATTCCAGGGCACCAGGAGACCTGCTGCCATCTTTCAGTTCCTGTGAGGCTCAGCCACAGACGGAGCTGGTTGTGGTATGTGAGTTGGGTGAGGCAGGGTCTCAGGGAGTCACCAGGGTGGGACGAGTGGTATTCACCAAACTAATGTAGATTCTGGTTTGATGCAATTGCTGAGCTTGGAGCTACTCAGCAAAAATCTCAGAGCACACCGAGGCCAGCAGCCACTCACCTGGTGCCCATGGACCCCTGAGAGTTGTCCAAGATAGAATGCAGTGTAAGCGAGGTTGGCTCCTTGCTGAGAAAGTGCCTCCAGTTTTGCATGAGTTGGGTGGGGTAGGGGCATGTGGAGTCACCAGGGTGGAGTGGGTTGAGTTCAGCAGACCAATGTAGATTCAGATTTGGCCTTGCGTGGTAGAGCTCAACACAGGAAAGATAGCACCCACATGCTGACTGCATGGGAGAAGGATTCTACACAGGGAAAATGACAGCTGTCCCTCCAGTCCTCTTCCTGAAACCACACAACTCAGTCTCTTCCTGTATGTCTCTGATGATGCCTGAGTCACTGTCCTTCCACTGGAGGCCAGGGTGAGCGCCTTTGAGTAAGTTAATCTAAACATGGGCCCTTTAAGAGTATGTCTGGATTTCCTGCAACCTTCTATTTCACTGGGATGGTTGGAATCTCTACTGTTTCTCCCAACCAGATGTTGGGCAATCAGTACTCAGGCAAAGACTTGAGCAAACCCCTCTTCATCTCCCTTGGTCTCTGTATTTGTGGAGATTCCCACTCACTATACTCAGTCTCATAAAGTCTAGCCACTTGGACCTTTCCAAATTCAATTTCTGCCATCTCAATTCACTGACAACTTTGACTTCCCTGTCCTTGCACTGCAACCTGGAATCTACTTACAAGAAGTAATCTGGTGCTTGTATAAGGATCAATTCATGTATTTCCCATCTCTTACAGATCATGGTCTGACATGATCTGTTTACTAATGTCTGCAAACTGTTGTTTGATTGATTTTTGTCCATTTTCCTAGTTGT
Organism: Rhinolophus hipposideros; assembly: GCF_964194185.1. Classification (NCBI taxonomy): domain Eukaryota; kingdom Metazoa; phylum Chordata; class Mammalia; order Chiroptera; family Rhinolophidae; genus Rhinolophus; species Rhinolophus hipposideros. The sequence goes on from NC_138065.1 coordinate 21,545,861, forward strand.
TTAAGGTGAGAGGATAAATTCTAGCTTTTTGACTAGAAGAAAATGTCTGTCCACTTTATTTAATATTTTACATTTACTGTTACAAAGTTGTTTATAATACCCTCTAATGACTTTTTTGGTGTTTGAGCGATATGCAGTGATGTCCATTTGTCATTTCTAATATTGACTTTTGTGTCCTTTCGTAATTTTTTCTTTATCAGTCTTGAAAGGATTTATTAATTTTCGTTATCTGTTTTAAAAAAGCAATCTAACTTTTGGATTTCTTGATGCTCTGTTGTACCATTGTAACTATTTTTGTAATCTCTGTTCTTTTTTTTTCTTAAATTGTCCTTACGTTTAATTTGCTGTTCTTTGCCAACTTCTTAAACTTCATCTCAGATCATTTGTTTTACTCATTCTCCTTTTCTATCTTATGAATTTTAGTGTACACATTTATCTAACCATGACTTTAGGTGGATTCCTTATGTTTTAACAGTATTTTATTATCATTCAGTTCAAATATTTTTATTTTTTTGTTTTCTTAACCTCTTAATGGTTTTTTTCTAGCTATTTTGCCATTATTTATTTCTAGCTTAATTTCATTATGCTAAGATGATATGCTCTACATTTCATTTCAATTTTGTTGAGACTACATTATGGCCCAGTATGTTGTTAGTTTCTGTAAATATTCTATGTGTAATTGAAATGAATGTATTTTAATAGCAGCTGTTGGTAAAATGATATACATATATAATTTAAATAATATACATATATAAAATTTATTCATATTTTAAATCATGTTATTGAGTCCCATTCTATATACTTCTAAGAAATCATTAATCTAAAAATCAATATTTTTGCTATTTTGTCTAACTTTTCTATGAATTACTGGAAGAGGTGAATAATTTTTTCATGATCATTGTGGACTAATCTATTTTCCTTGTAATTATTTTTTTATTTGTCCTTTATATAAATTTAGGCAATATAATCATGTAACTATCAGTTCAGAATTACTCTAATTCCTTGTAGTTAAAATTTCTGTTATTTTGAAATGTCCCTCCTTATAAATGTACTCAATATGAGGGTTGATTGAAATTACGTATGCTGGCATTACAGGTATGGAACCATTAAAATGTGAATGAATGTCCACAGATCAGAATATATTTGAGGAAAGCTTCTTGTATGAAATATACAGGTAAAAATAATCAAAGTGGGGAAGGAAAAGCAAGAAAAAGGATACTACTTTAATTAAAACTCCGTAACTTATTGTCTGAGACATAAAAAGTAAGGAAATACTGTGTCCAAATAAAATAGCAGGATGCATAAATCAAAGAAAATAAGAGAAAAGAAAAAGATCCTTGAAATCAAGAACATGGTAATCAAATTAACACAAAGGTTGGAACTGACAAAATTAGGAACTCTCAGAGAAAGAAAAAAAATTAAGACATATAGAAAATAGAAGTGAGAAGATAAAAAAATGACAGTCCTACAAAATAAAAATGAAGGCTTATAGTTGAGCCTATGAGGGTCAATATCTGATAAACAGGAGTCTAAAAGTAGATATCAAAAAGAACAGAAGAGGAGTTATTAAAAAATATATATTAGGGAATTTTGAACCTCCACACTGAAAGCATTTGCAATTTTTTCAAAATAATATATAACAATACTTTTAATACACCTAGCCCCATAATCATGGAGTTCCAAAATACCAGAAGTCAGATGAATTACTAAAACATTACAAAGAGAGAAAGAAAATTAGTACATATGATATGCAGAAGTCAGAATGGCATGGTACTTCTCATAGAAGAGATGAAAATTTAATTCTATGACAACAATAAAGGAAGAGTTCAGGTCAACAGCTAAGCAGCTCGACTGGAGAACAATCAGGACAAGTGGGAAGAGGAGATGAAGGTACGTCAAAGGGAGGTTCCTCGGAGAAAAATGGAAATAATGGATTGTTTGATGTATTTGTGAATTTGGAAAAGATTAAAGATATGCATTAAAACATTTGGTAAAGTATAAAAGTAGGTCTACAAAAGACTAAGCAAGTGAAAACTGAAGACAATTATTGATTCCAGGAAAACAAAAAGTTGCATGAAACAAAAATTATAATCATAGTTCATCATATGGCTCTTTAAGGAATAATGTTTACATGGTCACAATAATATAATATCGTAACCACTGACTTAACTAACATTGTATTATTAAGATGGGAATATAGTGATAAATAAAATGGGGGGTATAAAATGTTCAGAAACTATAGCAGGAAATGAATGCCTGAATTTCATAAATCAAGAAATAATGGGATCTGGATATTATTTATAAATATAGCAGTAAAAATGTTTAAAAATAAAAAGAGTTGTGGGCATCTAGAAGTCATAATCTAGCTTGTTTCAAATCTCACTTTTCTTGATCTCCACCACTGCCTATCTACCTTCCAATCCACATGTGTCAGCTCCAGTGCATTTTCAAAATGCACATCTTGTCATTTTCACCCAACTCCTAAAACCTATATAGAATTCTTCAAGGGTGTCCCATTACCTTAGACTCAAAGCTTTCACAGGATCTTGAAGGCCATGCAAAGTCAAGTTCCTGCTTCCTTTTCTACCTCTCATCACTCCACTGTTTAGCCTTGCTTTCTATGCTTCAGTTGTATTGACCATGTTTTACTTCCTTGAAAAAGTCAAATTCCCTGCTACACTGGGGCTTTGATATATGCTGCTTCCATTGTTTCAAAACATTACCCCATCCCGGTTTCTACTTTCCTTTTACATTCAAACCTTCTGTTACATGAAGGTATCTCCTTTTTTTTCCCCTTTCAAACCCCAGGTCAAGGGCTGAGTTTGGGCGAAGAAATTGATGACTCTTAGTACCTGAAGGTACTCTGGCCTGAGATCTATTTAGAGTACTCACTCAGTTTTCCACGTTTCATTGATTGCCTGCCCCCACATCCTTCTCTCCCTGTCATTAGACCATAAGCTTCAAAAAATGACGAATATTGTCTTTCTTTGCTTGTCACTGTACACCAGTATGTAGCACAATATTTAGAACATAATAGGTGTTCAGATATATTTTATGAATGAATGAACAAATTAAAAATAGACTAAGATTTAGGTGAGGTCTTACCCAGCCTTACTACTTACTACTATGTAACCTTGAGCCAATCATTTAACCAATCTAAGTTGGATATTCTCATCTGTAAATCATAATAATAATGCGCTATTAAAATTATTATAAAGGTTATATGAAAGATAATACATACAAAAGTCATTTTTGCTGTGTATATACTATATAAATGTAAGCTTTTCTTTCCTTTCTTTACATCATTAATGATAACCTTGGTATATATTTGATCATAAAGTGTTTTCTAAACTTAAAAGAAAAAAGGAAAAGGGATGGTGACACCTCATCAAGAGCAGTATGCTTCAAGGGGCAGTAGAATATCTGTGTTCATAGCATAAAAAGGGCAAGTCTTCACTAAACTTTAAAATTTTCAATCCAGTTCATCATATTCACATACTAACACCAAAGTAAGTTTAACTGTGGCACAGTTCATAAGTGCAAAATATTTCATTTGTGGCTGGAATAAACGAGACACATAATCTCATCAAATGTATATTCATAGGAATTCCACTCTGCCATCTGTGGGATCTCACAGACTTCAGTGTAACTGAATTTCTAACAGAAATCTCAGCTCTCAAGGACATTATGTGAATTTTTGACTGTAGGACACTTGCTGGGAAGGTAAAATAATGAACAAGTTAGATTTTTTTCCATTTATTTAGTAGATTCATCTGTGACAGATGTAATAGTGGCAATAATTTAATCATAATTATGCTATTATGCCATATTATGACAGTTAAGGTTATAATTTAATGTCACACCCTTTTAATTCAATAAAAGATATTAATACATTAGAAATCATTTACTTAAACGTTTACATCTAGCCAAGAGTTTCTTTTTCTTGACGGTATGAAAATTATATGCTCAGATAAAAAAAAGAAATCCATGGTTTGAGTGACAAAATAGGTATTAAATTTAGATTCTAAACAGATATTAATTCTGAGAAGTTTTGGGTAATTCCCTTAAATTTTCACCCATGCACCACGTGAGTGTCTCTCTCTCTCTCTCTCTCCCCCCACTCCCCCCCTCTCTCCCCTCTCTGCCCCCTCTCTGAAACACTTGTTCACTACTTCACCGAGGCAGCTTATTTTTAAATTTTTCCCTCACCAGTTATTTATCTTTTTGCATTCACTCTTTTGACATCATTCAACTGTGTTCTCTTCATACCCAGACTGGAGCAAAAGTGAAAGCATATATGGGCATAAGACACAGGTCTGGACAGAAAGAGAAAAAGAAGCCATTGTTATAATGCTGGCAGCTTGCCAAGTCTCTCCTATTTTGATGTGATTTCCCCTGAGTCTGGCTAGAAAGATTGCTGGTGCCTTAGCCATTCTAAATCCCATGGCAACCCCTTCTGAGCAATCTCCCTCTTCATTAGAGTACTGAATCCTAGGTTTACAGACAGCACTGCAGGTCAACTCAAGCTCTCCAAAGTGAGTGAAAATACTAACCCAGCTTCTATTCGGTCAAATCACTCACCTAGACCAGTGCTTCTGAATATTTTATGTGCCCATGAATCATCTGGTGACCTGGTTAAAATGCAGATTCTAATTGGGTAGGTGTGGGGGGTGGATGAGATTCTGCATTTCTCATAAGATACTGGGTCCTGGGTCATACTGTGAGTAACATGGATCGGACCATAAGTATCATCTATACTCCTAAACAAAACTTCACTGATGCCATTAACTGATTGATCTGCTTCTCTACCTCTCTTTTCCATTTCTTCTTGATTTCTGCATTTTTACTACTCCACTTACATTAAAAATTAAAAAAAAAATAATTCAACCAGCATGAACCAGACTTATATAGTATACAAAATACTTAAAGGAGTATTTCTGTGATTCTACAATTTTTCTAATTCTATGAAAGAAAGGCATGGCTGAGTGCACACTGGCTGTGTAATTTTATAGAACTGGGTGTGAATCAGAGCTAGGCAAATTTTAGGACAAGTTACTCAAACTCATTTCAGTTTTCTCATCATAGAATGGAGGTAAGATCTACTTCACAGGACTTTTGTGAGGCCTAAGCAAAATAACAAAATAGTCTCTGGCACACTGTTAAGTTCTTGATAAATGCTGGGAAATTGTGATTAGATATATACTCAGCTTAATGGAATTCTCAATATTATACAAAATTATTTAAAACAATTTTTTCAATTACAGTTGATATTCAGTATTATTTTATATTAGTCTCAGGTATACAGCATAGTGCTTAGACACTTGTATAATTTATGCAATGATTCCCCCTGTCTAATTTGGTGCCCACTTGATACTATACATAGTTGTTGCAACATTATTCACTATAATCCTTATGCTGTACTTTACATCTCTGGGACTATTTTGTAACTACCAATCTGTATTTTTTAATCCCTTCACCTTTTCCACCCAGTCCCAACCCTCCCCACCCCCATCTGACAAGCATCAGTTTGTTCTCTGCACCTATGAGTCTGTTTCTGTTTTGTTTGTTCATTTATTTTGTTCTTTAGATTCCACATATAAGTGAGATCATATGGTATCTTCCTCTCCCTGTCTGACTTATTTCACTTATCATGGTACCCTCTAGGTCCATTCATGTAGATGCAAATTGTAAGATTTCCTTCCTTCTTATGGCCAAGCAATATACAAAATTATTTTTAAATTGGAATTTAGTATGCTAAATATATCAAAGTTTAAGCAAATTTTTTTTCTTAAAGAAAAAAAATCAAGGCATTATTAACTTATATGCTTGGCAAAGAGAGTTTATTTTTTAATTTTGAATTTCATTTGAGATAAATCATTTTGTATTATAAAGTGGCTGTGTGGCAGGTTTTTTAATCAGCTTTCACTGCCTTTGAAATACAATTTGTTAATTGGAAACAAAATAAGTGGCTTAAAATTTCTGTGGATGCAACAATTCTAGTTAATATTTTCTAAACGGTGCTTCAAAATAAATATGTACGTATCAGAAAGAATTTGATAAGCAGCTAAATTTGAAGAAACTCCCCACCGCAATCACTAATTCATCAAGATATATGGATGTATTGATAGAATAGTTTCTAGATTTGCTGCTAATCAGTTTTAAGAAGGGGATGACGGCAAGGTATTTGTAAAGAGTTCTTTCTTAGCTGACATGAATTTGGATTATGTGAACTGACTCACCATTTAAATTCAACGATATAGAATAGTGTGCTATTGATTCAGACAGTCCTTGACCTCAGGGATACACTTGTCTTAGCTGGGAAAGCCAGCTTTTAGTTTGGAATGCATTGTCTTTCAGTATCTCTACCTTTTGACAACAATAAAACAGAAAGATTAAGAAAGCATACGATGAGTTAAAGCAAGAAAAGGCGCCCAGCTTTACCCAAAATGTTCATGTTAGGGGAAGAATGACAACCACCCTTCAAGGAGAAAAATCAAGCCAGGCTTCAAGGATATTTTTAACCACCACCTCCTTGCACAGTTTAATTCACATTTTGAGGTGACTGGCTCTGGTTTATTTTCAATGTCACTATTGTCTTTAGAATGAAAAATATCGTCTAAATTTCCTGTAATATCTTAGATTTAGGGTATGAAGATATGCTGCTGCATATGATTCAAGCTGTATTAGGATGTACCTGATTCGGAATTGGAAAATTGTTAAATACGAAAGTATGGAGAACATCTTCCTGGTGATGTTTTCATTTTTCACTCTCACAAATGGGAAAACAGAGCACTGTGCTAAGAGCATGTTGTCTAAGACAGTATTCTCCAGTTGGAAAGATGCCAAATCCCATGGTTAAGGGCAGAACTTTCAGCCTAGTATTTAATTTTATTTCCTCTAAATAACAACAGTTTTTTGTTTTTCTCTCGCCCTTTCATTAGTTGTTTGTAAAGTTTCTCCTTCCATCTGTAGATAAAATAGCTAGATCTATAGATATCTACATATCTATCTATAAGATATATATCCAAATAGCATAGGGATAGATGATAGATAGATAGATAGATAGATAGATAGAAAGATAGATAGATAGATAGATAACGATAGATAAATAGATACATAGACACATTCTCATCCTCTCTCTGTCCTTTTTCTCTCTCTCTTGCCCTCAGCCCCTCTCTTCCTACCTCCTAATCCTGTACATGGGTGAAAATAAAGAAGTACATTATATTTTCATCAGAATTAATCTACAGGAATTCTACGTTTGAAAGGGAGTATTAAGCTCGATGATTTTTTAAATGGTATCTTCTTTTGGTTCATGGCATAAGATAGAAAATTGCGTTTTCAGAAAAGTTTCTATAATCTCTAATTTGCTTACATACACACATAGTATATATATATATATATATATATATATACATATATATATGATGTTTTATATATATATATAGTCTTAAAATTTCACAAATTTCTTCTCATTCTAAAAATTTCATGTGTCAAAGTTCTAACAGGAAAACTGCTGAAAATAATTAATCAAATTGATAATAATGTATAAATTCACAAATCCTATCATCTCCAATGATTAGAACTTGAAGCCAATGATGACACTATTTTAGCATGTGTATGTGTTTTGCATGGCAAAAGTACCCACTCAAGTACTCTTACAAGCATTCAACACCTGTCAAAGCAAATTTGGGCAAAATTTACGCTTAAAGACTCATAATAAAAATGAGTGAGCCTTGTTAAACCACACCATACATATGAGAAAGAAATATGAATGGTGTGAAAATACAAAGCAATCCATACTGATTTTACACAAGGACTTAGGTGTTATTTACCTAAGAGATAAGCAGTATACTATGATTATTCTCTTCCTAGGAAATCACTAAGTGTAACAGTTCAATATCATAACAGGGCTTTTGATGGGCATAATTTTAGGTAAAGTAATTGCTTTCAATGACCTTCCTGTTTTTGTGAGTGTTTCATAGTATATTTTCAACATAACATTGTCTATAGCTGAAGTTCTCTTCATTATTTCCACTTACAAACAAGAATTTTCCATTATGTGTACCAACCATTTAAATTCTAAAAATTCAAAACAGTAAGTCACTTTACATTCTCAGCCACAAATAACTGCTTCTTATTTTATTTATTTGTGATTCTATAATTTTTGCTAATGTTAGCTGTAAAGTGAAATTATAATGCAATACCCCAGCTTTAATTTCAAGAAATACAGGCAGCAATTTCAGGTACTTAGTCTTTCTTATAGACTAGAATCTTTTTATATATTGAAAAGACTACACAAGCTGTTACAATGATAATGGAAGAACCTTATACATTTTCATTGACATCAAGTTGCACTGACATCACTGAATTGACAAGGTAATGGTTTTCACACATACCTTCATTGACACCATAACATGAGAAGTGTCAGACACAATGAAAGTGTCTTCTACAAGATCTATTGGTATTAAAAAAAATAGAAAAGTAAATGCAGAGGGCTACAATAATGTAATATTATGTCTCTTAACATTCCTAATTGTCCATAAATTCATCTGATTTATAATGGACTCTTGTTGCAGACATCACCTTTCATACACACAAATTTGGAGAAAAGAAAAGGTGAGAGAATTGGAGGTGATAAGTGTTAAGGCTTTTGTGATAGACACAAAAATAAACTTTATGTGGAGCCAGCATTTATAAAATACAATGTATAATTGTTCAAAACTAGGAACAGACTGTGGTAATGGGAAAATAGTCAAAAAACTCACACCAATTTGGTATATAGGTTAATTGCTTTATTATTAAAACAGAGAGGTTGCACATTAATTCTGTATAATTACACAGAAAATATGCAGTTTGGTAATTGTAGCAGAATTCTGTAGTTTACTATAACTTTGTGCTGAAACTAATATAAAAAATAAAGAATTACAATCTTTAAAAAGAGACACATATTTGGCATCAGAGCATAACTTGAAGCAGAAGCTGATATATGACAGATTTTCATGATTTCTATGTGGTAAGTTAACTCAATCATGTCTGCATGACAGGGTATTAATAACATACTAGGTGATATTTTTAGTGTAACTGGAAGTAACTCCAGCGGCCAGATATTTAACATATTTTATTTATGAGCATTTTATTTCTGGATTACATGTTTTAGTTTATATCTTTAAATTAAGACTATAAAGGTAGCTGGGACTGGGTCTTTTCTGTGACCTTAGTTAAAATTATGCTTATCTAAACAATAATTTTTAATCTCTATAAATTTAGTTCATTCTATGTTTTAAAGACGTGCCAACCATTGGAGACAAGAAGATGACCAAGAGAGACATGGCCTCCCTCTGTCCGTCCTGTAAACCTTACATTTCTATGGGGAAGACAGAGGCTGGACAGCTATAATTTCCTAGTTGTTATTTAATTACAGGACAGTTGTAAGGTATCCTTGAGAGATCACATAAAAAGTCAGACCTGAACCAGTCTAGGAGACAAGAAAGGCTTCTCAGAGGAAATGCCATTTGTTCTGAAACCTGAAAACTGAGTACCTAGCTGGCAAAAGGAGAGGTGATAAGGAAAATATGCAGAGTAAAAGGAACAATTCCTTTCAAGGCTTTGAGATACAAGGTATGAACTCAGAAGATCAGGTTGGTCCTCTGTGTTCCTTTAAAAATCTGTTTATTTTCACTCTGAATAAATGAGTGAAATACACTGGTCAGTGTTGCCAGTTCAATATATCTGCGAAACTAACATGGGGGGGCCTTCCATCATGCTGTCATTTTCCCAGTTTTGACATGGTTTTCCCTCCTCTCTCCCTAATTTATCTCAGAATATTTCTGCTCAGAAGACCAAGGTTGGGTTAATTTTTTTAAAAGAAAATGTAATTTCTAGCTAATTACCTTATTTATACCTCGAATTTATTTGTTCCTAAAATTCCTGTTAGAAAGGACGCAAGTTACTTTTCCAAAAGATGTATGTGTCAGCATAGGACTATAATAATGAATGAAACACACATAGTCCTTCTCTCAAAAAACTTACCATCGAACAGAAAGTAAAATAAAGCACAGCAAGTACCAATATATAAAACTGTGAAATTATAAAATATTTCTAAAATATAAATTAACGTCTTTGAGAGTGCAAGGTTGAGAGAATTAATCAATTCTGCAAATATACTCACTGACAGGCATTATACTACTTAGAACTATATAATATATAGGCTGTGGACTTCACAATTTCAAAACCAGATTTACTTCAACTCATCTAATGTTTAGTGAGCGCCCAGTATATAAAGCATTATCGTCCTACTATTCTTCTCACTCAGCTTTGCCATTCTAGCCTACTTCATATTCCTTGAAAATGCCAGGCATACTCCCACCTCAGTTTTGCACTTGCTATTCCCTCTCGGTGAATTTTTTCTCCTAAATTATTTCTAAAATCACTCCATCATTTCTCTCATTCCCTTCTCCAATGTCAACCACTCAGTGAGACATTCTTTAACCATCCTATCTATAATTACACCCCAATCCCGATATTCCCCATCTGTACTCCATACTTCAGTATCTCTATACAAAAGGTTTCTTTATTATTTAACATACTAAATGGTTTACATATATATTTATTTATATTTATTTCCTATCTTCCTTATCACTTGTAAGCTCCTAACGTTCAGGGACATATCCTATGATGATGAGGTCATTAGTGTTATTTTAATATATACAGATTATAAGGAATTATTACTTGATTTGGCATCTTGCTGGAGTTGATCATCCTTTTTTATCTTACTTGCCAAGATAAATTTGGATAAATTAGGCCAAGCCTAAGTAAATAACCAACCATTTGAGAATTTATTAAATATGAAGAATAAAATTCCATTTAAAAAATAACTATTTAATGGAATTTTATTCTTATTGTAATCACTTATTACAAAAGCAATTATGTTCACTACAAGAAAAAACAGAAAATGGATAAAAGAAGAAAATAAATACAAACCATATCCCCAAACCCAAACTATAATCATTGTTAATACTATAATAATTTCTATGCCAAAAATAGGATGATAGTGTTCATACTATGCTGTAACCTACTCAGTCAATGTCCTACATGCATCACATGCCCAGGCCTCCTCCTGGGTGGCCTCTGACCTACTTAACACAGATACACCACAGATGAAGCCACTCGGTGTCCATCCCACTAGGGAGTAACCTGGAAGTGTGGAGAAGGTAATTTCCTATCAGGAAGTACTGATCAATGGGAGACAAAACCTGTAATCCATTCTTCCCTCTTTCCACTCCCAACCCCCATCATACAGAGTCCAGATACACAGTATACATGGGTTGTTAAGAAGGACTCAGTCTCACTGATCCAGTCATTGATTTCACTTGGCAGTGACCCGGTCAATAATGCCTTCTGCAACCTGTTGACTCTCCCTTCTTCCCAACCTCACTCTCCCTCATCCCTCACTTTTGATTTCTGGGATTGCAATCCCTCATAAAGTCATAACACATAAGTCTGCTGCTAGATTTGCTTCCTGTGGAATCCACATTAAGATACCTGATTTTTGCATTAAAATTTATGTTAAATACCTTTTTGTATTACTGTCAGTTCTTTTGTACATAACGGAAACTCAGTAAGATCACAACTCTGTCTTCCTTATTGCTTTATACTCAGTACCTAGAATAGTCTCTGACATATAGTAAGTAGGTGCCTGATATATTTCTACTGAATATAACAGTTTATCATTGCTGTATCTTTTCTAGATAATACATATCTCAATATGTTTATTGAGACCATAATTTGACATTCAATTTGTACCTAATTCTACCTAATTTAGTGTGACATTGGATATGCATCAAAATCTTGGTTCAGACATATGATTATTTCCACATTCTTATAAGTGACTTCTCTGGGTCAAAGGATAGGCACAATTTTCGGGATGTTTTATATGTATTTGCTATTCAATTTGAATAATAATCATGACATTCTACTTATTTTCATCTGTCGGTAATTCTTCTAGCAGACCAGGATATTTTCATAACATCAACAGAGGAAAAGGCATAACCTGTGTTCACCTATTTCATCAGGTTAAAAACCACTTGCTTTTATGTGATGTCAATAAGGGGCTGATCAGTAGGTTCAAGCTAGGAAATTTGAAAAGAAAAATTTAAACCTTAAAAGTCATTGCTGCAGAAATAATTTTTATTTATTAATAGGATCCCTCTCTCCACCTCTCCCAATAGTAATTTACTTTTCATGTCACAGAATTCAGCACCAAACAAATTACACACCTTATCCATGGCTCTAAGCTCAAAATACTCAGACTGATGTTTTTCACTAAAAATCACAGGTAAAGTGATTCCAGGGTGTTTTTTCTGATAGTAAAAGAAATCCTGGAAACTCTTTACAATTATTCCTGCATGGATCAATGTGGCATATAGCAGTAGTCCAGAGATCAGTGTGAGACATATCTGACACTGAATCCATGCTGACAGAGAAATACTTTCTATTCGTCGAATACTTGAAGTACATAATTTCATATGAACTGGATTATCTCTTCATAAATTGTGGGCAACAGATAAGATGAGTTTAATGCTTACCTGAGTTACCAAATATAACAAGCTGAGATGTGCGTAATAGAGACAACAGAGTAATCAGTTTCATAGACCAAAAATAAAAAAAAATTTTTTGTTTGGAAAACTAATCAGTCCATTCTCTGCATGAAAGGAAAACCCACATTCAGAAACCTGTTTACTATGATGAGTTCAAATGAATGCCCTCATACCAGCTTGGTATTACAACTTTATGTTGGAATTCGGAGGATTGGAGGATTGTTTTTCCTTAGTATCCAGTTAATTATCTGACAAATAAATTCAAATTGGTAGATCCCAGATAGTCAGTTAACAGTCTTTATCACACTATTTTATATCAAAGTAATGTCATTACTGTTTAACAGGTTTTTTAAAGGCTTTTTTTCTTTTCCTTGGAACCTTTTGATTATCTCAAAAGTTCTTTGTAATATGTGATAAATATGTTTAAATATATATTTTTGCAGCTCTTTAAAAGTTTTAATTAAACATGTATCTTTTAACGGGGGTTACCAGAGTCTTATTGATGATGGGGAAAAAAAAAATCACCGTGTATCTAGCAGAAGGGCTGGGGGTAAATCAAGGCTTCATGGGTTTAGATGTAAACCACAGCTCTGTCCATCGCTGAAGTAGAAGGATTGAAAAAAACAAAACAATGCATGCCATCAATGCAGTTCTACTTTAATACACACTATGGAAATTTCCCCTGGCTTAAAAGTAATACATATTAAAAAGAACATGCACAACACAGGCTAAGGACAAATCCTGAACCCTCTCAAATATAAATGTGTTCAAAATGATATTTTTAGTTCCGTCTGTGAAGAGAAAGAAACTTGTGCTCAACCCAGTCTATAAATTTCTGTGTGCCTATTGATATAATATGTAGATGTCCTTGGCCAGATAAAAAGACAAAAAGAAAACTGCCTGCCTGTACGAGCATGAAGCACTGCAAACCCTCTCAAAGATCTCTCTCTAATCAAAACAATTCTTCAAGGCTGTATGACGGTCTGAAAAAATTAAGATAAAATAACAAAGAAAAAAACTTGCCTATTTTTGACATACATCAGTTGAAACATAATTTTTTTTTATAAAAATGCAAAGTTTTAATAAAATGTTTATTTAAAAAGAAAGACCCAATTATGGGATAAACATTGCCAGGGGAACAAAAGCTATAGCATTCACCACAAACTTGCTCTTTGTTTAATTGTAAAACATAGACATGACCTTACCTTTTATATATTAAATCATGACAGATTCTATTCATTTAAGAGCAATTCTGTCTTTTCTTATGGCTGCAAGCATCTGGAGCCAGCTAATGCCCAGGAAGTGATCAACTGATGGATTTGAAGCTTATCACGCAGCAAACAGCATCTCCAAATACTCTGTAAGTTCTTCATCTCGCTTCCGAGGTCACTATCTGCACTAATTTCAACTTAAATTTAATTTTTAAATACAAAGGAAATTTGCTATGAAAGTTGGACTTGAATCATTCATGACGAGTCCTATTAAACTAAATCTCTAAAAGGAGTGCCGTCTTAAAGATTCTTCTTCTCTTTGGAAAACTGATTCCATCTCTACAGCATGTTGGCAACATAAAAGAGATTATTGTCATATTCTCAAAAGCCACCCTGCTTCTAGAATCACAAATAATCTTCATTTTCCAAATCAATATATCCCTTATGCACATTTTCTTGAAAATATCAATTGTATATATTTAGATTTAACAAATACTTTATTTTAGCTCTTTGAATTTCTTTTGATTACTGAAGATTGTTCTGACATGATGGGGAGATGTATAAAGACAAATATTAAATGAAGCACTATACTAGTCATGTCAGAAGCACCACTCAATGAGCTTTTTGATACTAAGCCTCATGACAATTAATATAGTTTCTGCCAGACATAAAGTGGACGTGTATTCAGTTGGCATTTCGGCACTTCCCTGGAACAAAACCACTTTTTAGAATTACAAGGTTACTTAATTGAAAGTAGGTCTTAAAATTATAGTAGTTGTTAAACACTAGGAGCTAAATTTCCATTTGTATACTTAAAGCTGTTATTTTGAGCTGAATCGGGCAGCCAGTTTAACAAGCAACAGGAAATGTTTAAAATCACCAAGAACATTATCCAGTGAAATTAAAATCTCCAAACCAGAGGGCTAAAGCATTACATGGGAATTTGCTCGTGAAACCAGCATCATCAGCAGGAGCACAACTGGATAGGTAAGGCTATGAGAAACACTTGGGACCACCTAGGAAAGGGAAGAGAGGCCAGGCAGTCTTTAGCCAAAGGTACGTCCTATTCCCTGGAACTGCAGACATGGATTCGGGTGTACAGCTCAGGTGGCAGGAGCTGTGTTAGTGACCCTGCGATGTATGCTCGTGTGTGTGTGTGTGTGTGTGCGCGCTTTACAGTTTTCTTCCTGATCTCACTTTCCTTAGAGCATTCACTTAAGAGAACTTATGATTGTAAATTCTTCCTCTGTCCCTTTGAGATGTAAATCTTCTCCTAGACTCTTCCCAGTTTACAACTAAAAAAATATCTTTCTCAAGGACCTGGGAGTCACCACTTTGAAATGCAATCACCAAAGGAAACAATGCCCCTATCTCCCAGTTTCTGTGGGAGAGTAGGAGCCTAACTTCTACAAGCAACACTGAGCAAATGAAGATGCCCTCCTCCCCTTCACTGGTATGCTCCCCCATGTTCTTCAATATTTTTCCACTGATTCCATTGAATCCTCTTCTGTGTCCCGAATTTTCTATGTTCCCTCTACTGTCAGTCAGTTACCTCCATTTTTCATCTTTGTTTTCTCTTTCCTGTTGGTTTTGCTCCACAATGGAAATGCCTGGTTATTAGTGTATGGTTACGGTTTGGTGTGGCTGCTAACATGGTTTCCTCTGCATTTGTTTCAGGTCTTTTGCCCTAACAGGATTCTTCCTAACATGGAAAAGCAGATGGCAAGCTCTGTGTAGGGTTTTGGATATGTGAGTACAAAGCAGAAAGGAATGTTGAGGGCTGTCTAGCATTAGAAAATCTTTGTATAGTTCTTCCTTGGAAGAACTGCCTTTCCTTCATATTTTACTCCTTCATATTGTATTTGGAGATGCAGCATTATTTCAATCTTGACTTGTTCCTTTCCTTCAACTACACCTACACAGAATCCTCTCCACCTGATGGCACTTTCTGCAGAAAAATAATTATCAGCCACCATGGTCTGTGAATGTCCAGGAGAGGGAGATATTGGTGCCTAACTTCTGTAACTGCCCCAGCTTACTCTGGCTCTATCCGTTTTGACTCTAAGCCAAAGAAACAGCTTGGAGCTTCTCTGGTGCTCCTTCTGGTGAAAAGGATCTTATTCACTCTTTTCACTTCTATTCATCATTCTCTTTTCAGTCATTTTAAGGATTTCCTTAAAATCCTCAAGCACTGCCTGCTTTCTTTTTCCTTTTCCCCGCACTATCCTTTCCTCTCTCTGTCTCTGTCTCTGTTTGTTTCTGTCTCTCTTTCCCTCCCTCCCTCTCTCCCTCCCTCCCTCCCTCCCTCCCTCCCTCCCTCCCTCCCTCTCCTCTTGAGGGCCTGGATCCCATCATAAGGGCCCCATCCTTATGCCTCTCTAAATTTAACGACCACCCAAAGGCCACATCTCCAAATAACATCACATTTTAGTTAGAGCCTTGACATGGTAACTGTGTGGGTGGACGGGGGGCACAACACAATGATGTCCCCTAACAGTAATTCCTGCATGGAATATGAACTTAAAAGAGGTGTTGGGTACTGGTAAAATCAGGTTGGATTGGCATTTATTAAGTGAACAATTAAGCAAGGCAAACCAAGATAGTGTCAGTGTGGTTGAAAAGGATATTAATATTTTAGCTATTTCTGAGATAGAAGTAACATGTTTTGTTATTCATCTGAAATAAGAGTGAGAAAGAGGAAGAATAAATATAAGAGGATTAAATCTACTGCATGGGACCAATATTGAATATACAGATTGTCTTTGAACTTTGTTTTTTCACCTGTTGGTGGAACCTCTCAAGTTGCTTCATTCACAATAGCATTTAGTTCTCCACTTCTTAAGAGTAAATATTTAGATTCAATCACAAATTCTGTAGCGTTTGTTTAGCCTTCTTGCCTTCAAGTCTCAACAAATGCAGTGGTATTTTATGTGTTAAAGAAATAAATCCTTTGAGTCTTGAAGCAGATTTCTCAATACAATTGATTTTGCCAAATCCTGTAGATCATGAGCAGTGCTTTTGCATTCTGGGGAAGTCAGCCTTTGTCAGCCTGGAAGATAAATGGGGAATCTTGGCTTGGGAATCTTGGTTGGACTTTATGTGCCTCTTTATAAGTTGACAAAATACAACTGGGCTTTCAGAGGCCAAAAGGCATCAAGAAGAGCCTGAAATCTCAACAATTTGTGAGGCCATCTGAGTGTTCATAGAAGGAGAAATGAGAATACATGAAGATTAAGTCTCCGCAGGAAAGGGAGAGAAAAGTGAAAAGAAAGGAAGTCTGAAGAGGTGGCGAGGTAGGTAAAATAGGATGAGTAGCCTTTGATGAACAGATGGTTTATCTTAAGGAAAATTAACAGAGGATTATGAAGCACCTACTGACAGTTCCAGTTAAGTGCTAGTGATGCAAGAGAATGCACAAGCAGTTCAAAATCTGAGCTTTCTCACTACGGACATTCACATTTTATTCTCCTCTTTTCTGCATTTGCAGTCCCATTCATCTTTTCTACTTTCTGCAAATCAATTCAAAGTGTCATCACAACTCAGAATACCAAGAGAGTATTTTCAAATGTTTCGAACTTCTCTTCCTCCTCATTCTGTATTCGATCATTTAGAACTCTGCTTAATACATGTATGGATAGGTATGTCTCGTTTAATGCATTTATTTATCTTAACTGTAAGCTTCTTCTGAGCAGAGATTAAATAAAAATAATGTCCTCTGGCCCCCTTCTAAGTGCCATATGCACAATGAAATCTTAATATTAATTGATGTTCAGTTCTGGCCGAGATGACTGCTAAATAACAGTTTTATGAGTGCACAATGAAGGCATGCTTTGTACATTACTATTTGGATCTCTAAAGCAGTTACTTATTTTGATATTGAACTTCTTCATTTAAAAGATGCAAAAAGCAGAAAATGAATCTTGACCCTGAGACGTTTTTTTTCATACTTAGTTGACCCTTGTATAAAGCATCCCTGTTCCATTTTACTTTCTTAGACTCTTCCATCTCATTAAATTTATATCCTCTAGGAGATCATAGAACTACATTAATTTACCAAGCACTATTTTTAAAACAATGTGTCATGCAGGGCGGCCTGCGGGGTCTCAGCTCCCGCTCCCCACATAAGAATGCAGGATGTGGCAAGGCCAAAAAGGAACACCCACGGAGCCATACGTAGGGGAGTCATACCACTATAGTCTCACTAGAGGCTGCGCGAGACACACGCAGCAGTAGCCACACGATCCGCAGTCCACCATTCACTTTTCTGCCAGCCAACCAACCAACCAATCAACACAGCCCCGCCGTTACATCAGTAGCCAATTGGCTAACCTGTTACAGCTGATGGCCAACAAATCACAGTTGACAGTCATTCACTACATGAGCCAGTACTTCCTCACGCAAGGCGGAGAGCCTGTAAACTGCTCTCTGGGACTCTGTCCCCACACAATGTAACCATGCATTTTAAGCATTATTTATTATTGGAACTTTCAATTCAAATAAACATTTATTTTAGAACCTACAGTGTTGTTATTTTGTTGAAACTATGGAGATGCAGAAGACATGACAATTTGGTCCTTAAAATTTCAGTGAGGAGAAAATAGGACATATACAGACCAACAAAATAAAGTTAAATATCATTATCAAGTGCAAAAAAGCAACAAAATGATTCCTCCTCCAAGACTGTAGATTTCACTGTGAGCCTATGAAGGCTAGAAGAATTCATGGCATGGTGATATCTGAGCAGATCAGTGTGGAATAAGTGAAAAAGAAAGATTAGAGGACTCTGGGGGAGCTACTGGGGTGGGGAGGAGGGTGGTGATGGAGAAGTAAAAACGAGCAAAGGAAATACTTACAGCCTGCTCAAAATATCATGAGTTCCCATCCATCTGGGTGACCTAGGAGCTTTTGGAATGAAGAGTGGAAGATGGATTGATAGACAGAGGAGGCCAGAAAATAAACTTACAAAATTTGACTTACAAAATTTGACTTACAAAATTGACTTACAAAATTTTGTTCAATAAATCAAGTAATCCCAAACTATCAGCATAAATACTCCATCCTTCCACTGTGACACTATCATTGGCGATGCCTCTAATATAAATGCTTCAGAGTATAATAGTGCAATCACTTTGCTAGGGTTTGAAGTCACGCAGATCTTACTCTATTTTTCACTACTTACAAGTTATGTAATATCAGGCAAATTACTTAAACCTGCTGAATCTCATTTCCTTTACCTATAAAATGGGGATTGTATTACCTATTTCAAACCATGTTATAAAGATCAAATTACATTATATGATGGTGTAATATTGTGATTTATAATAAATCTATATTTGGTTTTTATTTTCTGCCACAGATCTCCTAAAACCATTGGGATTACCTAAATGATGAGAATAAAGGTGCCTTTTGTTATGTTAATGAGTGAGTTTTGGAAAGCCACCAGGTAACTAAAGGATGGGGCTGATTACCAGGAGAATCAACCCTGAATGGAGGGTTGGAACTTTCAGTCCCACTCCTTGATTTCCAGAGAGGAGAGAGGGGCTGGAGATTGAATCAATCCCCAGTGGCCAACGATTTAATCAACCATGTCTATGTAACAGAGATGCCATACAAACCCAAGAAGTAGGGGGTTCAGAAAACTTTCAGGTTTGGAAGTCTTCCAGGTTAGTGTGTTTTATAATAAACCGGTAATCTAATAAGTAAAATGTTTCTGAGTTCTGTGAGCAGCTCTAGCAAATTAATCAAACTCAAGGAGGGGGTCGTTGGAACTTCCAGTATAGTCAGTTGATCAGAAGCACAATTGATAACCTGGGCTATGGACTGGTATCTAAAGTGGGGTGGGGGGAGTCTTTTAGGACTGAACCCTTAACCTGTGGGATCTGATGTGATCTCTGGGTGGAAATGAGTTGAATTGTAGGACACCCAGCTGATGTCCAAGACTTGCTTGGATGTGTAAGGAAACCCCCTCACATGCACACTCTGGAATTGGTGACTGGAATTCTAGATGCATATAAAGTTCACAGCCCAATACCTAATACACATTCAATAAATGCTGGCTGTTATTGTTGCTATGATTGTTATTCCCTCTTGGTGACTGAAGAAGGTACCTTACTTCTAGAGCTTTATGCACCCATTTCTCGGGGCTATTATCAAAATCAAGCGCGATAACTTTAAGCATCACTAGGCATTCAACAAATTATGGCTATATTCATTATTTTATTATAATTACTATCTTTGTGTCACTACTATCTGTCTCACTTCATATATATATATGACATAAGATAATAATGTGTCATAATGTTGGACATAATATATATGATATAACATAATTAATTGTTGTATAACAATTTCATATTATTGAGCGGCTTCTATCTAAATGCCACTGTGCTGGAAGCTACAGAGTATATACTAATAAATTACAGCAGTTGTTGACAAACTATGGCAGGACAAATGTGGCCTGCCACTTCTTTTTTTGAACAATTTTATTAGGACACAGCCACACTGATTCTTCATGTATTATCTATGACTGCTTTTGCACCACAATAGCAGAGTTGAGTAGTGACAGACTGAATGGCTGGTAAAACCTAAAGTATTTATTATATAGTTCTTTATAGAAAATGTTTACCAATCCCTAAGTCAGAGTATTCCCATACTTAAGAAGTTTTTGATCTGGCAAACTGTATAAACAGACATAAATATCTACGTCAGAACATATATTTCATTAGAGAAGTGTATAACCGATTTCATAAAAAGAGGTAACTAATTCAGTTGAACTGATCATAAAAGAATTTATTATAGTAGTAGCATTTGAAACTGCCTTTTATTGAAGCTAAGACTTATTAAATAATTTCTTTGGTTATTTGTTCATTCAATAAATATCCGAAAATTGCCTCACATATGCCAGGCACTATTTTAGGTGCCTAGAATTTGTCAGTAAACAGAATGGAGGTAGAAGTACAGAGATGAAGAGACTCTGAGTCAGAACTGTACCTGATGTGTTAGATGAAACGTACTTTCTGGTACTTACTATGTTGCACCACTGCTCAATAGCTTTAAATGTTAAGAACACATTATCAGATTTAATTCTCCCAGTAACATGATGATATTTGAAATTCTATCATTCCCACTTTACAAATGTAGAATTTAGGTCTAAAGAGGTTAAGTAACTAACCCAAAGTCATAGA
Source organism: Rhinolophus hipposideros (assembly GCF_964194185.1). Lineage (NCBI taxonomy): Eukaryota > Metazoa > Chordata > Mammalia > Chiroptera > Rhinolophidae > Rhinolophus > Rhinolophus hipposideros. Next base: position 21,566,855 of record NC_138065.1, read on the forward strand.
GCCATTACATGGCAGCTCTTAAATCCAGGACTCTCTGACTCCAAAGCCCATGCTCTAAACACTACTTGAAGAGCATCTAGAAATGTAATAGATGTGGGCATGATTTCTAGATACAGAAAGAGAAACTACAAAAGAAAGTATTTCTAATGTGAGGTGTGTTTCCTAATTTGGTTTTAATGTGAATTTTGTACGGAACATTAAACAAGATGAAGCGAAAAAAAATAGGTTGGGAACACATTGTGGGGGGCCAGGAATATGAAGCAGAAGAATGTATTCTTAATTCAATCGGTAAAAGGAAGTCATTCACGGATCTGGGATAAGGAACTAAGTAGAACAGTGCACTGGGAAAATCAATCTGGCAACAGTGAGTGTGATGGATTTGTGCCAGGAAGGCTGGAGGTAGTGGAACTAGCTCAGTATTTACTGCAATAGCCCAAACAAGCTGCAATGAGGAATTGAACTGGGGCAATGGCACTGAGAACAGAGAGGAAAAGAAGTATGTTAGTTGAACTCCAGAGACAGAATCTATATAACCTGACAACTGACTGGCATCAGGAACATGAAGAATTCAAAGATGATTGTGATGTTTTAACCCTTGGAAAGATGATGTGACCATGAGCTGGACAAGAGGAGAAACTTGGTTAGAGTGCAGCAATGTCCTTCTGGCAGGAGAGGTTTATCAATGACAGAAGAGTTGAAACTCGAGTTATCTGTGAAGAAGTGATAGGTGGTTATTAGACGAGATGATAAGATCGTTGGGCAGGAATGTGAAATAAGAAAAAGGGCCCTGAGACCAGAACATTTACAGAAAGCCTATGTTTAGGAGAAAGAGGGAAGGGAAGCAGGCTCTCCAAGCTATAAGATAATAATGATGGCTAACACTTACCAAGCGTTTACTATATTCTATGCACAAGTCTAATTAAGTGTTTTACTATATGTCAACACATGAATAGCGGATTGGCTTGAAGGCAAGACAAACAGAGTACCAAGAAGGGAGAACTCTTTTTAGAAAGAACTTGTGGTCTGGCAGCCTTTGGGGTGGATTACAGAGGGTGACCAAGAAGGTATGGCTGAGCATTCAGAGCTCTAAGGCCTCAACACATTCCAACGCCACAATGTTTGAACTAGAGCAGTTCTACCTCTGTAGTTCTATGTAAGATTTCACCAGGCAAAAACAATGGGACTCTGATGCTAAATTACTCTGAAGTCCATTAGCTTAGTGTTTGAGGATGGAGTGACCAAGGTTATGGGAACATTCACAAACAGATAAGAAGGGGGAGAAATGGTGAGATAGTTAAGGAGAAATAAAAAGGTATAAATGGCTCCTAAGAAAGTGGGAGAGTAATGGACCAGGATAATGTTTTAGGGTTGTCTGCTTGAGATTGGAGTCATGAATTTGAAGTTAGAGCAGTCAGCATGTAATTTGTTGATAGCTTACTCTGTGTGACATTCTGGGACCGTAAACGTTGAAAAGAGGTTGTTCCTGACCATAAGGAAAGGAAAGGAATTAGATTTTTCTTTATATACATCATCTCATTTAATCTTTTTATATTATGTATGTATGTATGTATGTATGTATGTCTGTATGTCATACACATACATACATACATGTATACAGATATATAGATATAGCTTGGTGACAATCACTCAACTCAAATAAAAGACAGGCATTAAAATGGCCAGTCGCTTATAATGCAATACCCTAATTTGAAACTTATATCCAAGTAAAGTCTTTCCCCCTTCTCTAGCTAGGTTTGTCTCAGGCCTGAAAGCCCATGATAGAGAGGGGAATCTGGTGTTTTCTTCTCCTTCTACTGCATCTCTTACTCCATTAGTAAGAGTTTCAGACCCCTCTGGCTCCAACACAGGAGGTGAAGAAATCAGGAGGAAAGAATCTTACTTGGTATAAGAGTGTCAGCACTCTCCAGATACAATTTTTTATTTTTTTTTCCTAAGCAGGCCCTTGTAGGCTCTTCAGAGACTTTCTTCTTACAAACCCTTGTCCAGAGCTCTTGGTTATAGGCAATGCTGCTCCTCTGACTACACACTAACCGTTCGGCCAGCCACTCCTGCTTTGATGAGTTGCTGCATCCTAAAATTCACCTGTAGTTTTATGTTTGTTTTTTCTGCTCAGGTTATCTTGCTCTAGGCTGGAAGAGTTTGAGGGTCCCTTGTAAAAGAATACTGGGGCAACTTTCTCCAAAGGACCACTTAGCCTGTGGGAAACTATGCAACCGTGTACTGCATGGATGGCAGTGTAGCTTGCTCCCCCATCAGCCTTCTTTCTCTTTGCTCTCCATCCCATGCCAAAACTCTGGGGGACACATTCAACCTTCTAAAAAAGGCCCCTTGAAGCCTATTTCACTTGTGACACTCCCAAAACTCTTTCCACGACATTCTCACTGCTCTCCAAGCTCTTCCACTTATAGAGACTAGAGGTGTGATAATGCTCAGGGTGTCTGAACTTTCTCATAACCTTTCAGTGTGTCCTGATTAGGTAGATGAGCAATTTTATTTAAGACATAGGAAAACTTGGTGCCTTCTGTATTGTCCTCAGCCTTTAGGACCTCATCTAAAGTACAGACAGAAAGAGTTCCATTTTATCATCTTTTCTGCTATAAAAGCATTGTAAACATTGATAACCATTTGATAACACATTCGGGAAGACTTGCGGCATCTTGGTTACACAAGTACTCTTCTACTTACTCTGGTAAGTCTCTATGGAAACATCCATTTCTGTTTTTATGTCTTTTGCAACACCTTTGCCTCATACTATTTTGCCTCCTTGTTCTCAGTGACTTCTGTTTTCCTGTCACCTACCTCCTTCTTGAATCTTGGCATTACTAATAGTTCTAGACCTACAGATGACACATTTTCTTAACAACCTCAAACCCATTCCACTCATTCAGCACTCAACTAAGGAACTTGGTTACTTTGTGTGCTGAGAAAAATTAAAGCAATTGGAAAAAGCTTTCAATAAGTTCCTACCACTACATCTACCTACTTATTGATATCTGTGCCCAGATGCTCTGCATTTCCTTCTGTTACTTCAGATGAATTGTTAATACTCCTATTAAGGCCAATTCCTTCCTCTCCAACACACACACAAACATACACACACACTTTAGATCCAGTCACTCACCTAACCAAAGGTATTGCCAGTATTTGCTTACATCAATCATTTTTCTATTTCTCCAGCATTACAAGCATGTTATTGAATCTACCATCTTACAAAATAATAAAAAAACTTTCCTTACCCCATGTCGTTCTACCGATAATTTCATTTCTTCATTCCTCTTTGCAATGGAACCCCTCAAAAGTTATCTAGACTCATTGTTGCCAATTCTTCTGCTTCCATTCTACCTTGGTTCCAGGTTTCTGTCCCCTCCAATCCACTGAAATAGCCTTATCAAATCACCAATGACCTCTAGGTCACTAAGTTCAACAGTCAAGTCTCAGCCCTCTTCTTACTCCATCAATCTGTAGCACTTGACAAAGTTGATTACTCCTTCTTTCTTGAGGGGAAGAAAGGCAAGGGAACTTTGTACCCAGGGCTTCTAGGACAGACGCCTCTACACTAGATCTCCTCTTCCTCACTGGCTACTCCTATTTATCTCCCTTGCTGGCTTTTTTGTTGTTGTTTTTTAAATCTCCCCATTCTTAAATGTGTAAATTCCCGGGGCTCTTTCTTTAAACCTCTTTTCTATCCACATTCGCCTGTGATAACTCCCATCATGACACCTCTAACCTGGTTCTCTACTCTGAGCAAAAGATTCATATATTCAATGATCGACTTCACATCTCAACTAGGATATCTAACAGGAATGTCAAACTCAGCATGTCCAAAGCAAAATTTCTGATTTTCCTCTAAGACCTGCTCCTCCTGCAATCACATGCATTGTAAGAACAGTAACTCTGTGTTTCTAGTAAGCTCATGTTAAAAACTCTGAAATCATCCTTGACCCATCCCTTCTTTATAGACCTTATGTCCAAAAGACAGGTATCTTCAACTTAACCTTAGTAGGCATTGCTCAGCATTAGATGTTCTGCACATAAAAAGCTAACCAAGAGTCTATTTCACACTATTTCAGGGGTAAAAATAAACAATGAATTATGTTAAACCAAAAGCCCCCAACTAAATTTCTAAAGTGTTTTTATAACACAGAAAAAGTGGTTAGGATGTAAAACGCTTTATAATATTTCATGGTAAATAACATTGGTCAGAATAAAATGCAGGCAAAAATGTACAATAAAAATGAGACAATTCTTGGATAAGAAAAAAAAAATGGCGGCGTGAGGTGAGCCTCTGTAACGCTCCCCTGGAATTTACAACGAATCGGACAACAATAACTCCACAAAGGACTCCTTGCACAACAGACAGGCAAGACGAAGAGGCCGACTACTGAATTCACCTCCAGGTGGGTGAATCGCGCGAGCGGGGGAGGAGGGAGAGGAGAAGTGCGGAGACGGAGCCGCGCGGGCGCAGGACACAGACCTAGCTCAGTACTCGGAGCTCGCTGAACCCGGATCTTCCGCAGCTGCGGGAGAGGGAAGGACTCGGACTGCTAGGGCTCCGCTTACGGCCCACAGGGCTGAGGGGGCAGCATACAAAACCGCTGAACCCAACGCTCGCTCACAGCAGACCTCGGAGCAATGACTGAGGGAAGAGGGCTGAGATCAGTGGTTTGAGCCCTCACTGCCGAGCGGAGAGCGGAAGCCTTAGGCACGGAGACTAGCCGCCCCCTCCCTACCCTCCCAGAGCTCGCCCCGCCCCCACCTGCCCGGTGCTAGAAGCGATAAATTAGCAGTGTCGGATCAAAGGACAGAATATTTGCTGCTCTGAGAACTGTGGACCGCAGACACAGATTCGCAGCTCAACTAGTTCTGGCAAAGGGGAGGGAGCTGTGGAAGCAGGACTGGCTGTGGTGGTGGTCGCCGCCATTGCTCTGGGCCACCTCTCACAACTCACCCCGCCCCTGGCCCCACCTATCTGGGCGGATCCCTGCAGGAGTAAACAGAACTGCTGAAACAAACGGGCTCTGAATCTGGTGCAGAAAGAGCTTTGGAACTCCAAAAGCTCTTCGCATACCTATCAACCTGTTGCAGAAGACACTCCTGTAGATGTCTAGGAAGAGAAATAGTAAATCAGTGATTGCCATGAATAACCAAGGCAACAAGATAGCTCAGAAAGAAAGTGAAAAGTCCCCAGAAAAGGAACTTAGAGATATGGACCTTTGTGATTTAAATGACAGAGAATTCAAGATAGCAATTCTGAAAAAACTGAACGAGATGCAAGAAAACACAGAAAGGCAGTTTAATGAACTCAGAAACACAATCAAAGAACACCATGAACATTTTACAAAAGAGATTGAAATCTTGAAAAAGAACCAAATAGAATTTCTGGAGATTAAGAACTCAATAGAAGAAATTAACAATAAAATATCCAGCTTAGGTAGTAGAGTTGACCAGATGGAGGAAAGAATCAGTGACATCGAAGATAGGAACCTGGAATTTACACAGAGGGAAGAAGAAAGAGACTTGAGACTTAAAAGAAATGAAAGAACTCTACAAGAACTTTCTGACTCCATCAGAAAGAGCAATATAAGAATAATGGGCATACCAGAAGGAGAAGAAAGAGGGAAGGGAACAGAGAATATATTCAAACAAATCGTCGATGAGAACTTCCCAAACTTGTGGACAGAACTGGATCCTCGAATCCAAGAAGCAAATAGAACACCTAATTACCTCAATCCCAACAGGCCTTCACCAAGGCACATTGTATTGAAGCTGTCTAAAATCAATGATAAAGAAAGAATCCTCAAGGCAGCCAGGGAAAAGAAGACGGTAACTTACAAAGGAAAGCCCATTAGAATATCATCAGATTTTTCAGCAGAAACTCTACAAGCTAGGAGGGAATGGAACCAAATATTCAAACTATTGAAAGAGAGAAATCATGAGCCAAGAATAATATATCCAGCAAAGATCTCCTTTAGATATGAAGGAGGAATAAAGACCTTTCCAGACATCCAGAAGCTGAGGGAATTTTCTAATACACGACCTGCACTACAAGAAATACTAAAGGAGGCTATTAGACCACCATCAACAGGGACAACTTGTGGCAACCGAAACATAAAAAGGGGGAGCGTAAAGGCCTGAACTGGAATATGGGAATAGAGAAAGTAAGCGTACTGAAGAAACTGGAATACTCTAAATATCAAACTTTCTTTTACATAAACTCAAGGGTAACCACTCAAAAAACATCCAAATCTGAAATATATACTGTAATAAAAGAAGAAACACAGGGAAACATCATAGAATACTACCACACAGAAACAACAGACAACAAAAAGACAAAGAAACAATGGAGACACAGCCTTACCAGAAAACTAAAGACAGAATGACAGGAAATCCTCACATATCAATAATCACCCTAAATGTAAATGGACTGAACTCACCAATAAAGAGACACAGAGTAGCAGATTGGATCAAAAAACTAAACCCAACCATATGCTGCCTACAAGAGACACATCTCAGCTACAAGGACAAGCATAGACTCAAAGTGAAAGGGTGGAAATTGACACTTCAAGCAAATGGTACCCAGAAAAAATCAGGTGTAGCCATAATGATTTCCGATGAAACAGACTTCAGGGTGAAAAAGATAACAAGAGACAAAGATGGACATTTCATAATGGTAAAGGGGACTATACAACAAGAAGACATAACAGTCATCAATATTTATGCCCCCAATCAGGGAGCACCGAAATATACCAAGCAACTACTAACAGAACTAAAGGGAGAAATTGACCAAAACACAATTATACTAGGGGACTTAAATACATCATTGACAGCTATGGATAGATCATCCAAACAGAAGATAAATAACGAAATCGCAGCCCTAAATGACACATTAGATGAATTGGACATAATTGACATATATAGAGCACTTCATCCTAAAACATCAGACTATACATTTTTTTCTAGTGTACATGGAACATTCTCAAGGATAGACCATATATTGGGACACAAAATCAGCCTCAGCAAATTTAAGAAGATTGAAATCATACCAAGCATATTCTCTGATCACAAAGCTTTGAAATTGGATATCAACTGCAAAAAGAAAGCAGGAAAAAACACAAATACATGGAGATTAAACAACATACTTTTAAAGAACGACTGGGTCAAAGAAGAAATTAGAGGAGAGCTCAAAAGATACATAGAAACAAATGACAATGAAAATACATCCTACCAAAATTTTTGGGATGCCGCGAAAGCAGTTTTAAGAGGGAAATTTATATCATTACAGGCCTATCTCAAGAAACAAGAAAAATCCCAAATAAATAACCTCATGTTACACCTTAAAAAACTAGAAAAAGAAGAACAAGCGAAACCCAAGGTCAGCAGAAGAAAGGAAATAACAAAAATCAGAGCAGAACTAAATGAAATAGAGAACAAAAAGACAATAGAAAAAATTAATGTGACAAAAAGCTGGTTCTTTGAAAAGATTAACAAAATCGACAAACCCTTGGCTAGACTCACTAAGATAAAAAGAGAGAAGACACTAATTAACAAAATCAGAAATGAAAAAGGTGAAGTTATCACGGACACCACAGAAATACAAAGGATTATCCAAGAATACTATGAAGGACTATATGCCACCAAATTTAATAACTTAGAAGAAATGGACAAGTTCTTAGAAATATATAGCCTTCCAAGGCTGAATCATGAAGAACTGGAAAATCTTAACAGGCCGATCACCAGTAAGGAAATTGAATCAGTCATCAAAAACCTTCCCAAAATCAAAAGTCCTGGACCAGATGGCTTCACCAGTGAATTCTACCAAACCTTCAAACAGGATCTAATACCAATCCTGCTCAAACTCTTCCAAAAAATTGAAGAAGAGTCAGTACTCCCTAACTCATTTTATGAGGCCAACATTACCCTGATACCAAAACCTGGTAAGGACAACACAAAAAAAGAAAACTACAGACCTATATCTCTGATGAATACAGATGCTAAAATCCTAAACAAAATTCTAGCAAATCGAATACAACAATGCATTAAAAAGATTATTCATCACGACCAAGTGGGGTTCATCCCCGGGGCACAAGGATGGTTCAACATTCGCAAATCCATCAATTTGATACATCACATAAACAAAATAAAGGACAAAAATCATATGATTCTATCAATTGATGCAGAAAAAGCATTTGATAAGATACAACATCCATTTATGATTAAAACACTTACTAAAATTGGTATAGAAGGAAAATACCTCAACATAATAAAGGCCATATACGACAAGCCCTCAGCTAACCTCATAATTAATGGTGAAAAGCTGAAGCCCTTTGCTCTACGTTCAGGAACACGACAAGGTTGTCCCCTATCACCTCTGCTTTTCAACATAGTGTTGGAAGTCCTCGCCAGAGCTATCAGGCAAGAGAAAGAAATAAAAGGCATCCAAATTGGGAATGAAGAAGTTAAATTGTCACTCTTTGCAGATGACATGATGCTATACATAGAAAACCCTAAAGACTCCACCAAAAAGCTATTAGAAACAATCAATGAATATAGTAAAGTTGCTGGCTACAAAATCAACATACAAAAGTCCATTGCTTTCCTATATACCAACAATGAAATCTCAGAAAAAGAGATAGAAAAAACAATTCCTTTTGCAATTGCAGCAAAAAGAATAAAATACCTAGGAATAAACTTAACCAAGGATGTGAAGGATTTATATGCTGAAAACTATAAGACATTTCTGAAAGAAATTGAAGAAGACACAAAGAAATGGAAAGACATTCCGTGCTCATGGATTGGAAGAATCAACATAGTTAAAATGGCCATATTACCCAAAGCCATATACAGATTTAATGCAATCCCCATTAAAATCCCAATGGCATTTTTTAAAGAAATAGAACAAAAAATCATCAGATTTGTTTGGAACCACAAAAGACCCCGAATAGCCAAAGCAATATTAAAAAAAAAGAACAATACTGGAGGTATCACACTCCCTGATTTTTCCTTGTACTACAGGGCTACAATAATCAAAACAGCTTGGTATTGGCGGAAAAACAGACACATAGACCAATGGAATAGAATTGAGAACCCAGAAATAAAACCACATAAATATGGACAGATAATTTTTGACAAAGAAGCTAAAAACATACAATGGACGAAAGACAGCCTCTTCAATAAATGGTGCTGGCAGAATTGGATAGCTACGTGCAAAAGAATGAAACTGGACTGCTATCTGTCACCATGTACCAAAATTAATTCAAAATGGATCAAAGACTTAAGCATAAGACCTGACACAATAAACTGCATTGAAGAAAACATAGGTACTAAACTTATGGACCTTGGGTTCAAAGAGCATTTTATGAATTTGACTCCAAAGGCAATCGAAGTAAAAACTAAAATAAACAAATGGGATTATATGAAACTGAAAAGCTTCTGCACAGCAAAAGAAACTATTGACAAAATAATGAGGCAACCAACTGAATGGGAGAAGATTTTCGCAAACAGTTCCTCTGATAAGGGGCTAATATCCAAAATATACAAGGAACTCATGAAACTCAACAACAAAAAAACAAACAACCCAATTGAAAAATGGACAGAGGACCTGAAGAGACATTTCTCCAAAGAGGATATACAAATGGCAAATAGACATATGAAAAAATGCTCAACATCGCTAATCATCAGAGAAATGCAAATGAAAACCACAATGAGATATCACCTCACCCCAGTCACAATGGCTTTCATCAACAAAACAAATAGTAACAAGTGTTGGAGAGGCTGTGGAGAAAAAGGAACTCTCATACACTGTTGGTGGGAATGCAGACTGGTGCAGCCGCTATGGAAGGCAGTGTGGAGGTTCCTCAAGAAATTACGAATAGAATTACCATATGACCCAGCAATCGCTCTCCTGGGTATCTACCCCAAAAATATAAAAGCATTTCTCTATAGAGACACGTGTACGCCAATGTTCATTGCAGCTTTGTTTACGGTGGCTAAGACATGGAAACAACCAAAATGTCCTTCGATAGATGAATGGATAAAGAAGTTGTGGTACATATACACAATGGAATACTATTCGGCGTTAAGGAAAGATGATATAGGAACATTTGTGACAACATGGATGGATCTCGAGAGAATAATGCTAAGTGAAACAAGTAAGACAGAAAAAGCAGAGAACCCTATGATTTCACTGATATGTGGTATATAAACCAAAAAGAACAAGACAAACAAATGAGAAACAAAAACTCATAGACACAGACAATAATTTAGTGGTTACCAGAGGGTAAGGGGGTGGGGGGTGGGTGATGAGGGTAAGGGGATCAAATATATGGTGATGGAAGGAGAACTGACTCTGGGTGGTGAACACACAATGGGATTTATAGACGATGTAATACAGAATTGTACACCTGAAATCTATGTAAATTTACTAACAATTGTCACCCCAATAAAATTAATTAAAAAAAAAATGAGACAATTCTCTATAATATATTTACTTACCAAGTGAACTGGACACTTAGAACCTGGCAAAGGTTGAGAAAGAAGAAGGGGAAAAGGTTAAGCCGTCTTTGTCACTAGCTGTGGAAGGTGATGTGGTGCCACTTTGGGCGACGAATAGGCAATTTCAGGCAAGTTATCAGACTCAAAGTAACTGACAGAGATTCTCTGTCATTTGGGTATTTGTAAAGACCTTTGAGAGTTAGGACTTAAAAAACTCTATTTGACATGTTTGGGAGCAAATGAAGTATTACTTACATTTCCAAAGATTTTTGAACAAAGCAATAAGGGATGGGCCATGAAAAAGCAAAGCTTCTCATCCTATCCTCATGTTTAAGGGTAACGTTTATTGCTTCTAAATATGCCTCTGTAATGCCTCAGCATCAAGAACATCTAAGATCCACATTCTCTTTGTTATTCTGATTGATATCTACATATGATTCTGCGGCTCTAGCAACTGTTTCTGAGTTTCAATTTGAGATTTCTCCTGAAAATTGTATTTTTTAAAGTGTTTTCTTGAGTTTGGGGGACAAATATTGCTTTTTCCTACATTAGTGAAATCTTAATAATATATTGGGAGAATGTGTATACTATGATTTTGGGTATTAAAATACCAAGGTGCTCTAGTGGGAAAATAATATGATGGAGATTTTGTATAGGATGCGTCTGTATATTCAAAATCAAACACTTCTCTCCATATAACACCACTCTCAACCTCTTCTAAACACTCATCCGCTCTGCCTGAATTATCCAAGAAGCCATCTAGCTGTTCATCTAGCTGTGCTCCTGCCCTCCTTCAGTTTATACTGCACACATATGATCCTTTTAAAAATTAAGTCAAATCATGTCACTCTCCTGTTCAACATTCTGTAATAAATTCTATCTACTCAGTTCAAGCCCACATTCTTAAAAGGCCCACTGATCTCTCTTACCCCTCGCCCATTATCACTCTACTCAACTCACATGGGTCTCTGCTCATCTTTGAGTGGTTCAACGTACTTCTGCCTCAGAGCCTTTGCACTTGCTATTGAATTTCCCTGGATCATTCTTCTCTGTGCTACCTACAGGCCTTGCTCCCTCATTTCTCATTAAAATTCTTTCTCTGATATTACCATGAATGTACCATTTTATATTAATAGTAACATGCTCGGCTCCCCTACACTCTTTTTCTTTACCCTGTTTTTTATTTTCAACAGTTACATATCATTACCTGCTGTATATAATAAAAGAGGACCTTATAAGTTATCACTCCCACTGGAAAACTGAGACTAACAGGGGCTCTATTTACAACTATGCTGAGATTACAAATTCATTCTCTACTGTGCTATGAGAATGTAAGCTGCAGGAGGGCAAGTACTTTATCTCGTTTAGGCAGAGCTACATGACAACATTCTTGAAGTGTCTGACACATATAAGATATTTAGTAAATAAACAGTTGCTAAATGAATAAATCAATGAATAAATGTACCAGTTTGATGTCTATTCTATTTAAAATAGAATTATGAAGAATGATCTGTGAATTTCTCCCCAGGGAGAGAAATTCCTTTTCCTCTCCAGATGTCCATGCTTTCTATGGCACATATTTAATATGAGAGATTTTCCCAAAGAAACACAAAACTGGTGGGTTTTACACAAAATAAGGCTCTCAATCTTATTCTAATCTAGAGGCATTTAACTGAGACATCTTAATTTGGACTCCCATTTAAAATATGAACCCAATATATGTTCATCTTTTAAGTAGGTAAATGTTATGGTTTAATATAAAGAATGTCTTACAAGTTCAGTTTTGTTATATAGTATAGTAAAGGAAAGTATAATTTTCATGAGACAGTGTTATTTTTCAAGTTCTTAGTCCTGTGGTTTAAGCTCTAGTGTATCACATACCACGAAGTCAAATCCTTTACTCCACGTCTCAGCTTCAGAACTCAAAATCGTTTTATTTTTAGCGGCTCTGCAGTCCCCATCAAACAGCTGCACAAAGCTATTTGCTCTTCTTTATGGTACACAAAATCTTAACCTGTTCACTCTCTGAAAGTAATGATGAATGAAATTTACTAGATGGATAGTAAATGACTGTAGTTCAAACAAGATCACCTTGTTTAGCTGGCATGTTCTATCTGTGAGTGAAAAAAATAAGACCGGGGTTGAAATACCTAGGTATAATTATAGCAGATTTTAAAAAGATCACTATTTTCTTCACCTGGCCTGGATTTAAACTAAGTGTTTAATTCCTTTAGTAGCAGAAGTTCATTAACCTTTACTGGACTTTGTGCAGTAATAAGCACAAATCATTGCTGTTTCACCCTCTGATGCCTGTAATATTTAAAACATAATAGGACATTTTTATAACCAGAGACATTGAGAAAGACAGAACAAGACAAGTAAACAAGAAAAATGATCTTAAATACATTATGGTGTTATTCTATGAATTTTTTTAATCTTAATAAAAGAAACAGTTTAAGCTGTACTGCCTAGGCAACTATGCTTTTATTTCACCATGAAACAAGTCTGAAGTATTATTGTGTATGTGGCATGTAAGGTTCCTCAAGTCTTTGAGATGTCATTTCCAGGAAGAGTTTAAAGTACCAAACAGATGGAGTACAACAAGGTGCATTCATTTAAAAATGCACATAAATATATGTGAGCATCTGCTCAATTTTATGAAAATCTTTCTGAAGCCCTATAAATCTTCCCTCTTTGTGTTTGAGTAGAATACATGAAAATTCCACTTAGTGAAAAAATAGCTTCTTAAAAAAATAATTTTATGAGTATCCAGATATTATCTAAAAATAATTGAAAAAAATATTAAGCTTGAGGAAAAGACTTGGAGATACCTAATTTCAATAAAAAGTGATAATTGATAATGCTACTACAAGGTATAATTCTAATTCATAAAAACAGAAACCATAGCAATTTGCCTTCTGCAATATTCCCACTACCTCAATAGTATAATTACTCCTTTATTAATACCTAGTCTTAGTTGTTTTTATTACTATTTCTCTTTGTAACATCCAATCTACAGTAAATAGTCTAACCTTAAAATATTAGGTTGCAAGGAATAGAGACCATGAAAGTTAAGACTGGTTGAGAGGGTTGTCATAACAACAAAAATCTCTAATATTTAATATTTGCTCCTCTTCAACTTTACCTTGCACATGATTTTGTATAGTGATTATATTGACATTGTTCCCAGTGTGATATCATCCTTGAGCTAAGGATCTAACCAATAATTGACAAAAGTTTCTATGTCTTGGTTCCCTGTCTCATAAAAGAATCTGACTTGTTGCTGGTCAAGTGGCTAACTCTTTTATTATCCAAGAATAGGAAATTGACAATAATCACATGATACATCAAGTTTCCCCTTAGAGAGGCTCTGTGAAGTTCAGATTCTCTAGAACACATTCCTAGAAACGGACATGTTCAACTTATGTTTCCAGAATACTAATTATGTTGAAAGAACAGTGATGCTCCCATAAAATACTCCTGTACGATATCTGTTTCAGTTTTACAGATAGATTCTTACTCTGGAACAGTAGTTGTCAAACCGTTGCAATCCTTCACAAAAAATAATTATACAGACAGCCCCTAGAATTTATAAATTATACACATAGATTAATTTTATCTTAATGTGTTACCTTAAAGGCACATTTTTATACAAATCTAAAATATGAGCTTTAAAGAATAAAATAAAATTTTATATAGAGTTTATTATTTTCTGTACATATCTATGATCAGAGGCCACTTTTACTTAATTTTAGGTATTATTTGATTAACAAATCTATGTATCATATTTACTAGCTTCAAGAACTATTCTAAATGCCTTTCAAATATTAATTCATTTAATTCTCATAACTACCTTGGGAGAAGTGTACTGTTTTATTCCCATTTTACATATAAGAAATTGATGTATAGAGGTTAGATAATGTTCCCAATGTCACAGAGCCAATAAATGGTATTGCCAATATTTTAATCCAGGCACTATCATAACTATTACTCAACTGTTCCCATTGAAAATCATCTACTCAAGAGTTAAAGTGATGCATTCATCAATACACCAATCCGGAATCTCCAGGTTCCTTCACAGCCTTTACTAACTATCTCTCTCTAATTTAAATTTTCTTTTTAAGATTATACTTTATATTATGCTCTCTTGTACTCACTGTCTCTCACAGAAACATTAATTCCTCCTTGTCTCATGAGAAGTAAGGATCTCCCATAGCACTGGCAAAGCAATTGTAGAAAATCTTCAAGTATATCATTGTAACTATAAACATGGAGACATTCCTTGGTGGATTGTTCTTGGCATGTGTATTAAGAAAAAACCCAGTGGGCAACATAATGGGCATCATCTTTTAAACCTTTCCTGACTACATTATCTCTAGGGCAACTTAATGTAAGTAACTCAAGAAATTTCTTCTTTCCAGCAAAGATGAGCTTGATACGTCATACATAATGGGATTTCAAGCTAATTTGAATTTTACTTTTTGCTGTATTTCATAGTAGGAAATTTGTCAGTGTAGCTCCAAAAATGGTTAGATGATGCAACAAAGGCACCCTCTTAATCACTAGACGAGTACCGGGAGTGTCACTTCCTTTGTTTTCATGCTATGACTGTTGCTTTCTGTTCCTGACATTATTTCTGTGTTCTTGTGAATTGTAAGATTAAATTGCTTTGAGAAAATAATATTTGTTGATCTAAGTGTTTCCGTGGTCATCTGCAGTGATGTATGTTTTAGTTTGAAAGGGAGTTGACAGCACCTCCAAAAGCTGAGTAACAGGTACTTAACCTACTGGACTGACTTCCTAACATTTGTACTGGGCACAAATTAGTACTGCCCTGTTTTTGGTCTCCCTACTGTACAGGAAACTGAACATAATTCTTATCCCCATCTCACAATCTCTTCTTAGTCTCGTGCTGTTTGGAGTCTGTTTTTATTTCCATAATGCACTGTTTCTTTCTTTTCTACATAAGCAGGAAAACATCTCTCTCCGTTTCTATATAACCCTAGGTTGTTTTGTAAGGACTTTCAGAATGAGGCATTAACCACTTCCTGGTGGTTCCTTAAATAATTTCTATGGCTTTTCACTCAAATGCTTTGGCACTGAATCCTTCCTATGGTAACTTTTATGCTGCTCTTCTTGACCTATGAAAGGAACCCCTCAAAGTTGTAGAATTATTTGAAATAGCAATTGAGATAAGAAACCATTATCAGATTTCTCAAAGTTTACGGACTTTATAAGTTTTCAGTTAGCCCATGTGAATAGAATTGAACTTCTCGGATAAACAGAGGACATCTGTTAGTCTAAGGGGAGAGACAAGTCACATAAGTTTCTGCTCCTGCCCAAAGGGAGACTGAGCCTCCTTCTTGTATTTCACAAAGATGTATAGCACATTTAGAGGGAAAGGGAAACAAGTCAAAAGGGTTGGAAAACTGAGAGCTTTAAGAACTTGCCCACAGGTTTCAATATCTCTCCACTGTTTTGTTTATAAGATTTCAACAGCAATGGGAATAGTCTGTGAATAGGCATTGGGCTCAGATCTTTGATTCTGCAAAGAGAGAGTCTACACACATGGTCCCCAGATGCCAGACACAGCTTCAGGGAAAGTTGCCTTGGATATGTACATAACTTGGTGAGGTGAGATAAATAACAGGAAGTTCACTTCCATTCTACACTAATATAATGCAACAATAAGCAATAAACAGCAATGAGTTTTGGAAAGCCCACAGGGATGGAAGGCTGTCAGGAAGTGATGCTCTGCTTTGTGGTTAAACTGGACAAAGGAAAAGAAGGTGGATATAATGGAATGGACACAATGGAAATATGCCCCCCTTCCTAAGGCAAAGTTGTTGAGTTTTAAGGGAAAAAAAGAGCCACATATTTCAAAGCATCCAAAGCCAGTCCCCACACATTTGAGCTGGCCAAATTGTAGTGCTCCTGACTAGAATGCCAACACTACAATCCCCAGGAGCTGCAAGGTACGAAACTGAAAAACATTTCTCTCAATGAAGACATCTCAACAGTAAGACATAGCACATATGCGACTACTTTCCACTAATGAACTCTCCTTCACTTATTCAATAAATATTTAAAGTTTCTAATATACGGGAGGCATTGCAATACGTGAAGACACAAAGATGAAAAGATAGAGTATCTGACATATCCTCTGGGATCTTCTCCTTCAGTAGGGAAACGAACATACAAAAAAGTAAAAGGCAATTGTTCTAAAGCCACTGAAGACTGAGGAAACAGACTAAAAGGAGTCACGTTGACTTTCAAAGATGGTTGAGTACCTGTACTGAGACATCAATATTCCTAAATATTAGGAATTTGCTTACTCATTGAAGAACGAGATTGTATTTAACCAAAGTACCAGAGTACAGAGTACAGAAGAAAGAAGAAGAAGAAAGAAAGAAGCTGTCTGGCCTATCCCACAACAGCTGAGGAAGACTAGAATTCAGAACTATGGGAAAAAAGGCAGAAGATCAAAAGGAAATGAGTGTCTGTCGGTTTCTTATTTCAACTATTGAGTACACACTACTTTATAGTCATTAAAAGTTTTAATGTGGTATAAATAAATAAATAAATAAATGAAATCCTATTCTGTTGGTACTGATGGTCTCAAGGAAACAAACCACCCCAAACCATCAGTTTTTCATGGAACTAATTAGCATTGACAATGCATAACAGTTCAATGACATTGATGTTACATCAGTGAAAGAATAGGAAATGCGAAGTACTTTTTCAAGCACAAGCCCTTTTTCACTCATTTAAAAAGTATTTTATTCTGAAACTTTTTAAACATACATGAAGAAAAAATTACAATGACTCTTCCTGTAACCTTTAAGATTTTGCTCCATTTGATGTGGCTGGTTTTTTAATCTTTGCTGAAGTAGTCTCAATCTTAGACCTCCTTTTATTTCACTGGACCACCTTTGATTTCACTCATATATTTCAAATATGGCATTTTCCTTAACAATTGTGATGCCATTATCACATCTAAGAAATTAACAACTCACTGTTATCATCCAATGTGTACTCCATAATTAAATTTCCCTGAATGTCCTAAAAAAATGTCCTTCTAACCATCAGTTATCTGAATCAGAATTCAAACAAGATGTACGCATTACATTTGACTGTTGTAAAATAAAGCAGTCCCTTGACACTTAGACCTGTTTCCCCACATCACTGTTTGTTATAGAAACTTCATTATTTACCCTGTAGAATGGCTCACATTTTGGATTTATCTACATTTTTGTGATATTATTTCTATTTCTATTTTCAGGTTTTCTTGTAAAAGGAAGTTAGCTCTGGAGGCTTGATTAAATGCCGAGTCAATTTATTTTGTCTCAAGAATGGTGCTGTTTCTAGGAGACACACATTGGTTGGTCCTTCCATAGGAGTGACACTTAGCTGATCAGTAGGAGGGCGGGTGGCAGCTGAATTCTGTCAAGTTCCCCAACAACCTTTCACCTAACTGTTTATTCCATTGGAGATCACTGTTTCAAACAATTATTTCATTGTGGGTTGCAAATATATGATTTTATAATTCTTTCTACATTTATTAACTGGCATTCTTCTGCAGAAAAAAAAATTCTCAGCTGGAACTATGTGCTTACCCTAAAATATAGTTACAACAGTAATTGTGGGATAATGCTTAATTATTTCCTTTCAATTGCTAATTATCAGAATAATAAGTTAGTACTACTCACTTTTTAAAAACAGAACAGAATCACTTATTATTGTCCCGTCAGAAAAATATTTCCAAAACACTACATTAACAAGGAAACTTGATCTTGACTATATTTCTTTTCTCTATTTAACATGCCAAAAGGTACAATTTATGTCCATTAAACTTACTTAGGACCAGATTTAGTGAAGTTATATGTGGAACTAATCCTTGAATAAAACTAAATGATTTTATAGATATAATTTTGTCACTAACCAGCAACATACTCCTAACTACCAATCTGATTAGTCTCTCCCACTCTAGAACTTTTATAATAATGTGCTTCTATGGAAGAAATAATCCTCTGGTCCCACCTCCTGTTTACAAAGAGCTTAGAGGATAAGGAAGGTAGACAATATGAGGTCCCTTTCTTTTCCTCAACTGTGGGAATCATAAAAAAATGTACATTTTTATAATATATTTATGGGAATTCATAGTGCGTGCTCCATACTCAGAATTGGCATAGTTAACTTGTGACTCTCATCTAGAGAACATAAAGACTGCCATACTGCCAGACGAGGACATTTAGGTGGTTTCAGAGAAACATTTGGGGACCATGCCTCAATTATATTTCTTCCAAACAGTGTCATTAATAAATTAGCATTGGTGAACTCCATTTCCATCCTTCTCCACACACATAAAAAGTCTACAAAAATAAAAAATCTAATTTGAAAAGCAAGATCATATTTTTCTCCTCGAAAAGATAAGTAATTTCATGTAGGTACAAAATAGCTACAACTATTTTTTAAAGTCCTGAATATTAATGTGTTGTGAAAAAAGCATGAACTCCACAAGTAGATGGATCATCAACAAGGGGATTAAACAGCTCTCAGAAGGCTCTCCGAAGAGCCATTAAAAATTGTCAAGGAATCAGAAAATGCCATGGTAAATGACCCAGATGACTTTGAGAGATGAAAAATAAGGAAGCTGAAATAGCAAAATAATAATAGTACTTGCTACATACATAATAGCTTTCTTGAGAGAATTCTAAAACACTTTCCAAACATTAATCCAATAATTTTTGTCATTAGTCTATACAACACTAAAGGGGCCTTTTATGTTATTTCTCACTGAGCACGTGGGGAAACTAAGGTTTAGAAAGACAAAGATGATATGACTTTAACAGATTTGCCTACATGTAGCAAAAAGTAGAAGAAAATTCTCAGAGAGAAAATGCAATCCCATTTTCCATTATATTATTACTAGATGGCATTGATTCAAAATTAATTTGATATATTAGTAAAGAGAGCTAATATAAAAATATTATGAGGTTGTCTAAAACCTGGAAAATTTATTAATTCAGAAAGGAGCATACCTAAAAGCAAGACCTGGAGAAAACATATACACCACGTTTGGGAAAACAATTTTTAAAATCGAAAGAAAGAATTCCATCCATATATGTATTTTTGTTAAAGAATTATATATACTCCATTCTTTTCCAAAATGGCGCTTAGGAAAACAGCTCAATAAAATAGTTAACACAGTGCAATTGTAAATGAGAAGTAACTGACTAATAATGGAAGACAAACCAAGTAACTAAGACAAAATTTCAGGAATCACAGCCTTCTGGTAATGAATTCACAGCTTCTTTGACACAAACTCAGTAAAAACAGCAAAGCACCCGAGACTCACACTGCTGCTGATGGCAGTAAACCAGGTAAGGAACTCCGCAGGGGAGAACAATATAAACCCACGGTAATGGGAAATGCAGTGTGTAGTAGAAACTATAGCAAAGCAACACCAAAGAGCATAATACAAGGACAGAACAACCGCACAGTAAGGGGGAAAAGAGCATGTCTCCTAGCGTTTGTTAAAAATGGCAGCTGGGTGAAAAAAACAATAGCTATGTACTTTTAAATATTATTCCTGAGATAAATTTCTAAGGGAAAATGTTATTTCTTATCTGTGAGATTAATGAATACCATGAACCACATGCTGAAAAGTTGACTAACTTTGGTGTGAAACGTTGTATGTGTGTGCACGCATGTTCGTGTGTGAAATTTTATGTGTGTGTTTGTGTGTGTGTGTGAAATTTTGTGTGTGTGTGTATGTATGTGAAGACATTGTACATATCTGTGTATACTAAAGTGAGGGGTGGGGGAAGAGAAAAAAGGGTGATGGAGCTATTCAACAGTCAAACTGCTAGTACTTAAGACACCAAGAGAACTAGGGCGCCACCACCCACTCCAAAAAAAGGAGAAAAAATAATTTTCTGAAAGAATTGGACATATTTTAAATAAGGAAATAAATAATTGTCATGGGTAAATTCTGAGAATTGTCAGGCTTCATATTTATTAATAATTGGTATTATTTTTACTTTGTATTCCACATTGAAAATGTGTCATGACATTTGTAAGGCTTAGGACCTCTGATGGTCTATATTTAGGCTCTGAAGCCTCTTCAGAAAACAAGATTTTCCCTTAGGAGAAGAAAGCATTCCAGAACACTGGAGATCATCCTCTGATTATGACATCCCCAGTGAAAAAACACTGTATGGGAAGTCATGGATTACATACATTAGAAAGAATCCAGCTTAATGAAGATTGGAATTCTTTCTTTTAACTTTTAATTTTGGAGGTGGGAAGAGGGGAGATGGAGGTATTAATTGCAAAAACTGGGTCTGGGAGTCATGAGTTTTTCTTTCTAATTTTGCAGAACCAAGTATATTAGCTTCTTTTTGAAGGGGAAGCACAGGCCTCAGTGTCAGACTGCCTGGCTAAACTGTATACTAATATGTATAGTATTGGACTGATGAGAGATTTAAATGAGGTTAAAAGAAGTAATATACAACCCAGTCTTAAAATGGTGCTTAGACCATAAGCACTCAGTGGTACTAGGTAATTTTAGGTCACTTCATTGCACTCTGGCTGAGTTAATCAAACTCTAGGCACCAATTCTGTCTAATCCTGACACCAGCAATTGGAAAGCATGATTCTTTTTGGTTGCAAAGGAAGCTCTAGTCAAAATTCTTATGTGATTTTAGAAAATGGCTTGAACTTTTCAGACTAAAGGAACAAGCACTTGCCTTTGTAACTGCATGTTCTGGCGCTTTGCCCAGACCCCCCAGGAGCCCTTGTACATGTTCCCTGTGTCCCTGCCTCACATTTCGGAGGCGTGCTCTCTGGCCCTGGTGAGAAACAGAAGTGCCTGACGTTCAGAACCTCTGCTTTCAGGTTCTTGCCTTCTCAGTGCACTTCCCAGTGAACCAACTGGTGTGATACTACAAAAGTCCTACTCCTTTGCTTTCAGGGGACAAACTCTCAAACTCTGAGGTGTAGTTTATACTCCAGGACTGGGTTGAAGAAATTGCACTTGGCTTTGCTTCTTCCATTCTCTCTCTTTGCTGTCCCCATTTCCTCAATGATTTCTGTGCTGAGATAAAGAAGAAACCCTGGCTTATATTTCTGTATCCCTCACTGAAAATCTGGAAACACTGTATAATTAAAATCCTTCTTCTCATCCAAAAAAAAAGAGATGAGTTGCACCTCAATCCTTGGCTCAGGTTCTGCTTCAGATGAACCTGGTCTTAGACAGCCTTAATTGGAAATTATCTTGGGAGAAAAATGACAGGAGGGAGCACAGTAGAGAATATATATTTCAACTTGGGAAAAGCAAAGATAAAGGTCATCAGTTCACTTCTTCCCTTTTTATTTCATGCAGTCAATTTAGTTTTCCTTACAAAACTTCTTCCACTAGTGCACAGGTAGTGAGGGGAAGAGGCTAAGAGAGAAATGCTATGTGGTAGCAATTTGATGACAGAAAAGACATAGCTAATTCCCTTTCCCCTCCCAGAACAGTTGTATGGCATAATCCAACTGATGTGGGTGATGCAGTGTAAAGGTGGAAAGTACAGGAAGACAGAAACTAAATAAAAGTTCTGTCTTAAGGAGAGGCCTGAGGGTCAGCTCAGAGGAACATGTCCAAATAAGATGCTTAATGGTGGGATCTGACATAAAAACTAGAAGCCAAAGACCAGAGCCAAAGTGAGGCACACAGCCTGAGATTATGGAAGGGAGTAACAGTAATTTGGTAAAATGAACTGGAGATGATCTGGAAGAAAACAGTCAAGAGAGCTAAAGAGTTTTTAATCATTCATTATCCTCTGTGGTATGGATACATGAGGTGGATTATAGGACCCCTCCTTTCCACAGAGACACACAGCCAGTTTTTTTACTATGGTCACTTAACCAAACACTCCAGGGTATGCTACGGTGCTCAGGATTGATTACAGGTTGTCTTCAACAGGTGGTGCTGAGTACAAGGTTCCGGTAGGATGTATGCTTTTTTTCCCCCTTACTGTGCAAAACTATGCATGGACTCAGACAAAAACATGCCTCCATCATTGCTCTTTTTCTCAGAAGAAGAGACATTTTTTTTTTTTTTAACCACTCCTTAGTGCAATGAAGGTGATCTCAAAAGACTGCACTAAATAATCATTGATCCTGCAGCTGTCAGGCTCAGTTTGTGGTACTGGGAAGTCAGAGAAGCAGCAAGGTTCTGGTTTCCCACCCAGAGGATTAAGCTGGCTGTTATCAGCCAGTTCTTAAATGGCCTGATGGGTAGAATAGACCTGATGGGTTGACTTTATGAATATAAGAGGCCAATAGAGTGTCTTTAAAACTTTTTTTGACTACTGTCCATAGTAATAAATATATTTGGATCCTGACCCAGTAAACATACAGGTACACACACATACATGCAAAACTGAAAC
Source organism: Rhinolophus hipposideros (assembly GCF_964194185.1). Lineage (NCBI taxonomy): Eukaryota > Metazoa > Chordata > Mammalia > Chiroptera > Rhinolophidae > Rhinolophus > Rhinolophus hipposideros. Next base: position 21,589,804 of record NC_138065.1, read on the forward strand.
AAATGTTTTACAAAACTAATACTATCTCTTATTTTTCATATACAAGCTGAAGTTTTCTATTTTTAGTGAAGAAAATTATTATTTAAATTTTAAAAATTTCCCTTCCCGTATCTGAGATGACACTTTATACTTTTATCTTTATCCCATTTTTAACCATTCTTATATGTCTTCACTAAAAATTCTTGTTAGGCATTTTACTGTATTTTGAAAGGCATCTTGTGATAAAAAAATAATTTATAAGGAATTACTATAACCATTGGCCAAACAAAACAAAACAATACAGCAACAACAAAAAACAACTCTCACATAATCACTTAGTTCTCACTTTCTAGGAACCAATTTGACAATCTTGTATCTAACTTATCTCTTGATTTGAAAACAGCTGAATCAATCAATACACTTTTATCATCAATGACAGAACACCTGTTTTTGGAATTATCTTTGGGGTCTTTATTCTCCATATGATATATGATAGCAAGCCACCCTTATGGCCTTTTGCATCAATTATTTAAAATCAAAGGGCCATTAATTCATATATCTGTGCATCTGTAATAGTATTGTTTTAAAAGGTGGTGAGTGAGAGAAAATTTGTCAATAAAATCATTGGACCTTTCCAGACTGATATGATTTATATAGAATCATTGCAATTCTATTTAGAGCACTGTGATCTCAGTGGCTGGGTATGAGAGGGTTGAATTATTCATGTTTTCCTGGTCAATACACACACACACACACACACACACACAATTAGGTAGTTCTTCATTTTTAGGTTGCTTGCATGGAATTCTGAGTCCGGTTCCTCTTGGAGTGATTCAGAGCCCGTCAGTAACAAGCAGCATTCTCTGCACATAGATACCAACAGAGGCTTAAAAATAGGAGCCATGTGCACAAAGCTTCTTGTGCCAACCAACAGATTCTATCTGCATCTGCTACATATGGATTGACAGGAGAGGGGCCAAGTATACGTTGGTGTGAAGCAGCTTGCTGCTTCTGTTTTGAGAAAAGCTCATCATTGTACAAGTTCTGAACAAATTAGCCTACCAATCACAATGCTGGGATATTGAAATAGGGTGAAAAACCTAGATGGTATCAGGCAGTCCTTGCCAAATTAGTAGAGAATTAAAGAGGAAAAGAAAATCATTTGAAGACTGATAATTAGTAAGATAGAAAGATGTGAGGGTATGTTCAGAAATGTGACTGAACCTAGGATTTAAAAAAGAAAACTTTTTGACACTGGTTAGAAAATAGCTGGAGTCATGTGGGTACAAAATATCACAGCGCTTTGAGTTGTTCTTTGGTCAGAAACAAAAGAATTTCAGTCAAGTCCTTATAGTTCAGGTTATAAGGGAAGGTTACACAGATCTCTGGATCTAAAAGTCATTTATCAAAATTCATTGGGCGAAGGAATAAACAACCTAAGACAACATTCAGATGAAATAAATATTAAGACTTTAGTTATTGTGAAACAATAGATATGAAAGTGCTGTGTAAAATAAAAACAATGTACAGATTTTACTTCTAGTTATTTTACTATATGAATAATGAACATTCTAATCATTTTATAACTACATTATCTTATGCTAAGGGATAACCTAATCATTTCCAAGTGCACTACACAGTTTAACAGATTTATAAGTCAAAGAGGGTATTTTGACAAGGTCGATATTTTCATACAAGGTCTGACAATTAAGTTCACGAACTCATCCTACAAAAAGTGCTGCTTACCTCATTGCTGAATATGACCATAGTCACCTTTGAAGTACTCCCCTTGGGAAGCTATGCACCGATGCCAGTTCCTAGTCCACCCTTCAAAGCAATTTTGGAACTCTTTTTTCTGGAATGGCCATCAGAGCTGTCATCACATTACCCTTGATGTCCTGAATGTCATCAAAATGTCTTCCTTTCAATATTACTTTATTTTTGGTTAAAGAAAGAAGTCAATGGGGGCCAGATCAGGTGAATAGGGAGGGTGTCCCAATACAGTTATTTTGTTTACTGGCTAAAAACTCCCTCACAGACAGTGTTGTGTGAGCTGGTGCATTGTTGTGAAGCAAGAGCTGAATTGAATTGCTGGCGAAAAGTTCAGGTCATCTAACATTTTCACGCAGCCTTTTCAGCACTTCCAAATAGTAAACTCGGTTAACTGTTTGTCTAGTTGGTACAAATTCATAATGAATAATCCCTCTGATATCAAAAAGGTTAGCAACATCATTGCAACAAGTTTGGAAACTTAATTGTCAGACTTTGTATCTTCCTGTGTCTCCGGAAGAAAAGGCAAGATTTTTGTCTTTGTGCAAATGAAAAGGGAGCAATAGTGGATAGTGTCTATATCCCAGCCAATATATTTATTTTACTATCGCTACCACATGTAAACTTTTACTTCACATCCCTTAAGCCAGTACTTCCATCAGAGGAGGACATATGTCCTTAAGAACACAAGCACTGAAATATAGCCACTTGCACAGCTGGCCCACTCAATCATTAACGACAACCACACGAAAGATACTGAGCAGCCTCTAACATGCCAGGCATTGTGGTAGGTACTGGGCAGAGTGCTGCCTGTCTTTTCAGAGCTTACAGAAGGGGGCGCAAGACAAGGCAACATGGCAATTGTCATAGCGTGTGGGCTGAGACAGAAGCATAAGGTGCTCTGGGAGCATGTGGAATGGACATGAAGCCTAGACCCTTGTGATCAGAAATGGTTTCTTGAAAGTGAATGGATTCCATAGTCCACAACTAACCTATCCTGGAAAGGACAGGTGAACAGGTGAAAAGAAATCATCATCTGAAAGAACGACGAGGACAGGACACCAGCGTGAAGTTCAAGGGTATGTGTGCACTATGAGTAGGACTTAACAACTTCTGGTTTTCTACTTTTGCGTGGAACTTGTAAGGGGTATCTGTCTGTCTTTCCCTCCCTCTCTCTCTTAACAATCCCAAAGGGATTACTGAGGAAACTACGAAGGGATATGGACCTTCTGTAAATTCTTTTATGGATACCAGATTGACAAAGTTCTCCACCTTTTCTGCCCCGGAGAATATCTAATGGCTCAGAACCTGACACATTCCCACAGTAGTGCACAGCATACTCTTCCACTCTTCCCCTCAAGATGGAGATTGTGTAAAACACCAATACTCATAATTAACAGCTAGAATGTACTGACTGTTTAACATGTGGCAAGCAGCAAGTATTTTACATACATTTTAACCCTAACAACACTGTGCATAGGTCCTATAACTATCCTTATTTTACAGAGAAGCACAGGGGTTACATACCTTTCTCAAGGTCACTCATTGGCACAGTTGTATTTTTTTTATTTAAATTTATTTATTGGGGTGACAATTGTTAATGAAATTACATAATTTCAGGTGTACAATTCTGTATTACATCAACTATAAATCCCATTGTGTGTTCACCACCCAGAGTCAGTTCTCCTTCCATCACCATATATTTGATCCCCCTTACCCTCATCTCCCTCCCCCCACTCCCTTTACCCTCTGGAAACCACTAAACTATTGTCTGTGTCTATGAGTTTTTGTTTCTCATTTGTTTGTCTTGTTTTTGGTTTATATACCACATATCAGTGAAATCATAGGGTTCTCTGCTTTTTCTGTCTGACTTATTTCGCTTAGCATTATATTCTCAAGATCCATCCATGTTGTCACAAATGCTCCTATATCATCTTTCCTTAATGCCGAATAGTATTCCATTGTGTATATATACCACAACTTCTTTATCCATTCATTTTGGTTGTTTCCATGTCTTGGCCACCGTAAACACAGCTGCAATGAACATTGGAGTACACGTGTCTCTATAGAGAAATGCTTTCAAATTTTTTGGGTAGATACCCAGGAGAGCGATTGCTGGGTCGTATGGTAATTCTATTCGTAATTTCTTGAGGAACCTCCACACTGCCTTCCATAGCGGCTGCACCAGTCTGCATTCCCACCAACAGTGTATGAGGGTACCTTTTTCTCCACAGCCTCTCCAACACTTGTTGCTATTTGTCTTGTTGATGATAGCCATTCTGACTGAGGTGAGGTGATATCTCATTGTGGTTTTTATTTGCATTTCTCTGATGATTAGTGATGTTGAGCATTTTTTCATATGTCTATTTACCATTTGTAAGTCCTCTTTGGAGAAATGTGTCTTCAGGTCCTCTGCCCATTTTTCAATTGGGTTGTTTGTTTTTTGTGTTGTTGAGTTTCATGAGTTCCTTGTATATTTTGGATATGAGACCCTTATCGGAGGAAATGTTTGCAAAAATCTTCTCCCATTCAGTCGGTTGCCTCTTTATTTTGTCGATGGTTTCTTTTCCTGTGCAGAAACTTTTAAGTTTCATATAGTCCCATTTGTTTATTTTAGCTTTTACTTCCATTGCCTTTGGAGTCAAATTCATAAAATGCTCTTTGAACCCAAGGTCCATAAGTTTAGTACCTATGTTTTCTTCTATGCAGTTTATTGTGTCAGGTCTTATGCTTAAATCTCTGATCCATTTTGAATTAATTTTGGTACATGGTGACAGATAACAGTCCAGTTTCATTCTTTTGCACATGGCTATCCAATTCTCCCAGCACCATTTATTGAAGAGGCTGTCTTTCCTCCATTGTATGTTTTTAGCTTCTTTGTCAAAAATTATCTGGCCATATTTATGTGGTTTTATTTCTGGGTTCTCAATTCTATTCCATTGGTCTATGTGTCTGTTTTTCTGCCAATACCATGCTGTTTTGATTATTGTAGCCTTGTAGTACAAGCTAAAGTCAGGCAGTGTGATACCTCCAGCATTGTTCTTTTTTCTTAAGATTGCTTTGGCTATTCGGGGTCTTTTGTGATTCCAAACAAATCTGATGATTTTTTGTTCTATTTCTTTAAAAAATGCCATTGGGATTTTCATGGGGGTTGCATTAAATCTGTATATTGCTTTGGGTAATATGGCCATTTTAACTATGTTGATTCTTCCAATCCATGAGCACGGAATGTCTTTCCATTTCTTTGTGTCTTCTTCAGTTTCTTTCAAAAATGTCTTCTAGTTTTCAGCATATAAATCCTTCACATCTTTGGTTAAGTTTATTCCTAGGTATTTTATTCTTTTTGCTGCAATTGCAAAGGGAATTGTTTTTTGTATTTCTTTTTCTGAGATTTCATTGTTAGTATATAAGAATGCAATGAACTTTTGTACGTTGATTTTGTAGCCAGCAACTTTGATGTATTCATTGATTGTTTCTAATAGCTTTTTGGTGGAGTCTTTAGGGTTTTTTATATATAGCATCATGTCATCTGCAAAGAGTGATATTTTAACTTCTTCATTCCCAATTTGGATGCCTTTTATTTCTTTCTCTTGCCTGATGACTCTGGCAAGGACTTCCAACACTCTGTTGAAAAGCAGAGGTGATAGCGGACAGCCCTGTCGTGTTCCTGAACGTAGAGCAAAGGGCTTCAGTTTTTCACCATTAATTATGAGATTAGCTGAGGGCTTGTCATAGATGGCCTTTATTATGTTAAAATATTTTCCTTCTATACCTATTTTATTGAGTGTTTTAATCATAAATGGATGTTGTATCTTGTAAAATGCTTTTTATGCATCATTGATATAATCATATGATTTTTGTCCTTTATTTTGTTTATGTGCTGTATCACATTGATGGATTTGCGGATGTTGAACCATCCTTGTGCCCCAGGTATGAACCCCACTTGGTCGTGATGAATAATCTTTTTAAGGCATTGTTGTATTCGATTTGCTAAAATTTTGTTTAGGATTTTTGCATCCCATGTTCATCAGAGATATTGGTCTGTAGTTTTCTGTTTTTGTGTTGTCCTTACCAGGTTTTGGTATTAGGGTAATGTTGGCCTCATAAAATGAGTTAGGGAGTACTGACTCTTCTCAATTTTTTGGAAGAGTTTGAGCAGGATTGGTATTAGATCCTGTTTGAAGGTTTGGTAGAATTCACTAGTGAAGCCATCTGGTCCCGGACTTTTGCTTTTGGGAAGGTTTTGGATGATTGATACAATTTCTTTACTGGTGATTGGTCTGTTTAGATTTTCCAGTTCTTCATGGTTCAGCCTTGGAAGGCTATATGTTTCTAAGAACTTGTCCATTTCTTCTAGGTTATTGAATTTGGTGGCATATAGTCCTTCATAGTATTTTTGCATGATCCTTTGTATTTGTGTGGTGTCCGTGATAACTTCCCCTTTCTCATTTCTGATTTTGTTAATTAGCGTCTTCTTTCTTTTTATCTTAGTGAGTCTAGCCAAGAGTTTGTCGATTTTGTTAATCTTTTCAAAGAACCAGCTTTTTGTCACATTAATTTTTTCTATTGTCTTTTTGTTCTCTATTTCATTAAGCTCTGCTCTGATTTTTGTTATTTCCTTTCTTCTGCTGACCTTGGGTTTCACTTGTTCTTCTTTTTCTAGTTCTTTGAGGTGTAACATGAAGTTGTTTATTTGGGATTTTTCTTGTTTCTTGAGATAGGCCTGTAATGATATAAATTTCCCTCTTAAAACTGCTTTCGCTGCATCCCAAAAATTTTGATAGGATGTATTTTCATTGTCATTTGTTTCTATGTATCTTTTGATCTCTCCTCTAATTTCATCTTTGACTCATTGGTTCTTTAAAAGTATGTTGTTTAATCTCCATGTATTTGTGTTTTTTCCTGCTTTCTTTTCGCAGTTGATATCCAATTTCAAAGCCTTGTGATCAGAGAATATGCTTGATATTATTTCAATCTTCTTAAATTTGCTGAGGCTGATTTTGTGTCCCAATATATGGTCTATCCTTGAGAATGTTCCATGTACACTAGAAAAAAATGTATAGTCTGATGTTTTAGGATGAAGTGCTCTATATATGTCAATGATGTCCATTTCATCTAATGTGTCATTTAGGGCTGCAATTTCGTTATTTATTTTCTGTTTGGATGATCTATCCATAGCTGTCAATGATGTATTTAAGTCCCCTAGTATAATTGTGTTTTGGTCAATTTCTCCCTTTAGTTCTGTTAGTAGTTGCTTGGTATATTTCGGTGCTCCCTGATTGGGGGCATAAATATTGATGACTGTTATGTCTTCTTGTTGTATAGTCCCCTTTACCATTATGAAATGTCCATCTTTGTCTCTTGTTATCTTTTTCACCCTGAAGTCTGTTTCATCTGATATCATTATGGCTACACCTGATTTTCTCTGGGTACCATTTGCTCGGAGTGCCAATTTCCACCCTTTCACTTTGAGTCTATGCTTGTCCTTGTAGCTGAGATGTATCTCTTGGAGACAGCATATGTTGGATTTAGTTTTTTGATCCAATCTGCTACTCTGTGCGTTTTTATTGGTGAGTTCAGTCCATTTACATTTTGGGCGATTATTGATATGTGAGGATTTCCTGTCATTCTATCTTTAGTTTTCTGGTAAGGCTGTGACTCCATTGTTTCTTTGCTTTTTTGTTGTTGTCTATTATTTCTGTATGGTGGTATTCTATGATGTTTCCCTCTGTTTCTTTTTTATTACTGTATATATTTCAGTTCTGGATTTTTTTTGAGTGGTTACCCTTAAGATTATGTAAAAGAAAGTTTGATATTTAGAGTATTCCATTTACTTCAGCACGCTTCCTTTCTCCATTCCCATATTCCGGTTCAGGCCTTTACGCTCCCCCTTTTTATGTTTCGGTTGCCACAAGTTGTCCCTGTTGATGGTGGTCGAATAGCCTCCTTTAGTATTTCTTGTAGTGCAGGTCGTGTATTAGAAAATTCCCTCAGCTTCTGGATGTCTGGAAAGGTCTTTATTCCTCCTTCATACATAAAGGATATCTTTGTTGGATATATTATTCTTGGCTCATGATTTCTCTCTTTCAATAGTTTGAATATTTGGTTCCACTCTCTCCTGGCTTGTAGAGTTTCTGCTGAAAAATCTGATGATAATCTAATGGGCTTTCCTTTGTAGGTTACTGTCTTCTTTTCCTTGGCTGCCTTGAGGATTCTTTCTTTTCGTTGATGTTAGACAGCTTCAATACAATGTGCCTTGGAGAAGGCCTTTTGGGATTGAGGTAATTAGGTGTTCTATTTGCTTATTGGATTCGAGGATCCAGTTCTGTTCCCAAGTTTGGGAAGTTTTCATCGACAATTTGTTTGAGTATATTCTCCGTTCACTTCTCTCTTTCTTCTCCTTCTGGTATGCCCATTATTCTTATATTGCTCTTTCTGATGGAATCAGGAAGTTCTTGTAGAGTTCTTTCATTTCTTTTAAGTCTCAAGTCTCTTTCTTCTTCCATCTGTGTCATTTCCAGGTTTCTATCTTTGATGTCACTGATTCTTTCCTCCATCTGGTCAACTCTACTACCTAAGCTGGTTATTTCATTCTTAATTTCTTTTATTGAGTTCTTAATCTCCAGAAATTCCATTTGGTTCTGTTTTAAAATTTCAATCTCTTTCGTAAAATGCTCATGTTGTTCTTTGATTGCGATTCTGAGTTCAATAAATTGCCTTTTTGTGTTTTCTTGCATCTCTTTGAGGTTTTTCAGAACTGCAATCTTGAATTCTCTATCATTTAAGTCACATATTTCCATATCTTTAAGTTCCTTTTCTGGAGACTTTTCACTTTCTCTCTGAGCTGTATTGTTGCCTTGGTTATTCATGGCAATTACTGATTTATTATTTCTCTTCCTAGACATCTACAGGAGTGGCTTCTGCAATAGGTTGATAGGAAGAGGTCTTTCTTTTGTTTTCCAATACTTGTTGGAAGAATGTTTTATTTTCTCTCTGACTGCAGCCTTTTTTTTTTTCTCTCTGACACAGTAGTGCTATATTTTCTCTGCACTTTTCCAGCTTTTCACACAATGGTGGGACTCCCTGGGAGACGGGGTGTCTCCTCTGTTAACAGTTCACCTGGGTCATAGGGCACCACATCCCTGTGGGGGTGCAGAGAGCTTTTGAAGTGCCAAAGCTCTTTCTGCACCCGATTCGGAGCCCGTATGTTTCAGCAGTTCTGTTTACTCCTGCAGGGATCCGCCCAGTTAGGTGTGGCCAGGGGCAGGGTGAGTTGTGAGAGGTGGCCCAGAGCAATGGCGGCGACCACCACCACAGCCGGTGCTGCTTCCACAGCTCCCTCCCCTTTTCCGGAACTAGTTGGGCTGCGAATCTGTTTCTGCGGTCCACAGTTCTCAGAACAGCAAAACTCCTGTCCTTTTGATCTGACTGCTGCTTTATCGCTTCTAGCACCGGGCAGGTGGGGGCGGGGCGAGCTCTGGGAGGGGAGGGAGGGGCGGCTAGTCTCAGTTCCTAAGTCTTCAGTTCTCCGCTCGGCAATGAGGGCTTAAACCACAGTTTTCAGCCTTCTTCCCTCAGTCTTTGCTCCGAGGTGTCTGCCAGAAGCGTTGGGTTCAGCCGTGTTATATGCTGCCCCCTCAGCCCTGTGGGCCGTAAGCGGAGCCCTAGTAGTCCGAGTCCTTCCCTCTTCCGCAGCTGCGGTAGTTCCGGGATGCAGCGAGCTCGGAACACTGAGCTAGGTCTGCGTCCTGCGCCCGCACGGCTCCGTCCCCGCACTTCTCCCTTCCCTCCTCCCCAGCTCGCGCGATTCGCCCACCTGGAGGTGAATTCAGTAGTGGACCTCTTCGTCGTGCCCGTTTGCTGTACAGGGAGTCCTTTGTGGAGTTATTGTTGTCCGATTAGTTGTAAATTCCAGGAGAGCTTTACAGAGGCTCACCTCACGCCGCCATTTTGATCCGGAATGGCACAGTTGTATTTAACCCCAGATCTCTATGACTTGTGCTCTGAGTTTTTAAACACTATTGTCTCCCCATGCAGTAGTATCACATTGTTACAATTATCATTATCATTAGGAGAGTTGCCATTTTATCTCCCCACAATTCATTTTTGAAAGCTTACAAAGTACTTCTATTCAAAAACACTAATTAAAAAGACTGGCATTTCCCAATATCTTTTGTATATTACCTCTTGGGAAAGTTGTTAATACTGCAGAGTAAAGAAAAAAAAAAAAAAACACCTCTCTTATTTGAGCTAGAAGGGTTACATACTGTGGCCTTAGTTATTAATTAAATGTTTTAAAACATTATTTATCAGTGTGCTTTTTCACTGTGAGAATGCCTTAGGGCTCCGCACAGCAGGTCCTCCACAGTTTTTAGGGGAGAGCTGCCAAGAGTCCTTGCCCAGTGTTCATGGCTATATTTGTTCTTTCTATTAGAATATATACTGTGCTTCTCCTGGTGGATTTCACTTTAACCTATGTGAAAAATCATGTAAAAATATAGAGATATTTCAGTGCAGTAGATTATGAAGAAATTATTCAAATTAGAAAATTTTTGTCATTTCTCAAGAAAACAAAAGTTTTATATGACTGTTCACTAAAAATTTGCCACAGAAATGTTGCATAGATGGCATTCCCTGATTTCTGCACCTTCTTAATGATTCAAGTTGACAATTACCCATACCCAGTAAAAATATGATGACATGAGTAAATGTTAGCATGTGGGTATAATCTCTCAACTTTTCCAAAAAATAGTTTATGATAACTATTTTTGAGATATTGTTAGCTTCTCAAAGTGTCAATACTTTCATTTAATTTACTCCTTTGTGTTAGTGTAGTAGTAAACAAGAAAATATTGAGCTGGTAAGCTTATGAACTTGTAAACTAATGTATTATTACTGGAGTTTAACAGATAGAGTGCATATTAATCCCCATCATTCATGTGACCATATAACCAAAGAGAAGAAAATCTGCTCCTGTTCTTATGTCAATCCAACTAATAAGGAATTAAAGAACTGAATTAAGCAATTTGCAAACTGTCAAAACTTAAAAAGATCAAGCATTTAGACCAAACTGAAAGTTCTGGGGGGATTTTATTAATATAACATTTGTAATAACTGAAAATTGGGGGAAAAAAGAAAACGAAGCACCTTTCTCAATAGGGCATTCTGGATCGGGAGCATTCCATTAAAAGAAACTTCCACTTAAGGTATGTCATAGAAGTATAAGATTTCTGTGAGCATGTAACTTATGGAAACATTTTTGTTCTCTTGGAGTCACATGATTAAAAATAAAAACATATTTAAAAAAAAAAAAACCTGTATAAGCGCTTGCTACTATAAGGGCTATGGAATGATTTGCCAAACAAAAGCCGCACATGCATGACACAAGTAATTAAACAGTGAAGAACTTGACTACAAACATGAAAATGTCCCATATTACAGTTGAGGGCAGTCAGCACTCTTCACCTTTCCATTTAAGAACGTTTCACCTATGAAACTCTACCTAAGTTACTGAAGCTGGGCTTCAGGAAAGGGGCAGAGAAACTAAGGAGACTCTTTAGAGATAGGAATTACCTGAATTTCTTCTCTTGAGTAGTGTGGCTGGTGTCTATATTAATTTCATACCCAGTTTGCATTCTTCCTGAATTCAAATATACAACGTGGGAATGGAATTAATAGAATCTTTGAGTTGTAGAACATGAAAGTGAAGCACAGTATGCAGGGGATCCCAATTGCCCCACCAGTGATGGAATGGAAATGTTCTTCTCCATAGGTAATAACTACCATGCTTAAACATTTTTCAGGTTGCTTTCACATATCTTTTGTGATTTTTAGATTGCCAACATAATGAAAATGGATATCATTAACTATTTACTATGTAAACAAGACGATTGACAATTATAACTTTAGAAAGGGTTCCTCATGTACTTATAGTAAAAGAATGCCTATTTTATCTCCTGAGCTTCACCAATCTAAATTTAACTTTCCTTCTTTCCTCACTATATTTTCTTATTAGAAGAAAATGCTATTTTCAATAGACCCTTCCAGTGGAAACTATGGGTTCACAATGTGAAAGACCACATTTAACATATATAGTAAATGTACTATTCTTAAAGGAAGTTTCCCACACAACTTGGTCTCTGTCAACAGGCCACAGAAAACAGCATAGTGATAGTGTTAATTAAGTTTAAAAATTCTCTTTCCATTTTAAGACTAATTAGCATATACCACTTTCATCAAGTTTATTGAAAATTTATACTAGGGAATTAGTTTCACTGAACATTGCTTCATGGCATAGAAAATCCCTCTCCCACAACTCCCCAAATGCAATACATGTATTTAATTAGTTGTTATAATAGAAGAAACTTTGAATGCTTTAATTCTTATCACTTCTCTTCTATTTCATATTATCGATGTCTAGTATTTTAGTTCTATTTTTTTAAATTCCCCCCAAATTAGTCATCATGCTATAGAGTTTATCAGGATTGTCCCCACGGCTGTGTTAAGAATTAACTGTAAATCATCTGGGGAAAAGCAGTCAAAGTTGAAATAGGGAGCTATTGCAAAATTCCAGATCAGAGACGATGGTGGCGTGGACCAAGATGAAAGCGATGGAGGTAGGTTGTCAAATGTACTTGGATTTGAGATATGTTTTCCAGGTAGGGTGTATAAGTTAGTTCATCCTGGGCAAGAGGAAATAAAGAGTATATTTGTACTCTGGTAGGTAAGTAAATGTAGTCAAGAGAGCTTATGCCCAATTCTTGTCATTGCTTTCATTTTCTTATTGAAAGTCATTAGCTTAGGTAAAAGAAGAAATTTGAGGACAGTTGAGACAGTATGAAATTGTCCTCCAGAGAGTGAAAGATCAAGTGACTGGAGAAATATTATAGAATTTGATGGACACCATTTAGGGCCCATTTGGCATTAGTGGTCATGAATTTGATGAGAGACCAGTCAGCATGATAGAATTTTTGTCTAGCTGTAATCACCTAGATATGCAGAACTTGAGTATTGAAAGAGACTGTTTCAGTCATGACTGGGTCTTGCCAGAGTGTACAATGAAAGCAAGAGGGTCATGAAAGATAAGGATTATGGACAAAAGATTGATTCTACACATCTCTTATGAATCTCAGAAGGATTTCTGGTCAAGATGACACAGTAGGTAAACATGGTGCTTACCTTCTCTCAGTATCACATCAACTAGAACTGAACCACAGAAAAACAATTATTGAGAATCACCTGAAGTCTAACTGAACTGAAGCCCTACAACTACAGAAGAAGCTACCTCGAGACTGGTAGGAGGGGCAGAGACGCAGAACAGGCTGGTCCCACACCTGCATGTGACCATTAAAAATTGGGAGGGGTATCTTGGCTGAGGAGGTCCCCTGCTTAGGAGCGAGAGGTCCCAGCCCCACCCCAGCCCAGGATTTCAGTGTTGGGGAGAGAAGTCCCCACAATTTCTGGTTGTGAAAACCCGAAGATTGTGACTGAGTGAGACGGAGGGCAGCTGCATGCCTAGGCACTCCTCTTAAAGGGATCGCGCATGGACTTACTTGTTGACAGACCCTCTCTCTCTGAACTCCAGCACTGGGGCAGTTGCTTGAAAGGCGTCAGGGAAATACAGGGAGGAACCGAATTTTCTAACTTCAGAGTGAGGGCTGGAGGGGCAGCTTTCTCCCTGGCAGATGTCATTGTTGTTTTGTTGAGCTCTCTCCCTTCCTGCATGCAGACTCAGGCAGATGTCTCATCTGTGTCTCCTTCAAACTGGCTATTACCTTTTGTCTGCTCTGCCTTAGAGACTCCCTGAGACAATGCACCCCCCCCCCAAACTTTCAGGCACACCCAAGCCACTTCCAGTGGCTTTCCGGACAAACGGCCTGTCTTGATTCATGCTGCAAACTTTCCTAAAATCTCTCAAATGTTCACAAAACACAAAGCAGCAGCTTCGGTGTGTCCCATACCACTGGCTGAGCGGCCCTAAGGCTGGCACTAGCTACAAGCAGCCTTGATTCGCAGCTTGGCCTCCAAGCACAGCACAGGCGGTATTGCTTGTGTCTCTGCATTGCTTGCGGCTCATGCAAGATGGCCCTAGGCAGGGCACAGACTGCGACTGAACATGGCCTGCGGTGTGTCCCCACTCACGAGGCCCCTAGCCTGACAAGCCCAGTAGCCTGCTTAGGACTGGGCCAGAGCATCACTCGGCCACCTCCAAGGAGGACACACCCAGAGGGCAGACTGGCCAGGCACCAGAGGCCTGCTAAAGAGAAATCTGCTCTGTAGTGGCCCTAGCACAATAGTTCCTCCACTGTAGTCACTGCCAGTCATCACAACCAATCAGCCTGAGGATCAATCCTCCTATTGGCATGCAAACAGCAATCAAGTCTCAACTACAACAGGAGGGCACACACAACCCATACTAGGGACAGACTTGGAGCACCTGACTAAGATGACCAAGAAGACTGTGTCACTGAGCCCCACAGGACACCTACTACATAACGTCACTCTACTAAGACCTGGAGACATAGCAGCCCTACCTACTACATAGAAAAGAACATAGGGAGACAGCCAAAATGGGGAGAGAAACAAACATGTTCCAAATAAAAGAACAGAACAAAGCTCCAGAAAAAGAACTAAACAAAATGGAGACAAGCAATCTACCAGATGCAGAGTGCAACACACTGGTTATAGGGACGCTCAGTGATCTCAGGGAGAACTTCAACAAAGAGATTGGAAACATAAAAGTAAACATAGAAAACATAAAAAAGAATCAGCCAGAAATAAAGAATACAATAACTTAAAAGAAGAATACATTAGAGGGAATCAACAGTAGATTAGACGAAGAGAACTGAATCAGCGATTTAGAAAAGTAGCAGAAAATGCCCAATCAGAACAGCAAAAAGAAAAAAGAATTCAGAAAAATGAGGACAGTTTAAGATGTCGGTGGGACAGCATCAAGCATACCAACATTTGCATCATAGAGGCACCAGAAGACAAACAGAGAGCAAAGAATTGGAAACCTATTTGAAGAAATAATGACTGAAAACTTCCCTAACCTGGCAAAGGACCACTAGGTCTAAAGAAACTGCCACTGCTAATCATTCAAATTCAGATCTTCCTGGGAAAGGAATTATTTGAAATTATCTTATTCATGTATTTGTCTCTGTGTCTCCCCACGTCCAATTAGAATGCAAAAATCATGAAACATTGTTATCTTGATCACTACTGCATTCCCAGTAGGTAAACTGAGAAGATGGGGGGGGGTGAGAGATAGTGTAAACATGGTAAGAGCAATGGATTATGGCTTCCGGATGGGGTTGAAGGATCACTGCAGCTGAGATACCATAGGGAAAATAGGAGGTTATAATCAGAGGGTGAGATAATTAAAATTGGAGGGGTTACACCTGTTTTAATGGCAAGTCTAAGAAGATATAAATGAGAGAATTCCTAAGGTATGGTTGAAGACATTCCATTGAAGAAGGTTATTAAAGAAGAGAAGCCAAGGCAATTACAATAATATATTCAAATACTCTCAGGTCAAGAATTAAGAGCATAGTAGTGTTGGAGAGGGAGGTAGAAAGAGAGACAGTGATCTAGGAACTAACATCTTCAGGGAGTAATAGGCAATAGCTATTGAGTGCTTACAATGAGCCAGACACCAATTTATATAAATATTGACTCTTTTAAGCCTCACACAACTCTATGAGCTACTATTATTATCGCCATTTTTCAAACTCAGAAATTTGGACGTAAACAACTTAAGTAATTCACTGAAAGTTACACAACTAATAAGTTGAACTCATATTTGAAACTGTCTAGATCCCTAATTATATTCTTAACCACTCTGGTATGTTTTATAGAACAAGTGAGGAATGACTCATGTGTTGTGTTAGATTGCTAAAGGGGTAGTAGGAAGTGAAATATTTGATGATATAGGATACAAACTGAATATATTTAGGACTATGGGGAAAGGATTGGTTTGGGTCAGTGAAGACCGAACAATTTGCTGGTGTCTGACTCCGGACTGGGTAATTCAAAAGGGGAGAGAAGGAGTAAAGGAGAGGTGACCAAATTGTTCAGAATATTCTCCCAGTTTTAAAGGGCAATTATGTGAAATGTTTCTTTTGTATCCGATGATGTCTACAGAGCTGATATCAGATTGACACATAGCCTGTCCCACAGGGACTCCAAAGTAGTTGAGTGAAGAGGCAGAGGAAGCATCACCAGCGTCAGTGCACAGAGCTGGGGGTGCAGGTGCGTTCCTGATTAATCCACAAAAGTGGAGGGAAAACATAAGCTCGTCCGCGTTAGCTAGACACAGAGGGATGCTAGGCAAGTCAGAATTGTCCTGTCCTATGTCCTCTTATCTTTCACTCATTCCTCCCTTCAACTCCATTCCAAGACACGGAAACCACGGAATGGGAGGTAAGAAAGAAGCCAAACGTGATCTCTGCCCAGAATGTAGACTTCCTCCCTGGAGCAAGCTTGAGCTTTGAATGAAAACTGAAGTGTTGATTATTCCATGGGGATGCAAACTCTAATTTCTGAAGTAACTTACAATGACTTTAAAATGTGTTATTCGAAACTAATTAGAAAAAGCACTGAATGACTCATTTTCAATGAAGATCAGGGGAGGAACTTGCCTTACTGAAATAAATAAAAAAGGGATGGGGAGAGAAAATAAGAAAGGTGCCACACGATTACATCCCTTGAGTCCTGCTTCTTGCACATACAGTGACAGTAATCTGTCTGCTTCCAGTCTTGTCCCTTTACCATCCATCTCCACATAGTTGCCAGAGAGAGATTAAAAACAGAAACACACCACGATAAACTTAAATTTGGCATTGGCATCTCATTGCACTTAGAATAAAGTTAAAACCCTTTTCGGTGGCATATAAAACAATACATTATTTCACCCCATCTCTCTGTCTCATCTTCCACTCTTCTCCTCCTCTCCTAGAACATGTTAAGTTCTTTCTCCACTTAGGCCTTTGCACTTGCTACTTCCATCTGTCTGGAAGGCTCTCGCCTAAGATCTCCATATCTCCATGTAGTTAGTCTTTCATGTCATTTGGTCTCTGAAAGACTTCTCAAAGTGGCCTTCACTGACCCCTCAGTCTAAAGAAACTAGTTATTCAATTTCAGAACTTCCTTCACAGTACAGCCACTATTTGAAATTATCTGATTCAGTTATTTGTCTCTGGGTCCCCTCACCCTCAACTAGAATGCAAAAATCATAGAACATTTTTATCTTGATCACTATTATATCACCAGTACTAGAGCTTTGCCTAGAACAGAGTAAGTGCACATAAATATTATGTAAAAAATTATATATTTTCATTTCACATATGTTACATTGTATTTAATAATATTTACAATAGAAATTCTTTATTGGAGCAGAAAAATTTCCAGAGGCTCAATAGAGGCATGGGAACTAGTCCTTTAGTGAGTAAGTATCTCAAGGAAATTAGCTAGAAATCACACTTCTGAGGCAACGTTTTGACATGGTAAGTTACATTAGTATATCAGTCAGAGTTGAATCAGAGAAGGAAAAATTACTTTGAACTATGGGAAAAGAGATTTATTATAGGAATTAGACCTTCCACAATTGTAGGAGGAATGGGGAAATGAATGTCTGAAAGTGAGAATTAAAAAAAAAAAAAAAAAGAAATCAGATGAGTCACAAACCATTCAATCTGAGAAACCAAGTATGTCCAGACATCTAAGTAGAACTGGGTAGGGGAAGCTGATGAAGAAGTCTCTGAAAAATATCTGGTGATAGGCCTAAGGCCCCTATTGTTCAGTGAGGTCAGTAGTTGACAGGAGAGCTGGATCTGGATGGAGCAGAGAGGAGTTTAAAGGACAAGCTGGAACCAACAAGCATGTCTTCACTCTATCATCTCAACTAATCATCACAACCTTCAGAGAGCACTGGACACTGTTTTCCTTCAACTGCCTAAATCTCACACAAGTACCACTTTTTGCCAACTCTAACTCAAAACCAGAAGGGAAAGATTCTGGGAAGCACAGGTCCAGCTTAGCCAAATGAACAATAGAATGACACCATAACTTAGGACTCATTTTACTTATAACTAACAGAAACTCAATAAAGTATCCACAAACAGATAAATTTATCATAAAGGGTATGTAAGTATTTCTTGAAACACAGAAAAGCTTTTTCTACTTCTTTCATATTGTGGTAATTTGCCTCATACACGTATGCCACAGGAAAAGCAACTGATCTCGTTCTCTATCTTCCTTTCTCCCTCTCAATTACAAATTCTCAGGGAAGCACCTTTGATTTACCTAGGTTACGTAGATATCAACTGCTATCCCAAGCAGCTCTGGCTATTGGGGTGAGTTCATTGTATAAAACACATGCCAGGGACCCACAGCTACTCTCACACACAAAAAAAAGGTACTCAGAAAAATGGCCAAAATTTTTTTAAGTATCCAAAAAGTGTATGTGAGTACATATTAATATGTAAATGTTGCTGTGAATATTGCATCCATAGTATAGAAGTTATATATCTGATAAAATAATATGGTCATGAGCCTTTTTGTAGTTTTTCAGCAAAATAAATAGGAATTACAAGTTTAAATTTTGTGCTATTGCTATATATAGCAATAATAAATATTTATCATTTAAACAGAAAAAACACTGAGATTCCAAAATGCAATAGAGGGATGAACAGAAGACCCAAAGCTGTAAGCCAGATGAGTTTTTGACTCAAAAAAGACCTGGGGCTGGAAGTTTCTGAGGAGCAACGAGTACCAGACTAATTGCTTAAAACCAATGGCAAAGATGGAGCGCCTCTGTTCTGCAAAGAAATCTTAAAAAGTTCTGCTCCCTGGGTTAGATATTCCATGAATACATTGCCTAGGGAGGTGGGAGAACAGCCAGAAATATTACCATGACAGAACCTAAAAAAATGCACTTCCTGGCTTTAGCACTGGTGATACAAGGCCTCCTTCTGAAGAGGTAGCCTTGTGGGAGGCAGGCCAACACAATAAGTATGGGGGAGAGAGATTCAGGGAAAGAGGGCAGTGAGAGAGAGTGAGAGAAAAAGAGAAAATTTCTTATTTAAATGAGCCAAAATTGCATGAACCAAAAATGTAGATCTTAGAAAGATAGTCAACAAAATTAACTTGAAATTTAATGCAGACAAGAGGAAATACTAAGAGTAAAATAATTAAAGGAATAAATGCAGACATAACATTTAAAAAAGAAATAAGAAATCCTGAAATCAAAACAAGTAATGATGAAATAAAAATTGATAAATATACGCATTAGTGTTCTATTTCTGGGTAACAGATTACCACAACCTTATGGCTAAAAACAGCAAACATTTATTATCTCACAATTTCTCTCAGTAAGGAGGCCAGGTTTAACTTATCTATATCCTCCGCTCAGGGTATCCCAGACTGTAATCTAAGTGTTGTCCAGGATTGTGGTCTCATCTGAGGTTTGGGGACCTCTTCATTGATTGTCGGCAAAATTCATTAGAAATCATGGCAACTTGCTTCTTTAAGACCATGAGGAGAACATCTCTGCTGCTGCTATCTCTGACCTCTGAATCCTCTTTAAAATGGCTTGACTGTTGAAGGTAGGCCCACCTGGAGTAATCCCTCTTTTGATTGCCCTAAAGTTAACAGAATGGAGACTTTGGCCACATCTGCAAAATGTCTTCAACTCTGCCATGTAAGGAAACATAATAATGGGAATAATACTCCATCACCTTTGCCATATTCCATTGGTTAGTCAAAAGTTACAGGCCCCACCTACACTCAAGGGAAGTGGTTTATATAAGGACATAAGTCATTGAGGGCTATCTTAGAATTCTATCACAACATAAAAATGAACAGAAAAATAGAACTTTTGAATATAAAAATATAGCCATTGAGGAGAAATAAAAAAACAAAATAATGGGATATAATCTATCCTGAACATAGGGGCAGACAGATGAGGAAGAAACAGGGTAAAGTGGATGATAGTAGTGAAATCTTCATCCAGAATGCAGCATAAAGTAACAAAGGGATTAAAACAACAATAAAATGAAAGAGCAGTTAAAGAGACATGGAGGACAGAGGAGTGCCAACATGAGAGTTCTGGATTTTTTTTTTAAGTGATGAGACACAAAATTTGAATATTTAATAGGTGAGAATTTTTCCAAATTGAAAAAAAAGAGGAAAATATTATTCCTCAAATTCAAACTGTTCTGGCAAGAATAGAATAAATGAAAATAAACCTATACCAAAATGCATCACTGTAAAAAGTAAAAAAATAAATCAAGAATAAAGAAATAATCTTAAAAGCTCTCAGATGGAAAAGATGGATTATGAACAAAAGAAGGAGGAATAATCTGACAAAATATGTCTCATCAATAACAACGTGTAATAAAGTCATACTGTTAAAGTGCTTGGGAAAAATAACTATCAACTTGAAACTTTAAAGATAGGTAACGGAAAACTTTTCAGACATTTAAGGACAAGAGTTTAAGCTACAGACCCACACTGAAAGAGCTATTGGAATGACATTTCCCAACCTTTTTCACATGATGGCACACTTACAACATCAAAATAATTTTATGTCACATGGAGTAAACAAACAAGATTAGCGGGGAACACCTGATAGCCTCAAGTCCACTGGACCACTTCAAGAACTGAGGAGATCAATACCACCCAGTGTGCACACCAATTTGGAACTATTAAAGTTATACATAATCAAAGAAAATTGTCCCCTAAAGAAAGAATGAGACACTAAAAAACAACAATGAACGGATAAATTAATAAAAATGTGTTTCAAAATGTAATTAACTATTGATTTTAAAATGAAATATTTTATTTATTAAGTATTTTTTTAAATTGTAAAACCATTGTTCTAGATAACAAAAGCATTATGGATATATGTACGTATGCACATGGTATTGGGCGAGATGTTCAAAGGGAAGTGAAAGTGTGCTAAAATCTTTGAGGTGTGTTTGGGAAGAAAATAAACTGAACACATTTAGACTTTGTTAGAAATATTAATAAATAATCATGCATGTAAAAACAATTAAGAAAAACCTCTCCTAAAATAGAAACTGTATACAAATCCTGAAAACCAGCAGAGGAAATCAAATATTACTTTAAAATTTATCACCACAAAAGAAGAAAGAAAAGAAAGGGAAGGAAATAATACAAAGGAGCAATTACTAAACGAAGAAATAAGTCTAAATATGTTAGTATTTGTAATAAGTATGAATTCATTTAAAAAAAGAAAGTCTGGAATAAACACAAACCATCAAAATTGAGCTAAAGACGACTTAGAAGTCAAAAAGGGGTGAGTAGGGAAAATTAATGTTAATTATTATTAGCAATTTTAATATACAACAAAGTACAATTTAAAGCGATAAAAATGGATATAACACATAAGAAAAAAGGAATCCACCCAGATTTAACTATCATGTCAGAAAAATAGTTTCAAAATGTCTACTTCAAAAACTGACAGAATAACAAGAAGAAACTAACAACACACATATAAATGATAGACTTTAATGCACTAACATAAGAATCAGCTAAATCAAGCAGGTTTAAGAAAGATGATCACATTAATGAGACATACCTACCTCACATATCACCTTATATAATGCATAGAGATGAGCACAAGATCACTTCTGTATCATTCTTGCACCATATAAACGTTAGAAAAATCTGAAATGAAGGTCATTCTACAAAATAACTGGTCATGACTCTCAAAAGTAACAAGCTATGAACTGGGAAAAATATTTACAAACCATATGTCTAACAAATGACATATAATAGAAAATATAAAGAACTTTTGAAAGTCAACAATAAGAAAACAAACAACCCCCCCCCAACCGAAATAGGCAAACAGTTGAATATACATTTCCCAAAAGAAGAGATATGAATGGCAAACAAGCACATTTTAAAAAGTTCAAAAATCGTCAATCATTGAGAAAATGCAAATTAAAACCAGAATAAGCTACTACTACAGTCCAATTAGAATGTCTAAAATTAAAAAAAAAAAAACAACAAAAAAAAACAAAGACAATATCCAGTGCTGACAAGGATGCGGAGTGACTGGAATTCTCATACATAGCAGAATGAAAAAGCCACTCTTGAAAGCACTTTGGCAGCTTCTTAAAGGTAAAACTAAGATTTATTCTTGGTGTTTGCCTTAGAGAAATGAAAACGTAACTGCACAAAAGCCCGTTTAAGAATGTTTATACCAGCAAATTCATAATAACCCAAAACTGGATCCAACGTAAATGTATTTCACTGGGTTAATGGATAAACAAAGCATGGCACATCCATACGATGGAATACTATTTGGCAATAAACAGTACAAATTACTGATGCATTCAACAACTTGATTGAATCTCAAATACATTATTCTAAGTGAAAGAAGTCAGATCCAAAGATTACATACTATCTGATTATATTTCTATGACTTTCTGGAATAGGAAAAGCTATAGAAATAAATCACAGGTCAGCAGTTGCCAGGGTTTAGGAGTGGGCGGAGAATTTGACTACATGGAAGTAACCTCAAGGACTTCATGGGATGATGGAACTGTGCTGTATTCTGACTGTGGTGGTGGTTATATAAACGTATGTAACGGTCAAATCTCACAAAGCTGTTCAGGAAAAGATAATAATTTTACTTCATGTTACTATGAAAATACATTTTATATAAACCAAAAACCTACATTTTGAAATCAATGCCAAACTTTTAGAAGAAGATAGTATAGGAAAACATATTTATGACATGGCTTTGATGATTCAAAAATTCTAAACCACAAAAGAAAAAAAAGTATAAATTTAATTACATGAAAAAGTAAAAATTTTGTGCAACAAAAGAAAAAGTTAAAAGGCACACGACTGATTCAGAGAAGGTATTCGCAATATCTAAAAACAAATAAAAGGTTCATATTCAAAATATATAAATACATCTACAAATCAGTAAGACAAAGCCAAAGAATCCAACATTAAAAAAAAATAAGCAAAAGAAATGAGTAAGCAGTTCGAAGAAAATGAAAACAAATAGTCAGGAACATAGACATAATATTGAGCTAAGTAAGCAAGCACTTACGTAAGGATTAAATCACATATAAAAATTCTCTTGGAGAGAAGAGGGAGAAATAGAATTGTTTGTGGATAAATAACCATGCAGAGACAGTATAAAATCATGAATACAGTCATATACTTGTATTTCAGAATCATAGTTACTCTGGAGTTATAAGGAAGTTAAAAGGGAGGGGATACATAGAAGATTTTAAAAGTTTCTGTAGTTTTTTCATTATTTTAAAATGTAAATCTGGCAAAATTTTAAGTAAATCTGAAGTAAATCTGGCAAAATTTTAAGATTTGTTAAAGTTGGATAAGAGGCAAGAGCTGTATTATATT
The DNA here is from genome assembly GCF_964194185.1 of Rhinolophus hipposideros. Lineage (NCBI taxonomy): Eukaryota > Metazoa > Chordata > Mammalia > Chiroptera > Rhinolophidae > Rhinolophus > Rhinolophus hipposideros. Next base: position 21,612,955 of record NC_138065.1, read on the forward strand.
TTACAATAGATGTTAGCAAAGGAAAAAATAACCCATTGAGTTGGATTCATATGCCCCATCTGTAATGCTTGTCATCCTCCACATTTGAAGTCAACTTAACCTTTGGGCCAGAGGTACAAAGTATAACTTTTCCATCCTGGGCAGTTTATAAAATACCAACATAAAAAATAAAATACTTAATTTCTAATCATATTTATATTTTTAACCTTTAATATATTTATCAAACATTATATAGAAGGTGTGATCAAACAATATGGTGAATGTTTAAATAAAAAGAAATTTATTACAGTGCTATTAATCTCCCTCAAAATACTCTTCCTTGCTTCGAACACACTTATCCCATCATTCTTGCCGCTTTTTGAAGCAGCTCTTGAAGTCCTCTTTCGTGTCTTTAGTCGCCTCGATGTCGCCTCGACGAGCCTGCCTCTATGTCCTACATCATTTTGACTTTGGGGAAGAGCCAGAAGTCACACGGTGCCAGATCTGGTGCATAAAGTGGATAAGGACACACCGTAAAGTTTTTATTTGATAGAAATTGCTGTATACCAGAAGCGATGTATGACATGGAATGTTGTCATGATGAGGGATGACTTACGGCACATTTTAAAACATACTTTCTCTCAACTGTAGCTCACACCCGACTGACTGCACCAAACAAGTTGAAACTTGTCACACTATGTTAGTAAGGTTTATGTGTCGCTTCCTGTATTGAAAATCCCTGCCTTTCCATTGTATGGCACTAGGCAACAGCATTCACTGTATTTGCGATCACAACGGAAAGGTTCCATGTCACACATCGCCTCTGGTACAGCAATTTTTGTCAAATAAAAACATTATGGTGTGTCCTCATCCACCTTATTCACTGGATCTACCACTGTGCAACTTCTGGCTCTTTCCAAAGTAAATAAATGAAAAGTAAAAGTTTTTTTTTTTCCAAGTCAAGTTGTTGTCCTTTCAATCTCATTTGTAGAGGGCACAGCTCAGCTCCAGATTCAGTTGCCCTTGCTAGTTGCAGGGGGCACAGCTAGCCCACTATCCCTTGCTGGAGTCAAATTGGCAACCTTGTGGTTGAGAGGACGCGCTACAACCAACTGAGCCATCCAAGGAGAGCTGACTCTCGGTGGTGAACACACAATGGGATTTATAGATGATGTAATACAGAATTGTACACCTGAAATCTATGTAATTTCACTAACAATAGTCACCCCAATAAATTAAAAAAAGAGAAAAGTTTTGAATCAATTCAGGACATCGAGGCAGTCACAACAGCGCAACTAAAGACACTCATGAAAGAGGGCTTACAGAACTGCTTCAGAAAGTGGTAAGAATAAGTGTGTTCGAAAACAAGGGGAGTATTTTGAAGGGGATTCGTGGCCATGTGTCTTTCATTGTAATAATTTTTTAAATTTAAATATTCACTGTATATTTTGATCACACTTCAGATGTTTGACAATGTCTATAATTGATAGTGAGTAGAACATTTACCACATATGTAGGAGGAATGTCATACGCTTACTAATTGGACGGCTGGTCAAATATTTGGAGTCTGCTGTTGTATTCAGTGATTCTTCAGCTTTATATGTACCACTTGGGTGGTGGGTGTTGAACTTGCAGCTCCCTAGGGGAGGTAGGAATTGAAATGGCCTATGTTTCAATTCAGTCAATTTGGGGTCAAGCTCTGAATCTACATTTTTAACAAGCACCCCAGATGATTCTGAAGCAGGTTTCAAAGGATCATAGTTGGAAAACAACTGCTCTAGAACAATACTCTCGTAAACAAGTATCACAAGTAAGAAGGTGGCAGCTGAATTTCCTTAAAATCTGCAGTAGAGCAAGTCTTATGCTTTCTATATGATTTCAGTGACAGGATGTTACATTAGACCACCTATTTTACATTTCCACTGACAGCAAAAGGAAAGGATATGGCTTTTAAGATACTTTCCAGAAAAAGAGGGTTTATATTTTTTCCATTGAGGAAAAAAAATTTGCTACTCAGTGTATGTTCTTTTCAAATTGGTCACAAGTTATAACAAGAATTATCCTTATTCCCTCTGCACTGTAGGCCACTGTGAAATTATCTCTGTTGATCCTCACAACAGTTTTGTGAGGCACATATCTTCATGCCATTTTGCAAGTGGGGATACAGAATGATCAGTAACAAGAGACAGAACAAGAACAAACAAGAACCTCACTTGACCTGACCTTAAAGACCTTACGTTGGTCCATGCTCCCCAAGTGCTTTCCACAGGTGTGAATTAAGTGTGAGCACTTGCTGTTCCATTATTTTCAAGGGAGTCCATTCAGTGTGAAAATATACAGAAACTTAGAATTCCTGAAGAAAGAGGTTTGATATGCCAGGTTCCATTTTACAACTTGCTACTTTTAAAACTCTTGGACACACCTGGGAACAGCATATTTTAGACCCCAAATGAAAATTACAATTATTGGAAATTGAGAGTCAAGATTTGGGGGACAAGATCTTTATCTGCATTCTCAAATCAGCCCACCTTGAATCAAATGGTTTTCTGACCCTGATATTTATAGCATCCAGCCAATCCTGCATTTTTAAATTTTCACCACAGGACCTCTGAAAAGGACTAGATCTATGCTTATGAGCCTCTAATTATCATCATATGGGAATTCTCTGAGCACAGGAGATGTTTATCATCAGGCACTATGGAGCTCTTAATCAGACAAGTTTTTCAAGCATTTATAAATGCCTTTCTAGACAGAATACTTTGCTAAATGCTGAAGAGATCATGTTAAACAATGCATGATTTTAAAGAGTTTATTTCGGACTATTGGTCATGATGAGTTAGAAAGATACTCAGCCAGGATCCAGAATCCCTAAATTCTTGACCTACTACTACCTGACTGCTCTTACCTAAGGCAGCAATTTGGAGGAGAAACGTTGAATAAATGCAGCTCAGATTATTATAAATTGTGTTGTTATTTTTAAAAATATAATATTAGTTTACTGACTTGAATTTGATATCTGATTCAAGGTATGAGAATAATCATGTTAACATTGATCCTGAGAGAGCGAAATATATGTGTGTGTTATACATATTATTGTTGCATATTAATAAATGTATACTTATATATGTATGTAGAATATGTATATTATTTATATAAATAACTAACAAAGCCCTTACTCTGATAGTGCTTTGCCCTGGGACTTACTATGATCTAGACTACAGGCAAGTATTCTTGATCGGTTTTTCCCATTCATATATACAGTGGATCATTTTGGCATCCATATTAAAAATGAGTATTCTCTTGTCTTAAATAAGGTACAAGTCAAGGACTTTGGCCATGATTATACATTTTTAAAAATATATTTCTCTGCACAAAAGAAGTTGAAAACTCCTGCCTAATAAAGCAAGTTCTAAGGAGTTAAACTAAATAAAAGAACACTTTGCGAGAAATACGAAGTGCTCAACTCAAATTTGTCATCATATGCTCTCAAAATGTATTGTACCTGAGATAAAAGTTGCATCTATGCACTTAGTTTGATAAGTATATGAATTCTACTACTCATATTCTCTAACACATTACTTATTTCGAAATAACACTGACTGTTCATTAAGACTGGGGTAGGGAAAAAAAATAAAGAACAAAGCAGCAAAGTGCTTTATATTTTACAAAGACGACCTCATTAATCCAGGGAGTTATCTGTTGGATATGTGAAAAGCAACTGATCTTGGAGACAGATACAAGTCCACTTGCTTCTCTAACCCATTATTTTATTTCTACATATTATTGGGTACGTCTATCTCCTCTGTTAATTCCATGCTTCTTCCACGTAGGAACTACATCGCACTCATCTGTAACATCTGCAGTAACAGAAGAGTGATTTGTTGAAAAGTTTACAAATAATGTTGTTTATTATATAAAAAATATTTTAAATTTATTAAGTAGAAAAAAATGAGACCAAAGTTGCTGTGATATTTAAAGTGGAATGGTATAAAATGAAACTTTCTGATTATTATGGTCAGTATCTATATTTAAGATATAAAAAATAAAATTCAAGTACAGTATCCAGTTAAAAAATATTCCTGAAGATACTTTCAATCATAATTTGGGTTTACTTTCATGAGGCAAACATAGTTTTTCTTGCTGGCTTTATAACCATGTAAACGAATGGCAGCAAACAATACCATTTGGAAGTTATAGTTTGGCTCTTTGGGCTTGCAAAGATCTGAATATTCTGGATGACTTATTCAAAATAATTTTATTTAATGCTATCCAGTAGATGCCAATTTTGCCTGTACAAAAGCATATTTTGAAAAAATGAAGTATTAAATTGTTAAATCACTGTGTATATATACCACATCTTCTTTACCCAATCATCTATTGAAGGACACTTTGGTTGTTTCCATGTCTTGACCACTGTAAATAAAGTTGCAATGAACAATGGAGCACACATGTCTTTATGGATAAATGTTTTCAGATTTTTTTGGTATATACCCAGGTGAGATGGATTGCTGGGTCATATGGTAATTCTGTTCTTAATTTTTTGAGGAACCTCCACACTGTCTTAAGATGCAATAGCGCCATTTGCGACAAAATGGATGGATCTTGAGATTATTATGCTAAGCAAAATAAGTGAGAAAAAAATCGAGACCATATGATTTCACTGATATGTGGAATATAAAACTAAAAGCAACAAAGGAACAAGACAAACAAATAAAGAAACAAAAACTCATAGACACAGACAATAGTTTCATGGTTACCAGAGGGTAAGGGGGTAGGGAGTGGTAAATGAGGATAAATGGGGTCAAATATATGGTGATGAAGAACTGATTCTGGGTGGTGAACACACAATGTGACATACAGATGATGATGTATTACAGAATTGTACACTTGAAACTTATGTAATTTTACTAATCATTGTCACCCCAACAAATTTTAATTTAAAAAATTGTAAAATCGCAGCTGGAAGTTTAAATCTTGCTTATACCACAAACTTGAAAGGATGACTTCTTATATATTGATGACCACATCAGTTTATATTATGTGAAAAATGAATGTTTATGATTATTGCTGACCATATCAGTTTATATTATATGAAAAATGAATGTTTATTATTATTGGAGTGGTTAATTTTAAGAGATGCTTTTCATGTAAATAAAAACTACCTAGTTCTCAATGTTATTATGGATGTAGAACATGTAGAATAGTGAAGAGGTTCAAACCTACAACTTCTCAGAGATTTAAAAGAAAGAAAGTAGCTACCATGTCATACAATTTCATGTGCTACACACCATGTTGAATGCTTTATGTCAGTATCCATTATCAATTGCATCTTTATACAATCCCCAGGGATAATAACTATTATACACCATTTTACAGATATGAAAATTGAGATTCAGATGTAACACAGATAAGCAAAGGCCAAGAGGTAGATTAGGGATTTGACACCAAGAGTTTTGCTCTTAATCTTCCCAGGCATAGACATAGTTGATGGTTGTTTTCTTCTGAAATAACTAAAAAACAAACAAAAAACACACAACAAAATATGAGAAAGGGAACAAACAGAATACTGAACATTTTAGATGAAATAATGCATGGAAATACTAGCAAAGGTTTCAGTTATAAATGCAGAAACCATGCCAAATGCACAGTATACTCCAGTATCCACTGAAATTACTTACATAGTTCCAGTTTTAACATGGAGACAATATGAGGAGTTAATATCTAATAGGTCAAGAAGAATTTCTTTCATTTGAGGACAAGCTAGATTTCATATATGTCTCACTATAGTTCAAATGTTTGCCTAGGTAGTTAAATTTGGTGATTCCCCAAATGTTACAGACCACAAACCAGACTTATAGTAAGAAAAAATAAAGGCAAAATGTTTATTATTTATCAAAGGAATAATGATATAGCCATGCATACACCAATATTCCCCTTTTATCCAACCACATTAATCAAATATATGAAAAGAGAGAATCTCCAAATTGTTTTCTATAGTGCCTACCCCAATTTTTTTTGGAGAAAATCCAATAATTTGGCAAAACATTTCAACTTAATTTTATTTCAGGAATTATGTTTTAATTAGCAAACTGCAGCAAGGTATTGGGCTTTATTTATTAATCTAAATATCTGAATTCTACCTTCTTCTAACCCTATTTCAATCTCTATTCCCTTTGCTACCTTACTTAGCTAAATGCTGAATACCTAAACAGTTTGTTATTCTTTAAGAATAAAATATGAAAAAGAAACCATCAACAAAATAAAGAGGCAACAAACTGAATGGGAGATTTTTACTAACAGTGCCTCCAATAAGGGGCTAATATCCAAAATATACAAGGAACTCATGAAACTCAACAACCAAAAACCAACACTTAATTGAAAAATGGGCAGAGGACCTGAAGAGACATTTCTCCAAAGAGGACATACAAATGGCAAACAGACATATGAAAAAATGCTCAACATCACTAATCAGCAGAGAAATGCAAATAAAAATCACAATGAGATTTTTATTTTTATTTTTATTTTTATTCACCTCACCCCGATTAGAATGGCTATCATCAACAAGACAAACAGTAACAAGTTTTGGAGAGGCTGTGGAGAAAAAGGAACCCTCATACACTGTTGGTGGGAATGCAGACTGGTGCAGCCGCTATGGAAGGCAGTGTGGAGGTTCCTCAAAAAATTACGAATAGAATTACCACATGAGCCAGCAATCCCTCTCCTGGGTATTTACCCAAAAAATCAGAAAACATTTATACATAAAGACATGTGTGCTCCAATGTTCATTGCAGCTTTATTTACGGTGGCCAAGACATGGAGACAACCAAAATGTCCTTCGATAGATGAATGGATAAAGAACTTGTGGTATATATACACAATGGAATACGATTCGGCGGTAAGACAAGATGTAAAAGGACCATTTGTGACAACATGGATGGATCTTGAGATTATAATGCTAAGCGAAATAAGTCAAACAGGAAAAGGAGAGAACCATATGATTTCACTGATATGTAATATATAACCAAAAACAACAAAAGAACAAGATAAGAAAATGAGAAACAAAAACTCATAGACACGGACAATAGTTAGTGGTTACCAGAGGGTAAAGAGTGAGGGGGATAGTAGTTGAGGGTAAAGGGGATCAAATGTATGGTGATGGAAGGAGAACTGACTCTGGGTGGTGAACACACACTGTGATTTATAGATGATGTAATACAGAATTGTATATCTAAAATCTATGTAAATTTACTAACAACTGTCACCCCAATAAACTTTAATTAAAAAAGTTAAGAATTAAAATAATATACTTTAAAATTTAAAAAATAATAAAATACGATTTAATGTTCAACTTGAACACATCAGCAAAATAACAGGGACTTCATTAGAATTTTAGATCTAATTTTAAAAGTTACGTTCAAGCCTTTCAACCAATAAGTATTTACAATTGCTGAAATATGCTTAGCACTGAAATGCATGTGATACATGGTCCCTATTTCTCTGAGCTTTTAGATAGAGAGAAGGAACAAACATATACAGATGAAATAATTCAGCAATAATAGAAAGAAATATATCCTTAATCACCAAACAGAGAGGTATGTAACTTTTAAATACTATCATTTCTTTAAGCAGGCCAGAAAAGCCACAAGCTATAATAAGAAGTTAACTGAAGAGGCTCAAATCTAAGAGGCTTAGTTTTGCTTCTAACTAGTTAACCTTTCTGGGTCTCAGCTTGTTCTTGTGTACAATCCAGAGGTGTATTTACCGAGTGTCTGGGATTCCTTTCAGTTTGAAAGTTGATCAGTTGGAGCTGGGAGACTTGGAGAAGCTGTGTAAAGAAGTTAGAATTTCAGCTGAGTCATGAAAGTTGGGAGATTTGATTATCGAGAAGGAATAATAGGAAATGGGAACAGTCAAAGCTGAAGGTGCTAATGTCAGGAGACGTGACGAGCTGGGCTAGAATGAACACGAAGGTGGATTGATAGAGAAAGCGTATAATGTGGAAGAAGTTAAAGGTCATGCTAAGGGTTTGAACATTTCCCTAGGCCGTACAGAAACACTGAGCAGGACAGTGATAAAATTTCTCTTAGTAATACTAATCCTATACAATGGGTTGATTAAAGACGAGGAAGACCAGGAGATAAATGAAAAGGCAATTGCCTTTGTCTGGATATAAAGAGCTAGACTGGGGTGATAAAAATGAGAATGAACAGGAACTAACCTCAGAAAATATTTAAGAAAGAATATTTATGGTGTGGTTGACTGGGAGGTGCTGAAAGGGAAGGAAGAACCAATATGCCTCCAAGTTTTTGTGCTTTTTTTTTCTGTCTTTTAAGTGTATGAAAAAAGGGTAATGGCAAAAACAAGACAAACAAATGAGAAACAAAAACTCATAGACACAGACAATAGTTTAGTGGTTATCAGAGGTTAAGGGGGGTGGGGGGAGGGAGATGAGGGTAAGGGGGATCAAATATATGGTGATGGAAGGAGAACTGACTCTGGGTGGTGAACACACAATGGGATTTATAGATGATATAATACAGAATTGTACACCTGAAATTATGTAATTTCATTAACAATTGTCACCCCAATAAATAAATTTAAAAAAAAGAAAAAAAAAGGGTAATGGAACTGACGAAATGGGAAATATGAGTGTGGGGAGACAAGGGTAGGGTGCCGTGTCACCAAAAGCTCATGAATCTTCATTTAGCTAACAATCTCTATCCCTATACTATATATCATTCTAACAAGTGGCCTGAAAAAAGTTGAGGTGTTGTAGTTAGGGGGTAATTATGGAAAATCTGAGGTGCAAATCCAAGCATAATATCTTTAGCAAATTTCTCCTTACATTTTGAATAGAGGTCCTTATATTTTTCTTTGAGCCACAGAAAAGGTATTTTTCCAGTATAAAACTGCGTTATTTTAACAACAATTATACTGGTAAAGTTCATTAATTTAAATTATTCTTTCATGAGCATTTTCACTGTTAAAAAAAAGAATATGAAGTTAAAACTTGGCTCATAGCTAGCAACTTACTTTATATAGCATATATTTTGTTAAGCTAAAATAAATCTACATAATTAAGTTTACTAGCAACTTGTGTCATTATATTTTGTCAAAACCAAGAGGTGACATGCAATTAAACTTACTTGGCTTTGTAACTTTTCCTGTTAAAATAGGTCTTTTAAGCATGTCACTGGCAACTCTTCTCAGTAGCAAGATTTTGATCTTGTAGAAGCAAATGCATACTTGAGAAAATGGTATTTGTTAGCACAAAATCTTATTACTTTGTCTTAATAAGACTCAGTCAGTGTTTACCAGGCAGAATTTATTCAATGTATTATCATGAATGCAATTATATTCTCTAGTTATGACACTTGAGTCATCCCCTTACCAGAAAAGGCCTCTGACTTAGATCTTATTAGCATATCTGAACTAAATCTTAATACCTGTAATGAAGCTGTCATTCCAAATTTTCACATGGATACCCCAAACTATAAAAAGGACAGCAAGATTTCTGTAGGGAGGAAAGTGTTCTCTGTCAGGATCAACTCAACTAAAATAGAATACTAGGTTTTGTGACCTCCTTTAATGTCTTTTGTTTCCACACTACTCTTAAGTACAATTCTAAATACACGGTCATGGCTTGATACGTAATTTGTGAATTGAGAAGTTCTGGGATTTGTATCTTTGGTATTGCCCTCTTTTTATATCCAGGGCCAAAGTACCAAAAAATATTTTTAAATAAATTAGTTTTTCTTCTAAAAAAGGTTTATCTTTCTATCTTAACTCTGTGTAATGAATACCTTACACCAAGAGAATGATTCTAATGGTATTTTCTAAATCTTCTCAATCTAAATAATCATCCTAATGATTCTAAAGCATTTTTGGCACATTAGTAAGACTCTTGTTAGTTGATATTTTCACCTCTATGTAGGGCAGTGTTTGAATGTAGAATTTCCTATCAACCTTGGAATCAAAGCACCCCTTCAAAAGTGTGACACACAATTTCACAACCTTCTCCATATTGCCCATCTATGATTAAACATTCACAAAATAGTTAAAAGATAGTAGATGGGACAAATCTTACTATCTTCAACTATCTACCCCTATCTCCTACCTGCTAACTGGTTTCAGCCCTCCAAGGATACTCCCGAAATACTACTAGTTTATCCAGGGTCTTACAATGAGCTCCCATCTTCAAAACTAATGAGAATGCCAGCAATGCTTGAGTAAGTAGACACACAGTAAGGTTAAATGTGTGTTAGCTGCAGGAGGGCCTGCTACCTCCAAAGAGAACTAGAGAATACACCCACTGAAATGCACAATTAGGCTGCTGAGTTGTTGAGGAATGACTGCCCTTCTTTACCCTTCCAGGCCATGGTCTAAATAAGGAAGGACATTATTTTGGAAGGAGAGTCAACATATCCATGATTAGTGCTAGGTGACAGAGCAGGCAGAAAATTTTAAAGGGACCACACTAGAGTTCATTAATATTTGTCTTCAGGAACTACATCAGAAGAAGGAAGAAATGTAATAAACTGAAAGGCCATACCTCTAGAGGAACAACAAAATAATAATAACAAAAATGAGCTTTTCTTACCCTGGGGATATGCAAGACAACTCAATGGAATGTAAAATAGTACTGTGTATTAGAATTTTTATTTTTTTATATAAAATATATCAAAGACTCTTTTAAATAATTTTTATTATACACCTCGATTCTGATATCTACACTAGGGACAGATGTCATCAACCTCATATCACATAAAATATGTCAAGTAGCCCAACATTTGTTAACTTTCAGCACATTGTGATTTACTACATTTTAAAGTGATTTATGGTTTACATTGTCTTCTACAACAGATGTTCACAATTACTTGAAATAATATGGGAAGTGTACGTAAAAATCTTTTCTATATTTATATAAACTAGTTATCTTGAGAAAGTGCATTTAAAAGAATTACCAAAAGTAAAGGTTATTTATTCATATACTTACCTAAATTTAGTCAAATCCATCTATTCTTATGATTCCATCTTCCTCAATCTATATCTATCTATCTATCTATCTATCTATCTATCTATCTAATCTATGTATCATCTATCAAGAAGTGTTCTTAAACAATGAAGTACACACTCAAAATGTTTGAAGACCACTGCTGTAGAAAACAAACAGCACATGCTTATTCTGCCTTGTAACCTCATGCTGTCCTTTCAAACAAATGGATGGAGCATATTTTCCCTGCTTTCGGATGGTGGCAACATTCAGTGTCAGATGTGATTTTCATACACAGGAAGCGATATCTTCCTGTAGGAAAAGTCAGAACAGTGAAACGGCCCGAAAGCTATGTGTTGAGTGAGGATGAAGAAAACTAAGACGTCTCATGGATGAGATGGTGAAGATATTTGTGCTGGGTGATTACTCTAGTGGCATATAAAGTTACAGATAGCTATGTCATTCATCCATTCCTTAATCAGTTCACCCACAAAGTTCTCATTTTGCTAGTCCCTAAAATGTGAAAATGAAGATGATACATCCTTGCCTTCAAGATGTTTTTGGTCAATGAAGTTCATTAATCTAAATAAAATTATTTTATAATATCATGTCTATGACTTTAAAACCAAAATCAAAAAGTGAAAAATAATCGTGATCTTTCATTTTGCCTTTTCCTTTATAAGAAAGATTATACACATATGTAATGTGCTGTTTTTGTTAAAGTGCTTGGAAACAGAAGCCTGAAACCTTTATATTTCATTATTCAGAAAAAAACATAAAATAACAAAAGTAAATCATATAAATATTATTGAAAATATTTGAAAATATATATTGTTATAAAATATATATATACAATAATGAAATTACAAAAAGCAAGAACACCAAACATCACCTCATAAAAGCAATCTCTGCCTATGTTTAATAGCATAAATACACAGTTAAATTGCCATATACATTTTAATATACTTTTTGTCCTCAAACCAATATTTTAAAATGTATTTGTCCATAAGTCATGCTTTTCCTAGCACAATTTATCTAAAGTAAATGAAACAACCATGTTTGACATTTGAGAAAAAAATTAAAATGTTTTTATATGTTTTGACTATTATTAAAGTGCAACAAAATGTACTTTATAATGGAATCTTTAAAAAATACTAATCTGACATAAAATATTTTAAAATCACTTCTTTGTCCTACACTGAAAATTAGGGAATGAGTTAAACATTCATAAATAATGGTAAGAGCTATTGCAGGTGAAGGAAGGAATGAAGGAAGGGGGAGGGAAGGAGAGAGGGAGGAAAAGGAAGGGAAAAAGACTAAGAATCACTGCACCGTAATGTGTTAGGAAGGGATTCTGAATCTAATGTTTATTGAGCACTTTCTAAAAGCCAAGCTCTGAAATGCAGATCTATACCTAAAGCAGTGGTTCTATCTTTATGTCTGAAGTAGTAAGCTTTCCCCCTAAAGGATCAGATGGTAAAATTTTAGGTTGGCAACCCATATGGTGGCCCATTTACTCAACTCTGCCATTGTCCTGTGAAAGCCAGCCACAGGCAATTTGTAAACGAGTGGATGTGGCTGTGCTGCAATAAAACTTTATTGACAGAATTTGAATTTATCACATCACAATATATTCTCCTTTTGATTCCCCCCCCAACCATTTAATAACATAAAAGACAATTAGTTGGCAGGACACAGAAACACAAATCAGGATGAATTTGACCTCCACACAATTGTCACCTCTTTTTTATCTTGTAACTACTGTTGGGATTAAAATATTTTAAAATTTTCTTGTCATGTGGAACGAGGCTATCCTTCCAGACATTTATTGACATGAGGTATTGAGAAGACTCATTGGGAGAATTTCTCCCATGGTAAAGAAAAAAAATTAGACAGACAAGCCTGGTCTAAGGGTGGAGGAGAAATTGATTTCAACATATTTGTTAATATTTGTTCATATAGCTTTGTCTTAAAAGTCAACCTCCATGAACTTGTGTCTGAATTCTCTGGAAAGAGTTTAAGTTTAAATATTTAAAAGAGCTTCCCCACCCATTCTAGGAAATCTATATGACATCAGAGTGGAAGCAGCATTGTTCCACTGCCTGAGTATTACACAAAAAGGTGTTATCAGCATTCACCTCCAGTTGCCACCAAATACCTCTAAATCTTATCACTTTAAGGACTTTGGAATAGCTGTGGTATTATTGTGGATCAGCAAGAACATCAGCTCACGTCGGGTAGGGTGGAAAATGAAGAGGAGATGGCAGAACAGGAAACAACAAATGGGATGATCCTGTTTACAGTGATAAGTCACAGATGCAGCCATAAATGATAGAAGTTACTATGCTGGCGCACAAGCACATAAGGAGTCGCCAAAGAGCCCGCCTTCCCTGGAAAGTGACAAAAGGGAGGGCCCTAGGTATTGGCAGCTAAGGCACTAAAAGAGAGAAAGAGGCAGCGAAACGTGGCTATTATCAAAATCATCCTATTTTTAACCCAAGCCCACCTAAGAAAATTTGGGCTTTCTCACTTATTTGAATCTTTACAATAATCACGTGAGCAGTGTTCTTGTACCTCTTTTTGGCCTTCAGCTAATTTTCCTAGAAAGTAGGCCTAGTGGAAATTGCAACAGGTCTGCAGGGAATTATCCTGCCCTTGCCTTTTAGTCCATACTCTTATCTCTTATTTGGTATAATTTTTGCAGGAATTTTTATGTGTGGAACTGAGTGTATGTGCTCCAAGAACATTCATGGATTTTTACTGTTTCGTTTTCTTTTTTACCTAATTTAACTGAGAAAGTAACAATGTAATAATCTAAATAAATGATTGAATTACTAATAATTATGGGGAACAAAACTTTCAAGAACGATCCTAATCTTCATATAAAAATGTTTAAAGAATGGGTTGGTAACTAAGCACTTACAACTCAGTACTTCATTAATAAAAAAGTATCTCTAAACACATTAATAATTGCATTTTACAATTCGTTTTTGGAATTAATTTCCATTGAATCATCGTCTCACATTACCTGGCAGCACAGAATGTAACGCTGCCATCTTTGAAGTTGTCACTCGGGTGGCTTTCATGAGCACAAGAAGAAAAGTTTCAGAGAATCGTTTTTTTTTTAAATATTGATGTTGTGGAAATAACTCATAAACCTGTCATTGTTTTCCAATGCCATGAGTGGAAATACTGTTTTCAGTTCTACATAGCAGGTTTCAATATAACCCCAGCCACCAGCAGAGCTTTCTCATAGTGGTGCAGTGAGAAGTTCCTACTGTGCCTGATTCACTCACTGATCCAAACCCTCATTACTTTCCTTTTTACAGCAATTTTCACTGTTGCTATTGTTGCAGCGATGACATCTTTGCCCATCCCACTTGATTCTTAGCTTCCTACATCTGAACTCAATTCTAGATTCCAACAATGCTAAAAAAAAGAAGAAAAAAAGAAGGAAATTCTAGAAAGATAAAATAATGCGGGTTTACAGCAAGTCCACACTTTCTGTGAAGCCCACACTTTCTATGAATGGTCTGGTGGCCATTAAAATGGATCAGTGTTCTATCGATTGACTCTGACACCCTCAAACTCTCTGAAACTGTGGTTAACACAATCATGGGATTACAAACTACTTTATCTGTAACAAATTTTCAATCAAAAAACACCTAACTTATTAAGTTTCATCTCCAGCTGACTTTGGATTCCATATTCTTGCGGCATTTAGCTGGAAGCATTCACAAATAGCAAAATATGATACTTCCAATGTTATGTGTTGCCAGGCAATCAGGGCAGAAATAATTAACACGGAAAGTGGACTGCCAGTATCCTGCTGAATGGCTCTGGAAAGAGTTCAAATATGACAAACATTCTTAGCTATCCTTTCTGGGACACGTGCTCTGAAATAACAGTTTGAAAGGACAACTGCCAACTCCAGTTTCAAACAGTTTGACAGCACTACAGAATTTCATTCTAAAATCTGACTCAGTTTTTATTTAAAGGAGAATTCATCTACGTCTTTCTGTGCCTATGCTTAAAAGAGTTCTTCCTGATCTCCTGCTGCCTTTGTTAAAGTCCAACTGCCTAATGAAGCCAATCCTGAGCACTGGATCTTTCTATCAACGTAGAATTCACACTGAATTCAAAGGGAGACCTGGGTTTGTGAAAAGCCTTGTGTCAGGCAAGCCAAGGGGATCACAGATTTCTTTTTAATGCTTGATCTCCCTTTCTAGCTAACTCTATTCAAATAAAAAACTAGTTGGAAAGCCAATCAATCCAATAAACACCTTCCCACGAAGAAATCCTCATCCAGGAGTACCTAACATGGGAAGCAATAGTACAGATGCCTAAATATGTTTTAAGTATCCTAGTTGAATTTATCGCAATTCAGGTCAATGAAGATTTCTTGAGTACTTGTGAGGTACGAGGCCTCATGTTAAGTGCTGGAAACTATTCTAGGATGCATCCAGCACATACTCTCACGTAATTTTAATCTGGTGGGAAATACAGGTATGTAAACAGATTTTTTTCAGTAAAACATGGCATATGCTAAAATAGAAATCTAGAAAGGATGCAGCAGGAAGAGGGATGAGAACTCCTGAGCTAATTAAGTTTTAGAGATGCCAGCACTGGAAGGGACCATAGTGACTATCGGTACAACTCACTGCTAACACTGAACATCACTGGTAAATTATCACAATCCCTCTGTTTAAACACTTCAGCTTAGAAAACCTGGGTTCAAGTTCTGGTTTCGTTCATTCATTCAATATTTACTGAAATCTTGTTAGAGGTGCTAGGCCTGGGATATTAAATAAATAAGACAGTTAAGGAGCCTGACTTCATGATAAAAAATATTTGGTGTGAAAGATAGATACTTGTTAAACAATCAAAAGTGTGTTGGGGTTTATGGAAGAGGAAGTACAGCTGTATGTTGCCTCATTGTCTCTGTGCATTTGGGCACACCTCCATGCTTCTCTTGGCTTCAATTCCTCATCCATAGCATGCAAGAATTGGAGAAATCCATCTCTAAGTTTCCTTCCAAAACTAAAGATACTATAACTTCTAGAGACAGAGAGCTATCTCCTTTTGAGGGAATCTTAATCTATTTCGAAATCACTGAGCTCTTCTAAAAACTTGTTGTAATGGCAAGAGCATGTATCTTTGCAGTCCAAAAGTTATGGTGTGAAATTGTAACACCACTACTTACTTGCAGTATGACCTTGGGATAAGTTATAATTTCTCTGAGCCTCAGTAGGCCCTGTAAAGTGGGAATAATAACAAACTAAATTTTGCCAAGAAGATTAAAAAAAAGATATTATATATAAAACAAGTAGCATAGCACAGTGGTGATACATAGGTACAAAAATGCTTCTATTAATAGTTACCTTCTGCATTTCTGTCCATCAGAACAAAATCAATCTATCTATTACCTATCTATCTATCTATCATCTCTCTATCCATCTACCTATCTCTACCCCCACCCTATCTCTACCCCCATCTACCTATCTCTACCCCAACCCTATCATTGAAATTTGACATTTACTAAATGTATTGAATCCTGGCATTTACTGAATGCCTATTTATTTGCAGGCATTGTGCTAGGTGATGGGAATACAATGGAGAACAAGGCAGTCAATCAGCTCCTGCCCTCATAAGAGAAGTCTGATTTTTCTCTAGCTCTTTACCTTTTCTAAGGTTAAAGCCTTTTGTCCTGACCTGCTTCTCTCGGGTGCTCCAGGTCTTGGACTCTGAGGAGCATCTTCAGTGTCCCTTAACCATTTGCAGAAGCTGCCCATTGATGATTTGTCTGTGCTTCGACAGCAGCTCTTCCATAGAAGGGTCAGAACCCTTAAACCTATTTGGAAAAAAATATCAAATCCAACCCTGCTTTCTGCAATCACAAATAAAATTTGGCTAGTTTTTGCAACCTGCTAACTTAAAACTGAATCTAATTGGATTAAGTTCCCATTCTTTGAAAACGTCCATCATTTTAATGTATCTTTTTTTGATGATTGATAACTAAAATAGCCTTGCCTCCCTAAGAAATTGAAAAAAATAATTCTGTCCAAGCACTTCTAATTTTCAAATCCTTACAAGACTCACATCTTCTCTTTCGTGTCCACCTTTTAAGTTTCTTTGCCCAAAGTTCCATCCCCTTAATTAGTTCCCAAACAGGCACAATTATTGGAGTCACCTTTATCTTTCCCTGATCAGCTATTTTCAGTTGTAGCATTTCTAATTTCCTGAAAGATTCATAATGAAAATATTTGTCCTGTGGGATCTCTCAAGCTATTTCCAATTACTGAATGGACTTTTTGATCTGAGATTTAACAACCAGGAGTCCCTCTTTCTGAAACAGCTAAGGTCATGGGTGTCTTTCCCTATTTTAGAATTTCAAAAGTCTTACTGGCTATGTGAAATTGATTCATCATTTCCCTCTAAAGACTTGCTTTTTTTTCTGGTGTGTGTGTGTGTGTGTGTGTGTGTGTGTGTGTAGAATATCTATGTTGGATATGTTGGCTACTACTTGAGTCATTTTCTTCAGACAATACTGTTCCCATTGCTTGTGGATTAATAGACAGAGTTGCTTCCTCAGGCCCCTGTGGACCAAACAATCAGTGAGCTGCACTGGTCAATGAGCACTGATGAAGTGTGATCAGTAAATTCTCTTATCACCATGGTAACTGGCATAGTCCTTAGACAGTGCCCTATCTTGGTACCTTGGGGAGAGAGCTTGATGACACATCACTATGATCTCTCTCTACATTAACCCTGTTGTTGATTCACAGTCTCGGGGACACTGTTAAACCAACTGAAAATCCAGAAAGCTGTACACATCTATAGTCTGCATCTAATCTGCAGTGATATCATAAGAAAATTTATCAGATATTTGACCAAAGACAGCACAGTTGACGTCCAAATTTATTATTTTAATAATCCTTTACAGAAGAAAAAAAGGAAGCAGTTTAGCTCAATTGTTCTTTAAAACCCCAAGCTGGGTCTCTTCTCCTAAGGGCTCACAGAAAAATCAGTTTAATTTATATCTGAGTTTTCAGTTTCTGGCTTAATCTTGACATAAGACAGGCTTTCCTTGATTTGATTTACAGCTTTTCTTTCTCTATTTTCCCTGAAATAATCAATATAGTTATCCCATTTTCCAATTTTGTATAGAAGCTGGTTTTCCATGTCAGTTTCCATGTCAGTGGTTATCTTTATGTGATATGACCCAATTACACTTCCACTGAAACAATCTTAGCTATAGAAATTCTCCATTCCACGCTTGCAGAATTGCAATCATTTGCAAAAGAATTTAGTAGGTTAGTTGTAGGTTACTTTCTGGCTTATATGGGAGAGGGCACTAATTGGCTTTTAGTTAATCCAATAAGGTTCTATGCCTCCAACCCACTGTTTCTCAAATGAGTAGCAACCTCTCAAACCCATATCTGTTTCTGAGACAATGACCTTATCCAGACTTTCCTTAAAGGCGTATCTCTTCTGGATGATAAACACCTCACAGGTCTTGGGAGTTCACATTTTGCATGCACGATAATGTAGGAAGTGATATACCTAGCCAAGACTAATGGCTTATCTATAAACCATAGATGAGCATTGGCAAGTTTTCAGCTTTCCACTCAATGTTTTCCCAGTTAAAGGCCAACTCAGAATCACTTGAATGCACTTTTTGCAGTTTACTTTATCATTATGCAGTGCCATGTGATTTCATGTCACAGTCAAACAAAGTGACTAATGGAAGCTTTGCATTATTATTAGCCACAAGCATAACTTAAATGTTCTGGGATTTCCCCACCCTGGTGGATCCACAGGAGATTACATTAACAGCGCCAAATGGGTTCATTCATAATCCCAAATTTAGCCACCATTCCAGATATTTCTGTGGGTCTGGGGATAGTTCATGAATGCTAATGGCACCAATCCTCTTGATGTTTCTTACGTATGGCATTCTCATCCTAAGGAGTCACCTTGGCAATGACGGAGTCTCTGGTATTATCTATGAAAAACTTTTCTGCAATGTTTTACAAAATGCTTCCCAACACTTTAAAAAACAAAACAAACAACAAAAAACAAGAAAACCTTCAATACTTTAATGATACTAAACACACTGAGTTATCTTCATTCCTCATTCCAATGGTGCCAACGGATGCTTCATATTTGACTGACAGCTAAGGTCTCAGCTCCAGATCCTGGGTCCAGAAGGGGAAGAAAATCACTCTATCTTGTACAATTCTCTAGACTCTGACCCCCCAAAAACTTCTGCACAAAAACAACTCTTACAACATTCTTATTGACTCCATGCATACCAATGACCTGAGTGAGTGGGACTAGCCCAGAAGATCATTTAGACACAATCTCATTTTATGTTTGTCAGGACATTCTGTTTAAATGAATGAAGGGTATTCTTTAGTAAAAAGGAATACTGGCGAAGATGACAAAAGGGGAATCAGTCTACCTGTTCTTTCTTTTTTACTTCCTAGCTAGGAGGAAGCAGCTTCCTTCCAAAAATGGTTAGGGGATAGTGATGCTTATGTCTGCTCTGAAGATAAGGGTCGCAGCCGGAACCATTGCACAGCCATCTCTTAGGACTGAATCACTGTTGAGCACAGGCCTGTTTCTTCACTCACAATGAATCTTGGCTTTAGAACTGCAGGAATTCTTCCAGCAGAAGCGCGGCTGCACTCGTGTTATTTGCCCCTGAGTGAATCACCTTCGAGAGAATCTAAATTTTATAATTTTGTATGATGGATGCTTGAGTGTTTTGTCAGCGGGCCCTGAAAATCAGGATCCAATTTGGAAACACTGGTAAGGACACTGCAAATGACTATTGTGTTACGCAGCACACATTTGTATACTTTAAAGCAATCTCAATTACAAAGGATGACATACGTAGGATACAGTGATAACTGGCAAAATGACAAACACAAAGGCTTAAGTCATTCAGGATTACATTAGATATCCGAAATAGTGAATTTTCAAGAATGAGGTTGTAGAGATTGCTATGAAACATACCCCTCTTAGTGAAGCAGAGTAATTTTCTCACCATCAAAGCATCTGTGGCACTGCTGCCCTTGTTTTCTGAACAGAGGATCAACAATCACATATCTTGGAATGCTTTGAGATTATTAATTTCCTTCAACATTCCTTTGTTTTCTGATCACTATTTAAATCAAGGTTAGCCAAGTCAAATGACAATCAATCAGGTATCATAAATGAGTGGAAACAATAAAGAGAGGAAGCTACTCTAATGAACCTGAGATGGAATCCTGCCTACTCCTACCCTTTTTAAGGTGCTTAAAAAAAAAAAAAGACTGTGTAAACCCAATAAATACATCCGCAGGCCACATCTCAGGCTGCTGCGAGCTTACTGGGTGTCTTCCTACATCGCTACCAAAGGCCCTGTGCCAAGACCCATCACACTTGTTTGCAACTTCTAAATTAAATCCATTCATATTTCCAACTTCCAAACAGGAGACACTACCTAAAAAACAGGTTACAATCATTCAATCATACCTGGGAGGCAGAATTAGCATTATAAATGGTAAAAAATAATAATTAAATAGAAATACTTATAGCTAACCTATAACACAGGGTCATTTATTCTTTCTAATGTCAAATATGAATTCATTATGTGTCTAGGCAAAAATTCTAGTCATTGATAAATTCAGATGTCCAGATTTTCCTTGTCCAGAAAATGCAAATAATACTTATAGACAAATCACTTTGCTAGTAAGTGTTGGTTTCAGCTTCTAAACTGAAATTCAGCAGTCCTTTAAGACCAAAAGCAAGTCAAGGGTTGTCTTCCAAATATTTTTAAGAGCTGAAAGAGTAAGGATTGTGTCAATGAACTTCCTAATTTGCACGTCAAAGATTTTAAGTACTTATTGCATGTTTAAATAAATACAGAGAAGGGATGCACTCCAGGAATACAGTTATTTGATTTCACAAATAATGTAAGACTCAGTTATTGTTTTTCTATCTCAAAGTTAAACCTCTTAGAAAAGAGTTAAGAATAATGAAATGGTTCAGATGGCTGGATGAATTTTCAAGAAATAAGTGAGTCTACCATAAATATTCATAATCATGTTAGCTTCACTTTTTAAACAATTTCCAAGATGTTAGCTTGCTACAGTGTAACTGCTGGTCAAATCAGAGGCATAAAGGTTAGGTTATGCTTCCTTCATTAATGATTTGGCTCAATGCACACAGCAGTATAATGTATTTTATGAGTGAGGGAAATGATATTGGTTTGAGAGGTCTCATGTAACGGTCATATCCTGTCCAAATATAATTTTGAAAACAATCAGAGCCATTATGGCTCATACAGAAAGAAAGAGAAAGACAGATAGCTGTATATGGGTTTTTAATAAGTAATTCACCCTGGGTCTTGAAACATCAGATTGCCAAGTAATGTTATTAATGTATAAGCATGTTGGTAAAATCATGTATTCTTTCCATTGGTTGGCTTTAGATATGTTTCCAATGCAAATACTGTGTAAATGTATTGAACCCAAGTTATGCAAATCAGAAAAGTAATTCATCTTTCAAGAATTTTACTTGATTATTCCACATGCCAAGGGGCATGTCCTGGCAACAGTCTACTGACTATTTATAGCTAACGTTTTCCACTGGTGAAATTATGCATCTTTTGCTGAATGTTAGATATTAATTGTTTAACATATTGATCACCTCTCAGTCTTTGACGTTAGTATCTTGTGAAACTTCTTATTTGAGCATTCCGTAATGAAAATATGTGGTAAGAGACAACTGATATTATTGAATTAGTTTATGCAGGGAGGAGTGTATGTGTTTGCAAATGAGAACCTACAGGAAAGACAAAAATAAAATGCCTTATATCCAGAAGGTTTGACCATCAATCATGTTATTGGAGCAGATTTCAGAGACACTCTTTTCATCTGTCCTGCTCTCTTTTCCTCATACTCCCTAAGAGACAAAGGGTCTCAGGATTGCAGCTTCTCATCTTAACACCAACATTCCAGTTGGGAACCTTAATATGGGCATTCTCATATTTAGCACGTACTTGACATCTACTCTGAGAATCACCTTCCAAAACAGAACAACTACACAAATTAAGTCTCTATTATCTGTGTACATGTTTATCTTCCTCACGAAATTGCAAGTACCTTTGAGGACTTTTCTGTGTTATACCCTGCTTCTACTTAGTGGTGTCTTTTGTATATAACGAGGTGATGTTTATTGAGCACTTATTATGTGGCAGGTATTGTCTTAAGGAGTTTGTATTGTTATTTTACTGAATAATTACAATCAACTTTTGAGACAGGGATTATTATCATCCCCATTTAGAGATGAAGATACTGAGTCACTGAAGTTATAGTCTGACAGTTAGTAAATGATGGAGCCAATATTTAAAAGTTTGAGCCCAGCACTGTCACCTTAGCCAGTAAACCAGACTGCACTCACTACATTCTAAATATTATTTAAGTAAATAATAATAATAATAACAGCTAAAACTTTTAACACTTTTTAAGTGCCTAGGACTGTGCTAAGACCTCATTCTTCTAATTTATAGAAGTAGTATTTCATAGTTAAGAGCTCTACTCAGGTGTGGGATGGCCTTGATTCAAATCCCAGCTACACCTCTCACTAAAACTGTGACCTTGGTTAGTGCTATTACTACCCTATTTTGCAGATGAGGAAAATGAGACAGCGAAGAGCTAAGTAACCATGGTCTAATCAAGATTGAGGGCTTGAATCACTTTACAACAATTTTCAACTATGATTATTCCACCTGGAGCTGAACCTCAATCCTGATGAAGTTCTAGAAGTAGTGTAAGCCATCTTTGGGCAGCAGAAACTTTAGGAAAGTGCCTGCTTTACTGAGCACAAATCTCTTACCTGTTGTTCCTTCCCATTAATTCTAGTTCTACTCTACTACTTAGGTGATGATCAAGTTTTATGTGTTAGCAATGCAAATCATGGAACCTCCAACTGACCTTCTTCACTAGATTCTGCAACTTTATCAAAACTACAGCAAAATTAGCATAATGTACTTCCTACTTCGTGATTCTTTAAATATTTGATAACTGCTCCCATGGATGCTTTTCTTTACCAAGATAAACATCCCTCTGTATTCAACTACACTTATTTTTGAGTCTGACTCCCCCAATGTATTATATAATTATTTTCTATTTACTAACCCTTGAATAACTGACATTGTGTTTTTCTGGCCCTGAAGCTCTCCAATCTGAGTACTCCCTGCCTCTGGCTACTGGCCACTATGTCTAGCCACATACATTATCTGATTCTCTCATTTCATCCATTCCTGATTAAAGTATAAACTAAAAAATGATTTTTACCTTGAGAAAAAAGTAGGGACTCTCTAATATTACTTGTTTAGTATCATGAAACATCAACCCTGGTGGCAGATAGTTAAAAGTTTTACAGTTTAACCATTTAGTTCATATATATGAATATAGAGGGTATGCATATGAATATGTACAAATGCATATAAATACAGCTTAAAAACATGACTGCAGGATGCAAAACTGGCCTTCTACTTTTCATGTATACCTGTCAACTTCAAGAATCTTTAGGCAGTTGTATTAACCACTGGTCACCGCAGTGAACTGAAATTTTTTTCTGTACGTGAAGCCACCCTCTTTTCCTCTCTACCAACAACCCATTATCTCTTTACAAACAATCACAGCATCATTTCCACCCTCTTCTGCAGACAGTTTCTCTCTAATTAATCTGTGGATTTCATTCCCTATAGTTTTTCATATGATTAGCTTTCAACTTACTCTATGTCTTTGCTATCAGTCAGTCATGATATTTGAAATCCATCAATTTAAATTATTATTTTTATTTCGAAGCCTTCTCATTTTCATGAGTATGTGTATTTAACTGAAATGAAATCTTTTCAGGGAAAGGAAACTTTTAAAAATCGTGAGGCCATAAGATAAGATAGAAATAACAACTTATAAGAAGGGAAAGACATATATGGCCTAATTAACATCTCTGCCTATGGTTTTATTATCATTACAAAAACAAATAAAACAATATCTGAATGGTAATGTACTTCCACTTGTGTATGCAATGAATCCCATTAAAATTACAATAGAATGTATTTAACAAAAGATCTATGTATGTTGACTCCTTACAGGACATAGTTGTTAAAGAGCTAGGAAGAGTCCATGGATCCCAAGAACGGGACCAGAATTAGGTCTTAGTATCTTGGCAAAAATATGGAACTTACTTGGGACTGGAAAGTATAAGCAGGAGGAGAAATATTTTTTAAAAAGTCAGTAACATTTGGTTTTCTATTTAGGAAATGAATGAACACATCATTTGTATATTTTTACATCTGCATATTTAAGACGAGGTTTAAAATTTCCAACCGTTCACTGTGGACAGCTGAGGCTCTCAATGCATACATGACCTCCATGGACTAAGTCATATTGCTTTCTTGAGCTTAGTTTTGTTTTGTTGTTTGTTTTCACAACGCCCTCAATAGCGGATTATATGGTCCAAGAGAGGAGAAAATATCTACCCCAACATGTTATTTGTACTAGTAAAATGCTCTCTTGAAAATAAAATTTCAAATTTAATCACAGCCAACAGAGAAGTCCCAGTTTTGAGTTTGGTAGGAAGATACAAAAAAAAAAAGGTTACACCTCTTCCATCAGAGATATGGATTCCAAAGGAGATGGGTTCTCACAGGAATGGAGGACAGAGAGACACGAGGTGTTTCAGAGGTATGTGGACTGAGAGGTGAACAGTGTTAGAAAGAAGAGAAATAGAAACATCTAATTTACGGCTCTCCTGGAGGTATTTAATTCATTATGCAAATGTGAATAACAGATACATATGATCTTAAAAGAGTTGGCAAAGCTTCAGGAACGCCTCTGGTAATCTTATCTTACTCCATGAATTCAGGGTGTCTGTACGATGCAGAGATCAACTTTCTGCAGGTGCCCAGTATAAACCCGATCCTTTACATCCCAGCACAGTAGCTGGCTCCAAAGCTACGAATTTACGGTGCTCCTTAGATGTTACTGGCCTGACTTTTCTCATGAAATCTAACTTTCCATTACAGAATGTCACAATGTCTTTCATTTTTTTAATTCTGGTTCTGCCCTTACGTTACATGTATACTTACAAAGCAAAAACTGACTTAGTTTCTTAAACATCCTTATATTTTTTAACAACAAAAAAAAATAGTTCCTATCAAGTGATGTAAGAAATTCTAGAATTTCTAAAGGATTATAAACACTTGCAATCACCGATATTAATATAACAGTAATGTTATAAGCACAAGCATAAAGACAAAAAGTGAAATGAATATTCTATCATTGCAGCTCCAAACTATCACTGGGAATTATTCTTTCTACCAATAAAGTGGAACTCTTATACTTACAACTGTTTAGAGAGATGATCTAGCATGGAATCTATGGACTTGAAAAGGAAAGGGCCTGAATTTGGTACATTATGAAACTTCATAGAAATGGTTCCTCATATCCAGCTAATGTTTCCTTCTTGAATCATTCCTTGCTTATTTTCCCCTAAACCAATTTATGCTTCCCCATATCCCTGAATAATCTCTGTTTCTGTCTCTCTCTTACACACACACACACACACACACACACACACACACACACACACACACACAGGTTCATTGAGAGTTTGACATCTCTTGTGAACAAATGAAGTGTGCTTTCTTGTATGGTTTACCACAAAGGAGAGCAAAACAGCAGTTATTATTTATATCTTTAGATATATAATACTCATGGAAACTCCAGTATAGTACAAAGAGTGGTGGTTGGAATATAAAGAGTGGTGTCTGGAATATATCCCAACGATGGTTGGAATATAAAATGGTACTTATGGTAACTCAGCTGCCTAGACTACAAAGTCTGGAAACTTGGAATTTGAAGATACCATTAATATCATCAAACCCAAACCTCTCCTTTAAAAATAAGAAAGCTGAAGCCCCAAAAGTCACAGAACACCACTAAGGTGAGAATATTTCATTATCGATTATAGAGATTTGAATTCTGCCAGATTCCTTTACCATAGGATGAATGGCATGCCCTGAAGTCATCTCTTATGGACAGCCCAGCCCAAGAAGGGCTATCTTTTGGATTCTCAGCATTATTAGGATTATTCTTTGGACTGGATTCATTATTAGGATTATTCTTTGGACTGGATTAATATATTTTCCAAATTGTGGTTCCTGGAGCAAGAAATCCCCAAATCACTGAAATGACACCACCACCAAGTAATGTACACTAAGTTCTGCTCAGCCAAATTTGTATATTTCAAAGACTTGATTGTCACAAGTGTGGTATAAGACGGGTAGGTAAACCTTTTCTACATTCCCGCTTCAGGTAAGAAAAAGGATATGCAAATGTTTCAAGCATAGTATAATTCTGTACAGAAAATAAAATGAACACATCACTTGGGAAATGTAAATTCCAGCTCTGTTTATTCTGGATAAATTAAAAATTAAAATTTGTCCTACTAGTATAAAAAAATAGAAATAACATAGAACTTGCGAGAAGCTGGACAGGTGTCACCAGGGTCTCAAGTTCAGGAGAAAATAAAATCTTTGCTTTAAAACACGCAGATGGTTCAGAACCCTGGACAGTTGCCCAGTTGCTGCTGCTGCTGCTGCTCCTCTTCCTTTCCTCTCCGACCTCACCCCCACACCACCCTGCCAATGTGGTTTTCCTGGCTGAACCAGTACTTAGCAGTCCGCAGTCCATTAGGATTGCTATAGATGACACCTTAGTGGTCCCAGGAGAGACAAGACCAACTGTCAAATGTATGCTAACTTTAAAGGCATTCTGAAAAGCAATCATCTGAACATTTGTATACGAGTTGATTTCCAATATTTGATATGATCGCTTAAAGAAAGAGAGATTGGCTGCATGTCCAGAAGAGTGTAACAGGAACACCAAATATATATGTACGTGTGTCTATATGTGTGTGTGTATTTAATTGAGATTTCTGCTCTTCACAAACAGAATTCCTAATTATAATAATAAAATAATGTCTTGCCTTTATTTTCACTCTGCAAAGTCTTTGCAAGAAGCATTTCAGAACAAACAACATTGAACATTTAATTGCAAGGTGAAGAATATTTACATCCATTTGTTTAAACTGCATAATATAGATCATGTTTACAAAAAACCTGCAACATCCTTTCAGGAGCACATGAGAAAGCACTTCACAGTGCTAGCTGGTTTTGGTGGCAGTGGCGCAGGTTACATTTATGATGGAACTTGAACCTTGCAAGAAATAAGAGATTTCAGCAATCTCAAGCAACATCCATAAATCTTGTGTGAAAGTCAGCAACTAGAGGCAGGCAAGCAGCTATGCTGTTTTCTATCTATTTTAGAAAGAATGTTTATATATTTAAGTAACAAATACAGGATACAAGCTACCCTCTTAATATACACCTTCAATCACAGTAGGAGTGTTACCTCGGTCAATATGTCCCTCATCTCTGCATATCTGAATGTGCCAGAAAAAAACAAAGTCACTGAACATAAGCTTTGTGAATAGAAAAATTACCGTCTTATACTTCTATGCTATATGAATATTTTTACAAGAAAGGCTTCTTTTGGCTAACTAAATATTCTATTTTAGTCTAATAATATTGGGTGTGCATTTATTCCTGCTAATGACCATACAAATGGCAAATAGACATATGAAAAAATGCTGAACATCACTAATCATCAGAGAAATGCAAATAAAAACCACAATGAGATATCACCTCACCCCAGTCAGAATGGCTATCATCAACAAGACAAATAATAACAAATGTTGGAGAGGCTGTGGAGAAAAAGGAACCCTCATACACTGTTGGTGGGAATGCAGACTGGTGCAGCCGTTATGGAAGGCAGTGTGGAGGTTCCTCAAAAAATTACGAATAGAAATACCATACGACCCAGCAATCGCTCTCCTGGGTATCTACCCAAAAAACCTGAAAACATTTATACATAAAGACATGTGTGCTCCAATGTTCATTGCAGCTTTGTTGATGGTGGCCAAGACATGGAAACAACCAAAATGAATGGATAAAGAAGTTGTGGTATATATACACAATGGAATACTATTCGGCGGTAAGAAAAGTTGATATAGGAACATTTGTGACAACATGGATGGATCTTGAGAGTATAATGCTAAGCGAAATAAGTCAGACAGAAAAAGCAGAGAACCCTATGATATCACTGACATGTGGTATATAAACCAAAAACAACAAAAGAACAAGACAAACAAATGAGAAACAAAACTCATAGACACAGACAATAGTTTAGTGGTTACCAGAGGGTAAGGGGGGTGGGGGGAGGGAGATGAGGATAAGAGGGATCAAATATATGGTGATGGAAGGAGAACTGACTCTGGGTGGTGAACACACAATGGGATTTATAGATGATGTAATACAAAATTGTACACCTGAAATCTATGTAATTTCACTAACAATTGTCACCCCAATAAATTTAAAAAAAAGAAAAAGTGATTCTCTTCATTTTAGAATAAAAGATCAATACAATTATACAATTTCTTTGTATTTTATTAACTAATTTTTTGGAAATTTCTCAGCCTATTTACTGCACTTTTTTTTTTTTAAGATGAAGTTGAGGGTTTTCTGCAGGGTTCGGGGTATAACGTTAAATTAGGGAGCCTATCCTAATTCCTCTGCCCCAGTCTAGCTCTAACCTCTTCAGAGTTACCCCCATCTTCCCCAAATTGGAACCAGTCAGAACTGGTGTAAGTCTAGAGAGCACACTCCAGACTGATGTCTCCAACTTTTGAGAGGATAAGCCAGTTTTCAGGACCAGCTTTCCTTATAACTCACTTTGGAATTTGCATCCTCTACAAGAAAACTTTGAACTAATGATTATTCTCCAGACAAAGGGGACATTACTTTTTAGAAACATAAGAATATTTTCCTGCATGACAATCCCAGTCAGTCAATTTAAAGATATGTGACCACAAATGAAGTGAGGTGACAGAACACTGTTAGAATAGTAAAGGGGACAGAAGTCAGCCATTTTATAGGTCAATTATCGATATTCTCTTTTGTTTTCTTTAGAAGTTTACTGATTATTTTAGCCTACAGGTATTAGAATAACATTATTATGTGGATTGAAACACTTGCGTATTTCCATTTCTTGAATGACAAGTTCCATGATTGATAGTGACATGACCAAATTCATACTAGATCTTTTTCTCAATAAACATGTATCACAATTCCAAAGATTAAATGAATCATGGTTTATAGATTGTTTCCAATATTTCATTTTGCATGTTTCTTCAAAATCCATACTTAAGTCTGACAACATTATAGATAAAAATCTCTCTAATCGTGCAAAATTAATGCTGGAAAATGTGGAAAGATCGACTGTCACTAATTTTTGACATAATGTTAATCTGAGTTTCTCAGGTAAATTACGATAATTCATTTATTTCTTCACACCCGTTAATGATCTCATTCATATTTTGCTCTGAGCCATGCTTGCTCGTATAGCTCTTGCAAACTACTCTGTACTGGGCTTGAAAAAATGCCAGAGGTAAAAGGGAAGACTGAGGACACATTTTCATATTTGATCTATCCACCAGAAATGGCAGGAAAATACAATGCTGGACACTGGGATTATAGGTCTTCAATAACTTTCTAGGTTTATGCCTCATGTCTGATTCTCCTGCAAAGAATCTCTTCTTAAAACTAACGATTCTTATGTAATTCTTCCTGCTTCTGGATATCGAATAATCTCAAATCTTTTCATCAAGTACCTTGTATGAACATATAGGATTTCTGCTATCTAGAATTAGAAGCCAATTTCTAAGATTTTCAGCATCTTCTGAATATGTGACTGTGCTTTATGGAATTCTGTGCTTAGCTTAACTGTACCTGAAGGAAAACCTACCTTTGTAACTGATGTTCTTGACCCCACAATCAAATGTCTAAACCCTTCATGCTTTAGGGAGGAGTGAGTTATCCAGAGAAAACCCCAGATGATATCTTTATAAGAATTACGCCCAGACTAATCAACTAGTAGTATCCAGTGAAACCAAAGAAAAGAGAATGAAAGATTTTTTTGAAAAATGCCTACCACTTTATTCAGTATTCTCAGAAAAATCTGTGCAGTCCTTTATTATCTAAAGATGGCTAATATTCATTTATAACTTTATAATTTAGCTCCATTTTTGAAATATAGAATTCATACCAAAATGTTTTCTGAGTAAACAGACATGTTGCTTTTGGTCAGTAAATAAAATACATGATGATGGAAAGAGAACTGACTCTGGGTGGTGAACACACAATGTGATATATAGATGATATATTACAGAATTGTACACTTGAAATCTATGTAACTTTACTAACAGTTGTCAACCCAATAAACTTGAATAAAAAAATACAAAAGCTAGTGTGTTTTTCAAGAAAGTTAAAAATAAAAATTTCTTATTTGTGAGAGTCATATAGTATTTTAAACCACCACAGTAACATTCTCAGTTTGTTTTTGAATGTTTTGTTTTCTCCCCTTTGACACGTTGTCCCATGACTCTGTGACACAATATGATGTGCTTAGTTGGCGTGTTAATATCACAGTTTGAATTCAGTAAACCATAAATTCAAAGGAGAGAAACTATAAAGGACCAAAAACATATTACTGGTTGAATAAAATACATCCTGAAGTGGTAATTCAAGTTTTATTTTGTCACTTTATTAATGGTACTCCTTATATTACAGGGTATTACATTACATAAAAGGAATCATATGCCCCCAACTGTCTATGGATAATGCTATAAGCTACTCAAGCAAAGCTTGAATAGCTTGTTTATTAGCACCAGAACCCAGAGTGGAATAATAGCTCTGATTTTATATACACTGGGGACACATTATATACCACAATGTGTATTTATATCAGCCAGGTATACTTAATGAAAATAATTAAAGTGAAATTGTGTAATGAAATAATCAATCATAGCCTTATAAAGAGAATTAACATACATCCCTTTGGAACTCCAAATCCTTTCCCATTTCTGTCCATCAAAGAATCAGAAATGCTAGAAAGAAGAAAAAATGTACTTTGCCCAAATGAGAGATGAGGAATTCTTTCCCCAAGTTAGCAATCTTACTAGCTGCTGGAACTTAAAATTTTCTATGCTGCTTGGCGAGAACACCCAAAAGTGTGCTGGGTCTTTGCATGGCTGCCTGATACACAGGCACAGGGGCTGGCCTAGTGTGTCTTCACTTTCTTCTGGGGACCTTGGACACTTTAATACTTTTCCCAGGAAAATCTGAGACAGTTTCACTGGGTTGAAAAAGAAATCATAGAACACATCAGCAAGGATTGGGAAAAAACAGCAAAGTGTTCTTTTAGTGTGAGCACTGCCGGCATTGATGCACAAGAAATCATGGAAATAAAAGCTAACATTTATGGAATATATATGATGTCTCACACTGAGCTGAGTGCTCTATATGTCTCATCTGATTTAATCCAACAACCCCGAGTAGGCACCGCTATGAACGCCATTTGCCCACATCATGTTTTCATTCAGACTAGCCATATTTCAAATGCTCAGTAGTCATATGTGGCTACCAGCTCCCATCTGGGCAACACAGAAATAGAAAATATATGTTCACAAACCTCTTTTCACCAGTAGCCTCTAGTAAGCTGTGGTGGCAGCCTCATCTCAGCTTGGGCCATAAGGTAGCAGCACCCTCATCCAGCCCCACTCACTGGTTTTAGAATAGTACTGCCAAGGAAGCAGTGTCCTCTAAGGCCATTGGGATGATGTTATTCAATCAGGGAGAAACCGCTAAAGGAAGGTGAATCTCAAGGTAAAATGTTAGATACATGGGCTACACAACACAACTCCTTCCAATCAGAAGATTCTCCTTCTAGAACTCTTCTGTATGGGAGGGAAAGGAGAACCTGAGTTTTACTTTGGTTAAGCAAGGCACATTTCTAGAGTGCCATTCCATTTTGTGTAATAAAAATAATAATCTTTACATAGGGCGAATAAACATGCCAAGTACTGTTATACATATGCTGTATATATCAGCTCACTTAAAATATTATTTCATAACATTTTGCAGGTGATGAAACCTAGCTACAGTGAGTCTCCAGGAACTTGCCCAAGATCCTGTAGCTAGAGAAAAATATCTGTGGAAATTGAACTCAGGCAGTCTGGCTCCTAATAAAACCTCCATGGCTTTATTGCCCCAGTGCCTTAGTCACGTGCCAGACTCCCTAATTAATGGGAGTGACAGCAACAACAGCCAGCCGTGATGCATGTGGTTTTAGAATAGAAACCAGATCTCCTGATCTCATCAGCCTGGGGGTCCAGTAAGTGCATTGACTTAAATAAAACCTCAGACCCTTCCCTGCATCTGCACTTTTATAAGCGAGTCGTTCAGTTTAAACAGAATAGGCTTCCTAAATGTCTCTGCGTATATTCAAGAAGAACACAGCTGTTACATTCAGAGATACTTGGCAGCTAATGGACAATTCCATAAAAAAAAAAAAAAGAAGGCTGAGGTGAAACGCCTTTTGTTCCTTTTCCATTTCAGTTTTTTTTACCGCCTCTCTTAGTCCTTTTCTATATTCTTGCTGTATGAATTAAACTTCTGGTAGAACAATTCCAAAGGCATAGAAACTTTAGAAATACCCTTGGTCATAATTTTAGGGGTCCCCAAAACTGGACTGGAGAATAAGTGGGAGATAAAAGGAGAGAGCCCCTTGCCCGGCTTCCTCAATGAGGCCCTGAGAAATACGCATATCAGCCTACTGTTCTCCATTTGCCTCAGTCCTGCCCCAAATATTTATCAATGCAAAGTCAGGGGAGCAACTTCTGGAGAAAACAGTCCCTTTTCATCCATCAACCTACGCTTCAGTGCTACTTTTCCTCTCCAGAGCTACTCATGGGGCTCATAAGAGGCAAAGGAGTAGACTGTAGAATCAAACAAACCGGATTTGAATCACCGTTACTTTCAAATATTGTTTCTTTATGCACTGAAACATTCTGAGGTTCAGTATGTACCAGATAAATATGGATAATAACACCTGTTTCTCAATTATTGCAAAAATCAAAGTGTATAAAATGCCTAGACAGTGCCTGTCACATAATAGTTACTCCTTAAACGACAATATTTACTAATATTTAAGGAGAGGGTGTGAAGCTTCCCTCTTCTACAGATTCTTTTGGTCCAGAATTAATATTTTTAATATACATCTGTACAGGCACCAAGAAATCAGAACAAGCGCCAACCTTGGGGTAGCCGTCCTGGAGCATACCCGCTGAACAGTGACAACGCTTTTAAAGATGCAGTCTATGGCCTTCTCAATTAAGGTAGAAGACAAATCAAGAAAGGAAATACAAAATCCATGTAACAGAGGCAATACAGAGAGTCAAGTTGTCTGTCACTCCCAGTATTCTAATGTCGCACAACAGCCTAGCCAAATGTCCCTTCATGTCTTTCCTTAAGGAAAGAAGAGTTTGTGAAATTGTGCCTTTCTGGGACTCTGTTCCATCCTTTGTTTACACCTTATGTCTCTCTGTCTGGTCCCCAAAAGATGGTTTGCAGCCAAAGACGGGTAAGATATCTCACGGGAGATACAACCTAAGCCAGGCGGAACCGTGTGGGGACCCCAAATGAGTTGCCTTGGACAGGTATGGGAAGGGGCCTTGCCTCCCCTTCCCCCTGTTCGGGAAAGTCTATTGCCGGCTCTGGCTTTCCCCTTGCACCTGGTTCCATTTCTCTCAACAGAGTTGTTACAATGTGAAAGACTTGATCCTGAAAAGGTACATACTTTAGGTAAAAACATCCTGGGACCTTGTGCTTCTGCTGTTAACAGACAAAGGGTAATTGGAATAAACATTTTTTCTGTTAGGAAGTCTGAGCCTCACAGACCTTGTAAGAAACAATGTTGTTGCTTTCTTGTAGTTGTAGACCTCTCAATAAAAACCTTCAGCCAGCTTTATTCTGGGCTCCAGTCCTCTAAGACTGAGAGACACCTGGCCTTCGGAGAGATTTAACTGCATTAAGTCTCTGGTTGTTTCTTGCTTAAAAATTTAACCCCCCCCCAAAAAAAATTAACCCAAACCGCCCCTTCTCGCCTCCTCACTGCGCGATATTCTTCCACTCCTTTCTAAGAAGATGTGAAGTTCTTTCTTGTGAAGACCTAAAATAAGTGCTCTAAGGATACAGAACACAGTCTGTCCCATAGCGCCTTTCCTTCCCCACAGGGTATGCTAACGGCCTGACACAGCCAACACAGCCAAGCCAGCATCTGTCCTCTCCAGGTCTGCACGCCCATAAATAACATCCAGTTGTATCCCAGAACCACTGAGTCACAGTGAGCACAAGCTGTGTGCCAACCATACATTTCTCTGACAAATGAGAGGAGAAATGGTAAAGCAGGAGGCTAGGGGTCACAACCTCTGCTTGAGCAAAAGCAAGAGCAGTGTCCTGCCCTTTGCTACTTCGGTGAGTCAGGAATAGAGTGGCCATTTAGATAACTGGGCCCTCCTCCACCCAGTTGAGGCGAGGTAGAGGTGTTGGGGGTGTTGGGCCTCTTGCCTCATTTCTCTGGGCAGTCACATAGGCACAGATGCTCAGGAAGAATCATTGGGCTCTGGTCTTTCTCACAGTAGAGTTCATCCAACTTTCAATTACCCACATTACTGGACAGACTCATCAGCTTATGCAATAGAAGATGTTCACACCAAAGCACAGAGTTCTGTTGAGAACTAAAGGGACATAATTTTGAGTTCGTGTAAAAATTTCAGGGTGAGGTATTATACAGGGGACTTGATTCCCCCCCTCTATTTTATCTTCTGCTCTAAATACGTCAATGATAAAAATCCTTAATGTAAACCAGAGAAAAGAGATTAAAATTTAAAAACCCTTTGTTCATTCAGCAAACACTGATTAAAGACCATCTGTAGACTAAGGATGGAAATAAGACATGGTTGTTCTCTTTAAGGTTACTGTGTATTGGTGGAGGTGGGGGCTTCTATAAACAATCACAGTAAGATAGGACATGTGCTATCATGAAGGCAACTGCATGTAGCACTAGATTAGGTTATTTAGGGAGAGGGTGAACTCTGACAAATACCAGATCCAGGAGTGGATAACGGAAGAAGAGAACAACAACAACAACAAAATATTGAAAAAATAAACTCCTCAATAGTCCTATTCCATTTTCAGTAGATCGCTTTGCCTTCCACTTCCCTGAGAAAACTGACACCATCAAAGGGGACTTCCATCAACTTTCCATTCCAACACAAGCGAACTCTTGGTTAGGGTCATACACATCTATCCGCCTTCCTTCCGCCTCAGAGGACAAGCTGTCCCTCCCACCTTCACGACTAAGCTCTGACTTCTGCTGCCAGTCCCTCCTGCTTCCTCAGAAACACATTTAAACCAATTATGGTTTCTCTCTTTTCTACTCCAACTTCTTTCCCAGCATTTTTCCACAGCTTATATAAGTACTTGAGATTCTCATCTAATAAAAGCTCCCCCTTGTGTCACATACTCCTTGCTTTACTGATTTTCACCCAAAATACTCAAAATGTTTGCCTATCCTGCCAACTCTTTTAGCTCCTCACTGGAAGTTACCTTCTACCTTCGCCACTGAAAATGTTCTTACCAAACTCACTAACGACTGTCTGATTGTTCAATGCAATGGGCATTTGACAATCACTTTCTTATTAAATCTCGACAGTTCAGCCTCCTCTTCGTGGAATTCTCTTCTTTGCTCTCTCAGTATCTGTGGCTTTAAAACTGTTGTGGTTCTCCTTACGCCCCTCTGATGGCACCTTCTCAGTTTTCCTTCCTGGGCCCTTTTCTTCCATCTGCCATTTAAATGTCGATGTTCCCCAGGGTTTTGGCTGTGCTTCTAGCTGCCTGGCCTCTCCCTGCTCCTGCCTGTTTTCTAAATTCCAGATTTCCAGTTGCATCTGTGAGCTACATAACACCTTTCATCAACTACTTTTCTTTTCTGACTAAATTAGCCATAGTCAATTTCTGTTGCTAGGAACTGAGAATGGAGGAGATCTGGCTTAACAGCAAAGTCTAGTGAAGAAGAATGGGGAATGCAGCTGTGTCTGAGCACAATATGAGTAAATAAATTAAAAAAGCACCTCAGCAGACATACAGTATTCAGATCAAGTAATGTGATGTTTCCACCTTACTTTGCAACTGGAGTATCATGTCCAATTTGTGACATCACACTTTAAAAAATGTACACATTTAAAAACATTTATTGGATTCTACATGAAGAATCATACTAGGCAGTGGGAATACAAAGATGAATAAGATCACTAACCTTTCGAAGTCCACTCTAGTGGAAAAGATGAATGTAAGTGCTATAATGTATGTGTATAAAAGAAGTGCTTGTAACGCAAAGAAGGTGTAGCCAAAGTTGCCTTAAGGAACAAGAACGGTAAACATTTGAACTGGGTATTAAATGATGAATAAGATTTCATTGAAAGAAAAATAAAAATGTGCTCATTCCAGGAAGGGTTAGTAGCATTCAGAGGAGTCTGAAATGACACATGGGTCTAGAGTGTAAGATAAAGGAGACAAGGGTAAGAAGATCAGAATGAAGATTAAGAGTGGGGTCTGATCCAGAAATGCCCGTCTGTAACTCAATCCCTAAGCCTTCACCATCTAGATGTTAAAAGACCTAGAAACCATATCTTGTGGTGGTGAAATGAAGAAAATGGGTTTGTATTATCTTGGAAACAGTGTAAAGGACACAAAATGTTTACACACAATTGAAGAGCTGTCTTTTTAAAGCACAAACATGCAAACATTTGCCATGATTTTACACAATTCGGGGGAAAATTCAGGAATCAACTCCATAACACAACGGATTGTCTGGGAGGGAAAGTGAGATTACTGTCACTTGCAGTATTCAAGCTGGTCAAAAGAAAATACATTAATAAGATAGGAATTGAGGTTATATGAACTTTAAAGTTACCACAATTATAAGGTTTCTATCATTTCTTTGAATTAGTTTCGCTGCCGACTTATTTGTGTTCTAAGGCAGCAAGCTTCTCAGTAAAAAAAACATTGTGTGCATGGCTACCTCTCTTCAGGTGTTGCATCAATAACAGTAGCCAGTAAAACCTACCACTCTTCTCTCCTTTAAGAAAATATGTTTTTAAGCCTCTCAAGAACAAAATACAGATGTCCATTCAGAGTTTTAGATCAAATTCTACAGTAGTGACTTTTATCTTCACTCAATTGTAATACTCAACCCCTTTCAATTTTGTCATCTTCCAACTTTATCTTACTTTGAAGGAGTAAGAATCTGTATGTTAATGTCTGATCATGATTGGTTCTTATTTCAAAGTAAGTTCCTTCACCTCTTTCAATTTTTGTCTAGCATATTCTGACTTGCTTCCTTTCTTACCCAACTTTCCTCATTTTCAGAAATGGAATTCTTACTGATCCCCACTTTCAACTTTGGGGGGAAACTGCCCTGCAACCAAACCCGTCTGATAAATTTCCAAATCTAAATTAATCTAAATTTTACTTTCTATTTCCCTGTGTCTTGACTGTCAAAAATGTTTTCTTTCTTTTGACAACTATATCGATTGGTGCTATAACATTTATTATGGTTGTTAATCACTGCTGACCCCCATCATGGTAATTTAATTTTCTTTGGCAAGCCAATATGTCTCTCAGTGACAATTCTAAACCTTCTATCTTTTCAAGACCCAGTTGAACATCTTAGCAGATGATCTTGCCTTGTACTTCACAAGCAAATGTATGGGCCTTCTGTAGTCCTCGTTTATTTTCTTCAACTTTCAAAATTATTTATATGCATCTTCACCTTCCCCTTTTTGCATCTGACCCAGGCTTTTACTTTCGATTATGCTCTTAATTCCTGCTGGTGTCATTCGGGATCTTATGGTGCTAATACCTTCCTATAGCTTCTCTTTCCTCTGCACTGAAAAAGTCTGTGACTTTTTTCCATTTTGTACAGATCACTCTAAAGGTTATAGTTATGTAGAGAATAAATTTGAAGATATAAGGTGACAGTTAAGAGGCCTTTGCACTAGTTCAGAGAAGAGATTATAAAGATATGACCTAGAAAATGGTAGTAGTGATGGAGATGTTGAAAAGGTTCAATAAATAGTTAGCAGATAGACTTAGCATGCTGATTAATATTGTTACACATTATTAGAAGCATATCCTGTCACCACCACAAGCAGTGGACCTCCCAAAACCACTGATGTTCTTTGTCCCAGGTAATGTCACCTCCTGCAGGATGAATTCTTCACTATCTTTCCTTCCTAAATTACTAATTTCAGAGTCAAAGTTCTGGACTAGGAGTAGCACACCTGATTGGGCAAAACAAGGTCATATACCAACTTTTGAGCTGCTTGGAAACAATGCCCCAGGAAGGTAAGTATTTTTTATTTGGTTGGAGGAAAACCACCTTAACATTGGAAGAGGAATCAGCTCTTAGAGAGAAAAATACAAATGTGATTTACACTGTGCCATGGATTTTTGAACACAAAGGCAAATTTTTCTATCAATTTCTATTAAGTAAGTTTGTCAGTCTTTTACCCCCAATGTTAACTATTTTATCTTTATGTACCTTGAATATGTCCCAACATTTAGTTATTCCCCCAAGCTTTAAACCACCCAAAGATTAAATAAAATTGCCTATCTTAAGACAACCCCTGGGCAAAATTGTACAGGAGAAACACAAGAGCAAAGCTCTGCTAAATAAAGACCTTTAAGTTTGAAGTTCATCTTAACTCCCACTGAAAGAGCTGTTCAACAGACTAGAAAGATGCCTAACTATGTTATTACCCAGCCATCCATTATCTTATTTCTAACCACGTATCTAGAACTCCTCTGACATAGTATCCCGGTGCACAACGGTGACAATATTTTCTTGACTTACCAGAATAGTAAAACTATCCAAAAAAAGGGTGAATGGTAATTTTAGCATGATATTTCTTTTATTTTCAGTAAACCAAGAATGGAAAATAAAAATGAAAAGATGGAGAAATGCTTTCTGAAGGAAATGAAAAAGTAGGAACATTGAACCTTGAAAGAAACTGGACAACCCACCAACAGATAAGCAAGAGGATAGTACATAATCTAATGATCTATCACTTTACCTCTTGACATAAAGTGCCATGAAAAAGGACGTGTCAAATATTAAGTGTGGCAGGAGGAATAAGACAAACAAATAAAGAAACGAAAACTCGTAGATACAGACAACAGATAGTGGTTACCTGAAGGTAAGGGGGAATGGAGGAAGGTAGAAGATGGTACAGGGGGTCAAATATATGGTGATGGATGGAAAACTGACTCTGAGTGGTGGACACATAATGCAATATATAGAGGATGCATTACAGAATTGTACACTTGAAACCAATGTAGTTTTGTTGACCATTAGTACCCTAATCAATTTTAATTTAAAAAAGTGTGACTAGAAACCTTGGAGCAAAATGTTCCCCAGAAATAATTTTCCCTAAACTTATTATTTGAAGACCAACAAGTGTCAACCAATTCATAATTTCAGAGGGGAATCCAGAACTGCTGGCAAAAAGCCCCATACCTTTAGACTCACAATTTGTCCCAACCGGGGTCCCCTGCAGCTTCAGAACTGGCACACCATTCAACGGCTCTGTAGCAAAAGGCTTTTACGAACAGCATTCTTTTTTTCAGCAGTTAAATCTGAGCTGTAACATTTGGCAGGTTTCCTTGCTAACATTTGGCAATAATTGTTTATCAAATGCTAACAAGGAATGCTGCCAAATGTAACAGCTCTGACTGAACCATCTAAAATATAATATTGAGGCAAAAGTCTACAGACATGTGCTCAATCCTTTCTGACTAATCCTAGAAATAGGATCCTGTACACTTGGTCATCAGACCGTGCTGCACCACAGCAGGGATGTACAAGGGACCGGATTCTCTTTCCTCTGTGTGGTATATTATTTCACTTGATTTCTTAGGGAGCTCATGAGAGAGAGATTCATGATAAACACAGAGATGGAATTTACAACAAGCTAGAGACCACATACATTTATAACTTCATCAATTTGGATGTAAACTTGTGAAAGATCAGGCAGCAAACCCAGGGCTGGATGATCTTTGATGGGCAAATCATTTTTCAATCACACTGGTCCTCTCAACCGGTCTGTGTTATCCCCAGAAGGTTTCGTGCTTGTGCACATTTGGTCTCTGTCTTCTACCTCCTTGGGCAGCATAGGTCTAACCTCCCCCATCTTTGCTAATCCAAATCTTCAAAGGTCTAACTCACATTCTGCCTCCTCTAGGAACCTTCCCGACCCCACCTTTACATTATTCTTTTCCTGAATTCTTAGGTTACTTTTGTTTTAAACCTTTACTGACCAAAGCCTTGTTTGGCACTGGTAACAGTTCCTTGTTACTAGCATGTTCTCTAGGCAGTCCAAGTATCTTCAGTCTTACCTCACCCAGTCAGCCTAGCAACCACTTGAGGGCAGGATCTCACTGCTTCACTCTCGCAGTCCTATCAGGACCTGCATAACATTCTGTATTTAATGACTCTGGCTAGTCTGAGAATAAAAGGTATAGAACAAATGCTTTTCAAGTGCTTTGGAAGTACTCATTTATATCCTGATGCCTGATATGTTAAAATATCCTTAGCTATTCATCAAAATAGATCTTTTTAGACATTTTCCCAGATGATTTTAGCTTATGTTAGCTAAATTTGGGTATCTAGGTATATTTGAAAGGAATCAAACTGCTTTTCTTCAGAAGAATTCTATGATTCAAACTTTTAAACATTCAGTAATCTTTCATTGCTGCTTCACTAGGCCCTTGGAATACAAAAAATAGGAAAGACATTGCCCTATTTTTTGTTCCCTTACTCTCATACCCTCAAAAAATATGCTTAACAATGTCAAAATACTAGTTTAATAATTTAAAAATTAGTTGAGAAATAGGAGTAGAATTTTTTTCACATTTATGGAAGAAAAATTTCATTCAAGGCCTCCTCTAAAGACTTGGAGACTATTTCCTATTTCATACAAACAAATACACAATCACATCAGACAGACAGTACAACAAACCAGAGGACTTAGAAATTAGCTCATGGAGGTAGAGTAGTTAGAACAAGCAAATTCAAGGTTCTCATCTCTACTACATATAAGACAAAAAAACTTCCAAATGCAAGATTTTGGAATTGCAGGAAAGCATCTAGATTCTAATCACTCTTAGCTTTGCCACTGAATAGCAAAGATTTGTCAGATAATTTCTTTGGGTTCTCAGTTACCTGGCTCTGTCATATGTAAAATGAGGATAATAATGCTTTCTCTGACTTATGTCAAAGGCCCCTGTCAGATACTCTCTCAGATTCTACATACAAGATCAACGAATCTCTTATTTAGGAAACTAAGACAACAAGAATGATAAGCAGTTTAAAAGTCAACTAAGAAACATGATAATGATTTTTAAAATTTATGTGTTTCACTTAGAATGCATATTTCTGCTCTAGTCTTAACTTGTAGCAGTTTCCCCTCATCTACATAAAAAGAGGCACGCGTAATTTTCCTCATAATATTCCAAAAATTTGTTGGACATGGGTCATCCAGGACGCCAGTCACGTGGATGCCTGCACTATGCCTTCTTCAACCTTAACACTCAATGAAAAAGACCCAATTCCTAAATGGCAACCAGGAAGAAAAGTGAGCCTTCACACAAAAGTTTTCAGCCCAATAAAGCACCTAATTTGGGTAAGTCTCTTTGGATCAGTGCCAATATAGACTGATTCATAAACTTGTCAGGACTTGGGCCTCCTCACAGGCTGTGTAAGTTAAAGCTTTCTGGTTCCTCACTAGGCTTAAGCTATTCTTTCCTCCTGAACCCAGCCTAGTCCAGCTGTTCTTCAGGCTGTAGGAAGCCATGTTGCCCTTCCTGTTGAGGAAAGTAGAGTCTGTATCAATCAGAGGACACTTGGGAATGTGCCCTTTTGTTATACAATGGGGCCATCACAGCTTACACAGAGCCTCTCCTCAGCAGAGCACCTCCTCGTTAATTTTTCAACAGATGTCTTACTGCAACAGATTTTACTATTTATGTTAGCTTCCTGTAAAACATCTGAGAAAATTCAGAATAACAATGAAAAATGATTGTGTTCACAAAATCGAGTAAATCCAATAATATTTCTGACAGAATTGATTACAATAATGTCAAACGCCCCTCTAGATTCTTTGAAAGTTATTTCAAACATAAAGATAATGAAATATGTTGCCTGTCACTTGAAAATTGTGGCTGAAAGTCTAAAAAGATAATTTAAAGATTTCCAGGTAGAACAACACACTTGCTTTATTTTATTTGTCAAAGAAATATATTGGTTAGGAATTTTCTGCTGTGAAAGTTGAAATCCCAAAAGAGGATCAGACATTTATATTACAACATGAATGACTTCATGGGCCACAATTTCTAAATTGTAGAAGCTTCTTTACATATGTGGTAGGGGTGTGCAGGGAGGGGAATGGATAATTAAGTAACATTTCCATAAAATTTAGATTTTTGTTCTTGTTAATGGTGGTATAGCATACTGGTTAAGAGCATAAATGTTTAGCATTAAAAAACCTGGGATCAGATTTCTAACTCTATCACTCACTAGCTGTGAGCTTGAGAAAGTCAGTTAACCTCTTGGAAATTCCATGTTCTCTTCTGCAAAGAGAGACAATATTAATTACCTCATTAGTGTGCAAAGTGAATACAATGTATGTAATATATGTAAATTACTTTCATGGTATGTAGTCCATAGCAATCATTCAATATGATAGCTATTATTATTATTATTGAATGCACTGGTAGCTATCAATGTTATCAGGTCTAGTTCTCTAAACATCTTCAACTCTCTTTTCTGCTTATTCCCACTTTATTATTTTAATTTCATAATTACATAATACTTCTCACAGTCTACAGCCCTTCCATTTTGATTCCTCACTAAATTTTGTGAGAAAAGGCTTATTATCTTGTGTATCTCTTCAGTCACTGTCTTCCCCACTATATGTAAAGTCCACACAGGCATGACTGGCCCTTCAGAATCCAGCAGATGTCTGTCACACAGTAAGTGCTCAAAACACAGTAGTTAAAAAAATGAATGCACCATCATGCTTTTTCCAAAAATGAGGAAATTGAGGCTCTGCCTAATTCAGTAAATTGCTTAACATCAAAGTCATTTCAACAAGTAAGTAGAGGAACTAAGACTTGACCACCGGGCTTCCGAACTCCTGCTCATTTCTCTGCACCTCGCTGCCTTGCATGTGGTAGGGCTCTAGAAACCTAACTCACAGTTTTCCTAACAATATTTCAAAGAACACGTTCCCTCTTCAATATTCTTAATGGAATATCAGGGGCAACTTATAAATCTCAGTTATTGGAGTCCTTTTGAACACAAACAACTGCCATTCAAGCAGTTAGGCAATTATTGCTGCTGGAAATCCAAAGGCTCCCCACCCCTGCGTGTTATCAGTGCTTCCATCTCCAGTGGATTTACCAACAAGGACAATGAAAAGAAAAGCAGTGAAATGGCAAAGTTAAGTGTCTGATGGTTAAATGTCACAATGACAGTTTTCTACAGCTTAATTTTCCTTAGGAATGTTCCTTAGGAAACAGTAGGGAACAGTTGGTAGTAAAGCCAGTGTATGCTTGTATATATTACTGTCATCAATAAAAGACATTGCCTTGATCTGATCAAGAATGCATTTTTATTGCTTAGCTCTTTTAGATACGTCACATTAGATCTTCATTTTAAAGTTTTATCTCTGGATAATTAATAATAATAATGCCGATAATATTTTACATAGTTAAAATATGCTTCTCACTGCTAGCACACATGGATTATCTTGTCTGATTCTCATCCCCAGTAGGCAGAGGGAGGTATGATTTCTCCCATTTTCAAGATGAGGTCACTGAGACAAACAAAAGCCTACAGACTTCCTCAAACTCACAGAGTGTGACGGAGCCAGGACTGGGGTCTGTTTCCTGACTTGCAGTCCAGTACTACTGCTCTAAGCCATCCAAGTCAAATTTATACAAATAGGTTTGGGAGCTCCCTTTAAATTTTTACTTGGTTCTAAGCCATTTCTAATCTGTCAAATGTTTGGTGTTTGTCAAAGAAAAAAAACTGGACACGATGCTGATTTTCCACTAGCTCTTTTTTTTCTGCAGTAAATTCCAAAGTTAATTTCAGTAGACAGGACATTTAATATCTGCCTCATGTTTATTTGAGAGTTTCAATTTTTCTCACCTTTAATAAAATTCTATAGATTTTTAAAAAGGAAAACACAATACTGAGAACACTTTGGGATCGGTCTCCAAATCTGATTAGCATCCCCAAATGAATACTTAAGATTTATTTCATAGCCTAGCCTTAATTGTATTTACCTTTCTCAGAGCCAGCATGTCAACATCACTCAGGTTGTTGAGGTGTGGGGTCTGCTGTGAAATCACAACGGACCCATGGGGGACTGACCTGCTATTCTTTAGGCAACTACAGCATTTTGACATTGACCAGACTATTTATAATTATTCCAAAGAAAACAGTTTTCTGATGCTTCGCTGCTTAAATATAGGAGAGGCTTCTTACACAAATATGCAGCTTGTCAGAATATCTACAATGCATAGTCAAAAGGACAACACAGGAGTTCTGGTCAAGATGGAGCATTAAGTAAACACTGTGCTTACCTTCTCTATGACACATAAAAATTACAACTAAACTAAAAAATTACCATCATTGAGAATCACCTGAAATCTTGCTGAAGCCCCAAAACTAAGGACGTACAGAAGAAGCCACCTTGAGAATGGTAGAAGGAGCAGACACAGAATGGGA
This sequence comes from Rhinolophus hipposideros, assembly GCF_964194185.1. Taxonomy (NCBI): domain Eukaryota; kingdom Metazoa; phylum Chordata; class Mammalia; order Chiroptera; family Rhinolophidae; genus Rhinolophus; species Rhinolophus hipposideros. Next base: position 21,657,802 of record NC_138065.1, read on the forward strand.
TGGTCCCACACCAGTATGTGAACATTAAAAGTTAGGAGGGTTATCTTAGCTGCAGAGGTCCCCATCAAAGGAGCAAAAGATACCAGCATCACACCAGACTTCCCAGCCCAGGGTTCCAGTGTCAGGGAGAGAAGTCCCTATAATTTCTGGTTGTGAAAACCATCGGAGATTGTAGCTGAGTGAGATGGAGGGCAGCTGGAGTCCCAGGGACTCCTCTTAAAGGAACCACACATGGATTTACCGAGAGAATTACTGGCTCTGAGCTCCAGTGCTGAGGCAGCAGCTGAAGAGGCGATAGGAACATAAGGGAAAGTAGGGTGGAGACTGAGTTGTCTGGCTTAAGGATGACAACTGGAGGGGCAGCTTTCTCCCAAACAAAGGAGCTGGTGGAAGCCGTTGTTTCTTTTTTGAGCCCTCCCTCTTCCCAGTGTGCAGACATAGGTGGTCGCTATATCTGAGTCTCCATCAAACTGGCTAACACTGTTCACTCATCACACCCTGGTGATTCTGAGACCCTGTACCACCTAACTTTCAGGCACACTCAAGCCGCTTCAGGTGGCCTTTTCATACAAACTGCCTGCCTTGGCTCATGCAGCAGACTTTCCTTGGATCTCTCAATGGTTTTTGGAACCCAGAGAAGCAGCATCTGGCTTGAGCGTGTCCTTGATCTCTGGCTGAGCAGACATAAGCCTGGCAGTAGTGCCAGCTGGCCTTGGTTCAAGGCTTGGACTCTTGTGGCACTTCCAAGAATGGTGTGGGTGTCAGGCATCTTTGCATTGCTTTATGGCTCCAGACAGATGGCCCCAGGTGGGGCATGAACTGCGACTGAACTTGGCCTGCAGAGACTCCCCTCCCAAGTGACCCTGGTGCTGGTGTACCCGGATGCCAGCTTCCAAATGAGCTAGAGCATCACCAAGTCACTTCCAAGGATGACACACCCAAGGGGTGGATTGAGCAGGTACCAGAGTCCTGCTGAGTCAGATCATACCCTGTATGGTCAGCCCCTGTGCCACAACTCCTCCAATGTAGTCACAGCCAGTCCTACAACCAATCAGCGTGAGGGACAATCCCCCACCCCCGCAATGACATGCAAAGAGTAACCAAGGCTCAACTACACCATGAGGGCACACACGACCCACAATAGGGACACACCTAGAGTACATGGCTCAAGTGACCAGGAGGACTGTGCTACTGAGTGCCACAGCACACCTACTACATAAGGCCACTCTACTAAGACCAGGAGGCATAGCAGCCCTACTTAATACATAGAAACAAACACAGGGAAGCAGCCAAAATGGAAAGACAAAGAAACGTCCCAAATAAAAGAACAGAACAAAGCTCCAGGAAAAGATCTAAACAAAATGGAGACAAGCTATCTACCAGATGCAGAGTTTAACACACTGGTTATAGGGATGCTCAGTGATCTCAGGGAGAACTTCAACAAAGAGACAGGAAACATAAAAATTGAGATAGAAAACATAAAAAAGAACCAGTCAGAAATAAATAATACAATAATGGAAATGAAGAATACATTACAGGGAATCAACAGATTAGATGAAGCACAGGATTAAATCAATCATTTAGAAGATCAGGTAGCAAAAAAACATGCAATCAGACCAGCAATAGAAAAAAGAATTCAAAAAGAAATGTCATTTTAAGGGGTCTCTGAGACAACATCAAGCATACCAACATTTGCATTATAGGAGTAACAGAATGAGAAGAGAGAGAGCACGTAATTCAAATAGTGAAGAAATAATGATGGAAAACTTTCCTAACCTGGTGAAGGAAAGAGACATACAAGCCCAGGAAGAGCAGAGAGTGTGAAACAAGATGAACCCGGAGACGCTCACACCAAGACACATCATAATTAAAATGCCAAAGGTGAAAGACAAAGAGAGATTCTTAAAAGCAGCAAGAGAAAAGCAGTTAGTTACCCACTAGGGAGTTCCCATAAGACTATCAGCTGATTTTTCAACAGACACTTTGTTGGCCAGATGAGACTGGCAGGAAATATTCAAAGTGATGAAAAGTAAGCACCTAAAGCCAAGATTAGTCTACCCAGCAAAGCGATCATTTAGAATTGAAGTACAGATAAAAAAACTTCCAAGACAAGAAAAAGCTAAACGAGTTCATTACCACCAAACCAGTATTACAAGGAACCTTAGAAGGACTTCTTTAAGACAAAAATAAATAAATAAAAATTAAAAATAAAGTAAAAAAATAAATACAAAATATGAATAATAAAATTGCAATAGCTAAATACCTATCAACAATTGCTTTTACTTTCAACATTGGATTAAATGCTTCACTCAGAAGATAGGGGGGCTGACTTGATAAGAAAACAAGACACTTACACATGCTGCCCACAAGAGACTCACTTTAGATTGAAAGACACACACAGACAGAAAGTAAAGAGATGGGAAAAGATATTTCCTGAAAATGGAAACAAACAGACAAATGAAAAAGCTGGGGTAGCAATACTTACACCAGACCAAATAGACTTTAAAACAAAGAGTATAACAAGAAACAAATAAGGACCTAGTAATCCCAGTTCTGGGTATTTATCCGAAGAAACCCAAAACACTACTTCAGGGGGATGTGCTCAGCCATATGTTCACTGCAGCATTATTTCCAATAGCCAACACAGAAGGCAACCTAGGTGTCCCTGAATGAATGAATGGATAAAGAAGAGGTGTGTGTGTGTATGTGTGTGTGTGTGTGTGTGTGTGTGTGTAAACTCCTATATATATATATATACTGGGGGTGCCAAAAAATGTGTACAAGTGGACACTTTGGTCAATGTTGCTCAAGCAGTAGTTCGCCATGATCAGTGTCCGGATACTGATGGTAACCACTTTGAGCACCTCTTGTAATTGCAGAAGTCAAACATGACTTATATTCATCTTTTGTTATCGGTATATATTATTACAATTTTAACAGTTTTATTTTCCTTTCTTAAAATATGCATAATTGAATATATGAATATTACTCAGCCGTGACGAAGAATAAAATCTTGCCATCTTTGACAATATGTATGGGCCTAGAAAGTACGGTGTTGATTGTAGTAAGTCAGATAGCAAAAGAGAAATGTCATACGATTAAACTTATAAATGGAATCTAAACAACAAAATAAACAAAATGGAAACAAACTCATAGATAGAGAACATTTTGATGGGTATCAGATGGGAGTGGGGCTAAAGATGGGTGAAAAAGGAGAAGGGATTAAGAAGTATCGTTGGTGTTACACAGCAGTCATGGGAATGTAGGGAATAGCATAAGAAATATAGTCTACAATAATGTAACAACTATGTATGGTGTCAGATGGGTACTAGATTTATCAGAGTGATAGATGGGAGGGGCTTTGGGGGCCAGGTGAAAAAGGTGAAGGGATTAAGAAATACAAATTGGTAGTTAAAAAATAGTCATTGGGATATAAAGTAAAGCATAGGGAACATATCAATAATATGATAATAACTATGTATCATATCAGGTGGGTACTAGCCAGGGGGATCACTTCTTCAATTATATAAATATGTAACCACTACGCTGTACACCTGAAATTAATATAAAATAACATTAAAGGTCAACTGTAATTAAAACATTAAAAAGGGAGTGGAATAAAGGGGAATAAGAGGTTCAAAGTTCCAGATATAAAACAAATAAGTCTTGGGGATATAATATACAGCATAAGAAATAGAGTCAATAATATTGTGTTATCGTGGTGCAGTGTCAGATGGTTGCTGGACGTATCATAGTGATCACTTCTTCAGCATAGGGAATATAATCAATAATATGGTAATAACTATGAATAGTGCCAGGTAGGTACGTAGAATAACTATGACGTACACCTGAAACTAACATAATATTATATGTTAGTTCTATTTTTAAAATCTTTAAAAAAAAAAAACAAGATATGCATGCGAATTTTAAAAAAAACCAATAGGCAATACCTGTGAAATGTATAGAAGGTAGCTGACATTTATGACAAAACAGAGTTCTATTTGGACCTCTTCATTCCTTTGAAAATAGGACAACACGTGTTACACAGTCCTTTCCCTTTGCTAACCAATTATTTGCTAGACACTATATGGAAAAATAAGATTAAGTTTATAAGTCCTAGCCTGAAAGAAATTACAGTGACACTGAGGAGGAAACAGTGAAACACAGAGTGTACTTAACAGATGTGGTGAGGGGAGGATCCATTTGATGAAAATGTCTAGAATGCTACTTTGTCCCTGTCCCCATCCCGTTCCCCACACGTCCCCCACATAGGTGCTTAGTATTTCAAGGTACCTTTTGTTAATAAGTCTTGCCTTTCTTGCAGTCTGGGAGACCCTTAGGGAGCCAGTATAATCCAGAGGGAAGTCCTGGGTTTTAGGGTTTGATAGCTTAGGTTTAAATCCTGGATTTCCACTCTACGGGCTGAGGGATTTGGGGAATGTTATTTCACCTCTCTATGCTCAGACTCCTCATTTAAAAAAAAATGGTTGCAGAAATATATATAGGAGAGTGACATGCCCACTAAATGAAAACCATAGGAGCCCAGTGAATGTCATTTTCCCTACTTTCTTCTATCACGTTGTATTTCTGTATCACCAAATACCTTGCACTCTATGTTTGCAGTTGCTGACCCTAATGTAAAATGAAAGGACAAGTATGCCATTAGGCATCCACAAGAGTTAAGTGGCAATTTAACCCAAGGAGGAGGCCCTATTGCACTAATTTGCAGGTATGAATGTAAGCCATTCTGTCGAGATGGTCAATTATTTCAAAAGAAGATCTTTTCTTGCAGAAGGATAGAACCCAACCAGAAAACAAATTCCCTTTCATGTTGTTCTTAGCCAAGAGCAGATGTCTGGCAATATGAAAACAGAGTGGTTATTTTCACAAATGAGCTCTTTCTTTCTGCAGGCAGCATTGCAAAACTGACTCTGGCTCCTATCTGAGGCTTGAAGATTATGATTTGTGCAGTGTTTTTAGCAGTATTCCTGCAGCTGCATTAAAAGGTACCATGACCTCTTTAAGTGTGGGGATAATCTTCAATGTGCAGTTGTAAGGGCTCAGAATTCATTGCCCTTAAACAACCAGTGGGTTCCCAACTCTACTCCTTGGGGGAGTCCAATTAGTCTCTGACTATTTGCATACTGGTGATTCTCCTCCCCCTTTTAACCCCATAGCTTTATTCTACTAGTGTAAAACATATATTAAGTTTTCAGGCCCTTTTTCCTCCTGATGTTTTACATGAGTATTTATATGGAAAAGCATCTGCTTTATCTAAATACCTACTTGCTCTCTGTGGTAGTGAAGGGTCATTTTACCTAGCATTGAATATATTGTAATTAAAGGAACTCTGTTAGTAAGCAATATTCAATGTTGTCCTTGTCATAGTTTTCCAGACCACATTACCTAGTGCCTGGGCTGAGGGACGTAGTTCAAAGGCACAGCTCTGACCCACAATCTGGGGTGCAGCTCAAGCCAGTCCATCAGCCCCCCTCCAGGGAGTGACTGTGAGTGCTGGCAGATACAGAGCGAGTTCCTTTTTCTTTTTTTCCCTTTCCTTCATTGGGCCCAGCCCTTGGCACAGTTGGTTTATATAGAGAAGCAAAATAGCTGTAGAAGACACGAAGGATCTCATGTTATATGGAATCGATAGAGGGATCCAGATAATTTAGACCAAAAAGCTAAATAAACATGAGATAAAAATTGAATTTTTGAACTCTACACATGTTGTATTTCATGTCAGAAACCCTAAATTTACAAATCTGGACTATGAAGTACCTGAGCCATTACATTTCCTGACCCAATCCCAATTCCAGAGTGCCTTTTGTTCTACTTCTAGATATGAGTTGAGAAAATGTTTATTTTAAAAAATACTTTATGGGTTTACTCTTCAGAACTTTGAAAAGCAAAACAGTCTAAGGCACTGACCCTGAAGGGTACAGTTAAACATCTAAAAAGATGCCACATCTGACTATAAATATCTTCCCGAAATTACACAGAACATTCACTTCATTTTTTATATTGCCTATAAGCTCAACATTTCATTTATTCATCAAATTATACTGAAAGCTTAACATATGCCAGGCTCTATGCAAAGTGCTCTTATTCCTTCACAGATTAAATAATTTGTAGTAATAAACCTCTTTCTTACAGGTTCAAATATTGGATCGCTGGCAGAGATAAACTAGTTTCCAGCCATTTAAACACTGGTGTGTATTAATTCAATCGGAACACTTTCTGCCATCTCCAGCTTAGATCAAGGAATGGTACTGATATGAACTATGGTTATGAACAGGGCAGGTGAATTAGGAATGTAACAAACTCTAAAAGAAAGAGTTGGCTTAGGAGTTAGAGAAATATTAGAATACAGTGTAAGCAGGTGTCTGAGCATAAGAAGACAGGAGAAAAGTACAAAAAAAGAGGGAGGAAAGGATATGAAAGACAAACGGCTATTTAAGCACTTTGTCCAACTCGGTATAAGAAAGAAAAAAAAAAAACAACTCCCCTTCTTCTCCTACCAATATCATATGTCCCTCTGTTCTCAGCATTCAGATTACAGGCCAGTACTGTTAGGGACTGAGTTCCTCTAGGGCTAGCCTATATACCTGAGCATTGTTCAATTCATTTATCAGACACATTCTGTGAACTACTTACCATGTCCTTTGCATGAGAAAACATCTTCCCAGTCCAAACAAACACATATACTATGTTTTGGAATCCAATCCATTTACCAGCTAGAGAATTTTTGAAGAGCAATTAATGGGGTTCACTTGATCACCTCTTCACTCACTCGGCCTGTGAATGTGTCCAGGCAAGATCTACATCAAGGGAATAAGAAACGATTCATTTGTTACTCTGGAGCCTCTCCACAGATTGTTAATCCTAAATTCATATGGAAGAGACAATCATGTCTATCAGTGAAGGATGATACATTCAGATTTCTACTTATTACTGTTTTGTGAATGTTTACTTGAGTCACAGGATTTTAACTTGGAAGTTGCACCTTAGACACCAAGACACCATAAAAAAAGTATTCCAAATAAACTGCCAGGCCACATGCAGAATTTAAAAAGGAGTGGTTGAAAAGTAGTTACAGCTCTCCTGAAAACCCTCACCCCCACCAAGAATGTAAAATGGCCAAGTTTTTGAAGACTAACAGAGGATTTACATGGAGGATCATTCTTTAGCAACAGCCATCAGTGTACTTTGAGTGGGGAGGGGAGGAGATGCATGCCCTCAACTCAAGCTTGAAGAGAGGGGCCAAAATGAGTGCTCTGATGTGTGTCACCTGCAGTTTGGGAGGCAGTGGACAGTGCTCTGACATACGCCTGAGGGACCCAACGGGAAGAAGCTCTGCTATCAACATGGGTTCCACAGTTCAGGAGGGCGAAGATTCCTACCTGTGATCCAGCCGAACCAGATCCAGCCTGGAGCCTGTGGAAACGTGGCTGAACAGGATTGTCTGCAGGTGCAAGGTAACCCCAACTGGGGTACACCCATGAGAGGCTGATGAGGGAACAGCCAAGCAGAGGAGAATGCATCATCTAAGTCACAAATTGCCCAGGCCTGAGCAAGAATAATGAGAGGCTCCCAGTGGGGATCTCTAAATAACCTAACAAAGAGCCCATGAGAGAGGGAACCAGATTTAAAGCCTCAATGCTACCTTACAGCAGTATCAGCCAAATAAGACCTTCTCAGGCCCTTTCCTACCTCCCTTCCAGAACATTGATTCTGGCGGCAACAACTGGCTAGGGAGGAGGAGGTAAAAAAGAGAGGAGAAGTCAAAGTGCTAATCTGCAACCAGTCCGTGGAGAGTTAGAGTACCGCTGACTGGGAATGAAGTTAGAAGCCTTGCTTATTACAGGGGCTCTGGGCATTTCTAATTATTTAATGGAGACCATGTTTGTGACTTAAGGTGGCTGCAGGGCTTTTCATTACCTAAGAGTGAATAGAAAATCTTTGGACTGCAAGAGTTTTATCTAGGGTCAGAGGAAGAACTTCTCCCCACTGAATAAATTTTATTAGAATAGTGGGAGACAAAATAAAGCTGCTTTTGATTACATCCCAGGAGTCTTGCTCATTGAACAAATCAGTTATACTTACTTTTTAAAATGGAATCGCTTAAGGGAATACACAGTGATTCTTCTCAATAACTTATAAACAAACTCTAATTCATAAATTTCATAATGGGTCTCTCCTGCTAGACATTCAGAGAGAAAAAAATCAGTTTGGTCATTAGCTTTAATTTAGATATAGCCTTGGAGTTGCAAGGAACATCTTAAGGACAAGTAAATGGCTCTAGACTTTATTAAAACCACACTCCAATCAAACACTCTTGAAGCAGTGCCCTTTATAAATGAAGACTGAAAATATACAAGGTGTACTTCTTTCAAAATTTGTCCAACTCTGTTTGCCCATTTTTCCCCAGACCATTTTCATGATCTGCCTCTTCCAACCCCCCCATAGCAGCAGTTACAAATCCCCATGAGGCAGGTTCAAAGCTAGCCCTCAGAGGAACCTACCTTTTATTCTCTGATCTTTACCTATACCACACTGCACCCCAAAAAGACTTATTAAACACATAAGTCTTTTTAAACAAGTATAGACCAGGCTCTGGGCAGTGACACTAAGATAACTGGAACCTGCTTTCTCAGGACTACCAATCTAGGAAAGCAACTAGATATTTAAAGTGAATCACTAACAGAAACCAAAGAAATACACGATGGGAGAGAGAAGCAGAGGTGATTAACTCCACTTGGAGAGGTCAGGGAAACAATCCCAGAAGAGGTGACAATTTGATCTGAATCCTGACAAGTAAATAAGGGTTTGTCAAGCAAAGAGCAAGCAGGATGGCATTATAGTTTAGGAACTGCGTGAATGGGGGATAGTGACAAACAGCATGGATTTTCTGGGAATGGAAGAGAATTTACAAAGTAATTAGGACAGAACAGAAGTCTGGGAAGTAGCAAGAATCAGATGTGATGACCTGTGTTGTACATCTCCTTGGGTGGATCCTCTATCCCGTAAAAGAAAGGGAACCACTGGAGAATTTTTAAGCTACTAGATGCCAGGTTGGAAGGAGGCAGAACATGAATGAAGTGATGACTCCTTTCCATATATGGGTAACATCCAGGTCTTTCTCTTGCTTTTCTTGAACTAACAGACATGCACACCACATCAATCTAGCTGGCACTTCAGTGAAATCGTTCAGTAGCATCCACATCGAGTCTAACTCAGAGAATATTCTTGCAGTTTCTGACTAAACTGTAAAAGAAGAAAATTAGGTTATTGTGCCTCATATCTTTAGAAGGATAAATTCTTAAAAGGTAAACATTGCATTATTTTTTATAGTTCCCATGACTCTGAAACTACAAAATTAGAAATGTAAGAATGTTGACAACTTTCTGCAAGTGATGACAATCTGTTTTCAAAATTTGAGGGAGTTAAATCATGTATTTATCTTTTTTTATTGTCCCTTTTAGTCTTATGTCTCTCCCCATACCTGCTGCATTTTGGTATTGTGATTTGTAAATTCTTTGCTATTTTGCTTACATCAAGAATTCAAGATTATATTCTATCCTGGGTTTACATTTACTATCTATTGCCACAGTTTCTTAACGGGCTAAAGAACATGGATGGTGTTAAAGATTAAAGATGATATTTATAATTATTTTATGAAACTCTTAAACGATCACCACAGAAAAACTTAAAGATGTTTAAACTTTATTTTCAAGATTTTTACAATTGTGACTGAGTTTACTTGAGAATGTTAAGAGTTAATGAATAAAAAGGTAAACTGTTTTTATTACATACTTAGTGCCATGAAATATTGATTTTTAGCCCTAATGTATTAGATACATAGAGAATATTTTATTCTGTGATCATTGACAGATTTTCAATAATAATTTTATATTTATTTTGACCAAATAATTTATGTGAATAAAAATAGAATAGTTTATCCTATTTTATCTATAGTTCACAGTGTTTTTTATTATAGCCTATTCCTTCAGAATAGAGCTTTGTTTCTAGTTGTAGACAGCATTTTGCCTATTGTAACAAGTCTTGTTGTTGTAATGATTTGCTAACTCTCTCTCCTTCAAAAGATTACAAGAATCATGAGGCCAGAATTCATATCTATCTCATTCATCCCTTCATTTCCATACCTACATGAGTGCCTTAGGCAAGGTAAGTGCTCGATAAATATTTGTTAAGTGAACAAATAGAAGAAAATTTATTAGTGCTTAAAGTAACATGCAGGTTGTTTGAAGACTTTTCAGAATACCCAGTGGAAGTCATTAAAACACACACACAAAAAAAACAAAACAAAAAATAAACACTAAATTCAGAAACAGCTGACATTTGAATCTAGAATGTGCTATTATTATTATTCATTGCAAAAGCATGGGTAAGTTAAATTGAATATCAGTTTCCTTATCTGTAAAATGGGAATAATAATAATAATAATATAATAATATGAAGTTCACAGGATGGTTTTGAGGATTAAATTAGATACCCACAAAGCAACCAGTTTAGATCTCTAAAAATTTTGATCTGATCTATTTGTTGTTCTTCAGTTGTAAAATAGAGAAAAAGTTTAAAGAGATGTAAGAGAATGAAGGAAGGTGCTAAACATTTCTGTTGAGTGTAACTTGACATTAGTCTTAAGCATGAAAATGGAAATTCAAAAGAATTTCTATCACTGCTGCCATAAAAGGTGTGCCATCACTGCTAGGCCTTTTACACACACCAGCATATCAATCAATCTATCAATCAATCTCTCTTTCTCTCCCCCCATCATCAATATTTCCCATTCCAATCTATTCTCATCACTATACAAACCTAATAACATTCTTTCCTCATATCGCCTTCTAGCTACCATTTTATAGCTCTCCTCCCCTTTACAATGCAACTTCTAGAAGGTACTGTCTTTATTGAAATGCATCTTTTACCAAATCTGATGGCCAATTTCAGAGCTCATCTTAGGATTCTATTAGCAGCATTTGAAATAGGTGATCTCTCCTTCCTCCTCCTTTCTTAAAAAAATGTGATTCAAATATCAAATTGATTTTTAAAGTATTTAAAAAACACTTCCACCTTATTCGTGTCTATCTCACTCTGTCTCTGTCAACTACCCAATAAACACTTACAACTATTTTCTTGTGTATATTTCCAATGTTTCTTTGTACACATATAACAACTGTGGATTATATTCCTACTTCCTCCCTTTATTATAGGTAAGATAATTATTCATACATAATTCTATGTTAGCTATTCATACATAATTCCATATTAGTGTGTTTTATACATATAGTATAAGTTTCTGGAAATGTGAGTACTGGGTTGAAAGACAAATGCAGATATTACCAAGTTGCCATTCAATAGACAACAGTAGATGAGAAAATTGTTCTCAACAGTAGATGAAAAAATAGTTACTTCATTTTGCATTGCTCTTACTAGAAGCCATTCCATCCTTGTTAAAAAACTGTCTTCACTAGGCTTCCAGAAGACAATTTGCCCTTGGTTCTCTGAAGTCATTTGTTAATGATTCTCTCTCTCATTTGCTGAGTTCCTTCTATGGCCCAACCTCTAAATGTTGGCATGCTCCACAGCTGTCTTCAGAATTACTTTCTTCTCGAAATTCACCAATCTGTAGCTGAGCATTCAGGCTATATTGGAAAACCATCTATATATGGACAACTTTCAAGTTTAATATTCTAGCTATGAAATTCCTCCTGAATTCGAGACTCATGTATCCAACAGTCTACGGAATCTTAGAAGAGTATCTAGTACATATTTCAAATATAATGTGTCCAAAATAAATTTCTGATTTCCCTTCCACCCCCAAACTTGCCACATATTATGAAGTGATAACGCCATTCTTTCAATTGCATAAGGAAAACTATAGAGATCCCTTCTAAACTGAGCATCATAGATTATGTGGCAACATGAGGATGTCTTCTGATACACTTAAAATTTGCATCTAGATTATGATTACAAATGATTAAGGATTTAAAAATAGTTCCTTTTTTGGCTAGAAGAATTATAAGTGACTATCTCCTTTTTATTTGATTTCAATGATTATACATTTGTTCATATAACTTCTAGACATATATTAAGAGAATAGCAAAATCATTTTTCAAGTCTGGTATAAACATGTTTAAATAAGTATAATATTCTTCTGAATAATAATAATCTTATGATAACCTTTAATTTTTAAAGAAAAGTATATTGAAATCATAACCACACCATTTCATTACACATATTGTTACAGAAAATGTGTAGTAGATATTGGCTTGTGGTTACTCGACAATTAATAACCTTAAAATAAATTTAGTGCGTAGGCCACACACTATAAAATTCTTGAATAACCATAGTATTATGTAATAATTTCCTTTCTTATCAAACCTAGATTTCTTTTGCCTTCATGTTATCATTTAATTATCTTTAATTTGGCATCATTTTCTTCATCCTTTAATAGAATCCCTTATAAAATGTAATATTTCCAAGAACGTAAAATAGAGCTTCCGTTGCTATTTAACTTAATATTCTAAAGTTTTTTAAACTAACAAAAAGCACTTAGTTATGTGGAAATTAATGATGATATCTGTTGTAAATCCACAATTTTGTATGTATAGCTATGTTCATAAGGTTGTTAAAATATAGCAAGTGCAGATGGTGATAACAAAACTGATATTATCTGACATAAATATATATTTGTCAGACAAATGTGCTATCTCACTCTGTACTCTATGAAATAGAGGGATAAACTCCAGAGACTTTTAATCCAATCAGCAAATGTTTTTGTTGTTTGTTTGTTTGTTTGTTTGTTTGTTTGTTTTTTAGAATTATTAATGTCTGGTAGAAAATTTAAGATCAAATATTTAAACAAGTTTGAAATCAGTATGCTTATATGTTCCAAAATGATTCCGACAAAATTGAGTATAGTACTATTTTCCTAGCACTTAGTTTTTTGCAAGATACATACATGCAACAAACATAAAAACCCTAGACAAATTGATTATGGTCAAATACCACCAAACCTGACTTCTTATTCTATGGCTCAAATAACAATGGAAAATAGTAGTGGTGATAAAATGGAGAAAGGACTTAAATAGTAACTTTGTAAAGACTGCTTGAGCACAATTGCTCCATGAAACATCCAGTATAAATGATGTCCTAGAGAAAATGACATTTTTCCACATCTCAAAAGCCATCCCCTCTACCTGAGTTCATGACTTGCCGAGGGATCTGGAGAGTACATTTATCCATTCTTTCTCTTACACCTTCAACCTTTCCTACTCCATGGACTCCTACTTTTGTCTCCAAATACGCATGAGTTTCCCTCATTTAGAAAGCAAAAATCATTTCACTTGACCTTTTTAATTCTTTTAAGCTATTAATATATTCCCTCTCACAAATTTTCACATGACTCACATTTTATTCTGGATGAAGAAAGCTAGTGAGATTAAAAGAGTCTTGCATTTTTTCATTTATATGTTTAACACCGGGCAAGGTAGTGAACTACTTTTAATATTTATTAAAGGAGTGCAGTAGCTAGTCTACCACACCTCTTCCCTTCCTGCCTTCCTTTTTTGGAGAATGCAACCATTCTCAAGGCTTCTCATCACTGAGCTGCCATTCAAACTAAGCACTGTTTGCTCATTCCTCATCTCTTCGACCACACTTCACTATATTTTATAACAAGAATGTACCTGGCTATCTTCCTGACTTTTGGAGTTCTCATTTAAGGTTACTTTCATTCCTCTTCTTTCTCTAGCTTTATCAACCTGAAGATGCCCTCTAAAATTGATTTTTCCCCTCAGTATTCCTCTTGTGGAGAACTCATCCAGTCTCAAAGCTCCTCATCACTAATTCTTTCAACAAACATTAGAGAGTGTTTAATCTATACATGTGTTGTTCTAGGCACTGGGTTCACAAGTATGACTCAGGCCATGCCCTTGTCCTTGAGGAGCCTAGAACTGAGTTGGAGAAAAGACAAACACACACACACCCACACACTCACCAGTTATTGAGGTCTAGCTAGAGCAGTGGACCCAACATAAGAGATAAGGGGATATCTGAGTCATAACTGATAGGCCATGGTCAGATGTATAAAGACGCACATACATATATACATAAATGATATACGATTATATAACATATACTAGCAGATATGGGCATGCCTCATTTATTTTTGCATTTCACTTTATTGTGCTTCACAGATGTGTGTTTTTTTTTACAAATTGAAGGCAAGACACTCTAGTAGCGAAAAGATTATGCTTCACTTTCTTGTGATATTCATTGTATTGCAGTGGTCTGGGACCAATCTCTCAGTATCTCTGAGGTACACCTGTATACTGTATAGGTAAGTGAATTCCAGAAAGCACAGGCAATATACAAGAGATTTGAAGAGAAGCAAGAGCATGACAGGAAAATTCCTAATCCTCCATGAGCAAAGCAGATTTTTTACACACACTTAAAGCTTTTCAGTGTTCCCTAAGACTCCATTTAACTGTCTTTTTATAACATTAAACACAAAATGCCTAAACATACTCAAAAACTGTGCTGTCTAACAGAAATCTAATGAAGACCACACATAATACTTAAACATAGTTGGTACCTACAACAGAAAAAGTAAAAAAAAAAGCAGCTAAAATTAATTTAAAAATATATTTTATTTAAACCAATATATCTAAAATACTGTCATTTCAACGTGTATTCAATATAAAAATTATTAAGGGGGTATTTTAATTTTTTTATTTAAACTAACTTTTTAAAATCCAGTGTGTATTTTTCTATCATAGCATATCTCATTTCACATTAGCCCCATTTCAAGTGCTCAATAGACAGCTCTAACAAAACTAAAACAGTAAGATATTGCATATGAATAAACAGATGAATGAAACAATAACAGAAAGTACAAAAGTAGATCCAAAAAGAAATGTCAATTTATTATAAGGTGGAATCTCAAACCAGTGATATAAGAATTAAATTTTAAATAAATGGTATTATAACACATGGATAAGAATCAAAAGACAAATTTTGACCCTTACAGATAAACTCTAAATGGATCAAAGATCATGAAAGTATTAGAAGAAGATATGGACTTTTTTAATAAGCTTGGAGGAGTAGTTCTCTCTGATTCTGACTCAAAAATCTAGAAAGCAAGAAAAATTTAATAAGTCACACTACATTTTTTAAAAAGCACCACAAATAAATGCAAAAACAAAAGACAAAGTGGGGGAAAAGATGTCAGCTGATCTCCCTAACAAATATATAACTTCACGATATAGAGAAGTAAAGGAAAGCAAGACAGTCAGAATTAGACAAAGGATGTGAATGGACAGATCTTAGTAATAGAATTACAAATGTTCTTAAACATGATAATTTATTATCATTTCTTACCTAGCATACTAACAAAAATGTTAAAGTGTGATAATATACATTGTTGTGAAAGCTATAGAAAATAGGCACTCTCAGAAACTGCTGGTAGGAATATAAAGTGGTACATCAAAATTACTAAGGCTTACTCTTGAACCAACTTCTCCAACTGATTTATAGTGTTCCACACAAGCAAAATGGTGAATATACTTGGACATCATTGCAGCACTGCTTGTAGTAGCAAAAAATAGGATACAGACCAAGAGAACTGTTACACATAAACTATGATACATGGTACATACAACAGTATGCTATGCAATACTGAAAAAGTGAGCATACAAACAAAAGGCTGACAGTCTCTGTACACAAACATGGAAAGAAACCTAAAACACATTTTAAGTGAAAAACTCAATTGTGCAGAACACACACACACTCATGCACATGTTATCTCCCAAGAGAACACTCTTTCTCTCCAAAAATATTATATATGTATATGCAGACATATACATATATACACAAACATACTGTACATATACATATATATGTATATGTACATCATGTATATATATAACTATGTATATGTATATACATATATATAGTTACCTTTTGCATAAGAAAAGGAGATCTGCCCAGTTGTGTGTGTTTTTCTCTGAGAAAGTGCATAGATGGATTCGTCGATAGTTGAGCTTGCTAGTCAGAGAAAAAGGCACAATAATAGGAGAAGGGACTACAGGATTTGATTAGAGACTGACTAAAGCTTTGTACTAGGAAAAATAAGCTGAATGGTGGAGAGGTGGAAAGTGAGAATAAGAGGAAGGAGTAGTGAAGAAGAAGAAAGGAGAGGGCCAATGATGACACAGAGTGAATTAGCTGAAAAGATAAAGGTTGCGATAAAAAATAGGTCTGGAAAATTCTCGTCAATGACACATCAGTCATGAGTTGTTGCTCCACATTTCTACACTTCTTACATTCTATACTCCAAAGTCTGGCTTAGTTGTTCTGTCTCAAACTTTCTTGCTGCTCCACCTTCCATGATTCAAATCCTGGGTGCATTACTTTCTACCTGTGTGGCACTAGAAAAACTACTTAAATTTTTATGCTTAAGTTACTATATAAAAAAAGAGAAAATAGTGATACCAATTACTTGAGTTTGCTGTCATCTTTATTATTTTGAATCAAGGACCATAAAACAATTAAAATACAGAAAAATGTTTTCTTATTTTTTGTGAGACAAATTCTGATTTCAGAGATGTAATGTGAAAAAATATACATCTTGGATTTGATTCTTATTGAATTAGTTTGTTCCTTCAGCATGGAAGCCTTCTAAATTAATATTTTTTAAGACAAGTTAAAGATTTACTATAACAAATTTACAATCCATTAATATTCATTACCAATCCACCTTCCACCTATACTTTACTCTAAAACAGTGAAATAAATCAGCCAAATTATAGTTGCCCTGAAAGGAGATGCAAGATATTTTCACGGCTCCTTTAGATAATACTTATTGATAAATGTTTCTAGTGGAACACTGACCAGTTACAATGTGTCCTATCTTCTTCATGTTTATTGAACAACTGAAACTTACTGTGCCTGTTTATCTATGACCCTTTACTTATGATGCTGCAGAAAAATTAGGGATAATGATGTTAATATCACCAAATCAAAAGACTATGTACATCAGAAGAAAATAAAGATTTGAAGTCAAGTTTTTCTGTATTCTTACCTTACTTCTGTTATTTTCAGTCTGTATGAATTTGGATAAATTGCTAACCTTCTCAATACTCAGTTTTCTAATTTGCAAAATGGGTACTATTTAATAGAATTATTGTAAGTATTATAGAACATTTTGTTAATTAATTACGTACACACGTTAGGCTTGAATGTTTGTCCCTAACCACCTACACCACTTTCTGCCCTAGCACTCTTTAAGAGTCAGCGTAAGCTTAAGTAACAATGGGATACTTAGAAAGTTGGACTTACAACACTACAGTTCTACAGTTACTGAGATTACTCTCTCTGGCCTTCCCCCACCCCACATTATTTAATCACTTCCTTTTGTCTCAATATTCCATTAAAAACAGTCTTCTTCTCTTTAGTTTATCATTGATTATCTAGGAAAGGGCTGGTAATGCTCTTTGTGAGCAACGTTACATATTGAATTGAGAATAAAATAGCTGAAAACAGTCTGAGGCATTTCTAGTTGGCACACAAATCAATTATTGATCATCATTGAACAGGAACCAAAACATGCACACTCAGTAGAAAACCAATTTTGCCCTCAACCTCTTCCTGAGTGAAATTATATATATACATACATATATATATATAATTATATATGTATATATGTTATAATTTTATATATATACATATATACACATATATTTATATATATACATTTGTATATATACATATACAAATATATATACATATACAAATATATATACACATATATTTATATATATACATTTGTATATATATTTATATATATACATATATATATATGACCCGTAACCATAGCCCTATGTATATGACATGTAGCAATACCCATAATCACAGCCGGTGTTCATGAGAAATATGTCTGACAAACATATTTGTCAGACAAATATGACAAACATATATTACATATTATATATTATATAATTATATATTATATTATATATAATTATATATATATAGGATATATATATCCAATATATAATTGCCGATCTATCCTATTGGGAAAAAAATTAAATATCAATATCGGCATTATTTTGGGCCAGAACAGAGATGTTTGAGCCAGAAAAAGTATGTAACCATAGGAGTTACCTGCAGTAAAACAGAAATTAGAGTCTCTGCACCTTCAAGTACTATTTTGTGTAAAATACAGATGCAAGAGAATTGCATATCCACTAAAATAGCTTGTAAAGAAACGATAAGGATAGCACATAAAATCCTCTTGTTTCTGTACACATGCCTTTTTGCAATGTGACTTTGCTGTTCCTTCCATCAAGAGTTAGAGTCCATTTCTCCACCGGCTTATATTTAGGTCGGCCTTGTGACTCACCTTGATGGATATCATGTTTTAAGAGTTCAAGTCCCAGCCTTTAAGGGTCGCCTCTTCCACTGTTACCCCTTTGGAAACCGTGTAAAGAAGCCTGAACTAGCATTCTTGGCAATTAGGGGTTACAAAAAGAGAGGGGAGAGCCCTGTCACCAACCAGACGTGAGCGAGGCTATCTTGATCATGTAGTCCATGAAGCTTCCACATTACTTCATTCACATGAGTGACCTCGAGCGAAATGTACAGACAAGTAACCAGCTGACCCCAGCTGAAATTTCTGATCAAGAGAATCAAGAGCAAATAAAATGATTATTTTAAGCCACTAAGGCTTTTGTTTCCTGAAAATAGTGGCATATTTTATTAATTCTCAACAAAGTTCTTCAGAACATTAATAATAAAAGTCTGATGTATATTTTTAGAAATTGCAACTTTTGGACCCAACAAAAGCCAGGCTATACCAAAACAAGGTAAGATCTTTTCCTCTGATTCACCATCCATAACTTGCTCTACAACTACTTCTGCTGGAACATGTTTGAATTTCAGTTCTCAGACCAATGATTAGACTAGGGTAGCTAATAAAAGACATTGGCATTTCATTTGTACAATACCCTCCTCAAATCATCTGGAGATCATTTATCCTTGTTCTCACAGAGTTGGCCATGCTCTAGTTTTTAACAGTTCTTTATTGTTGTCATAACTTCATGTTTTTTTTGTTTTTGTTTTTTTGTACCCTACTTCTTTTGAAGATGCTCGTTGAGAAACAAGATACAAAGCAGTCCAAAATTGTTGTTAAAATATCTAGCTTCATTAAATTCCAGTCTATATCTTCACTTTTATTTATAAAAGCAATGAAATCCAAGTCAAAGATGATACTTTTGACTCCTCATATCCTAAATATCTGCTTTGCCAGAAGGGAGTAAAATGCCAACTGGTGTGGGAAAATCCATGGCCCTTGTCTCTAAAATTGGTTTTCTTCTAATAAACTTCAAACTGGTAGAATTTGATGTATCTTCTGTTGGAATAAACGTATTTCATATGCAGTTCCAGCTAAATGATGTTGAATCCTCTTCTTGGTGAAATAGAAATCGAAAATAAACAACCACACATTTTACTTACATCATAGTCCTATACATATATCTCTCAGTGACTTAGTGAACAGATAAATAGTTGGAAAAGTGGTCTTTATACATATTCATAAAGAGGTTGCTTCTCAGTGTCATGCAAATATATCATGTGACAGAATCACTAGCATAGCTGCACAGCAGGGCCACAGATTCCCCACCACCATATGGGTGATCTGTTACACAGCGATAGATAACCGATATATCCACCCAGAGGGCACAGCACATTGTAGAGAAAATAATATTGGAAAGAAGGTAATCTAGGTCCAAATCCTGGTTGCACCATAGATTAGCCATGTGAAACTGGGTGTACATCTTAGCCTCTCCAGACCACAATTTCCTCTTGTGCAAACAGATTTCATTGGACAATCTTTTAAGTCACCTGAATTACAAAGTTTACATTTCTAAGTTAGCACAGCTACCGGTAACAACAATTGTAGATTCAAATTAATTGAAACTTTGGTTTCAGAATAATGTTCCTATTTTAGATAGCCCCAACTCTCCCCTGCTAAAGGAAGATGACATCTGTTATCTCTCTTAGAACGACGATTCTGCAAAAAAGTCTAAGGGAAGCTACTATTTGGGGAGATAGTTTCCTTTTACAAGCTGAATGAATACAGTAAGATAAGGTGAATAATGCTGACTTGTATGTGTAATCTTAACACCAAAGATGAACTTACAGATCTTTTACTATTCCCTGTTTCAGAGCAAAATTATTTCTAAAAATCCTTAGCCATGACAATAAAACCTAACCATAGGTATCTGCAGAAATATGGAAATATTTGACTAAAAAAATGCTGCACAAAGCTTTCTGTGTTCCCATTTTCTAATGTTCTCATATCATTTTAAATGTCAAAAACTAAAAATGATAAATTGTGTATTATAAGAAATTCAATTAAACTATAGACATCTTTGAATCTACTTATTTTGTAGTCGGCTAAATGTTAATCAGAGGTTTTGAATGTAAACATTTCTTAAATAGAAGACAAAACATCTGTAATTAGTCTCAGGAAAGGCTTAACGGCATCAGTGAAAGTGTCCTTTATCTGGAGTCAGATTTCCATAGTTGAGTCTACAATCTGTCTCTTAGCTGGGTGACCCTCGACAAACCATTAACCTCTGTGAGCTGTAGTTTCCTGCACTGTAAAAAAAAAAAAAAAAAAAAAAGTGGTGATGATACCTGAACCTGACTATTTCACAAGATTATTATGAGAATCAAATCAGAGCATGCATAGAAATGTTTTTATAATTGTTCTATTGCCAATATCCAGAAAAGGAAAAGTGAGGGGCCTACACAATTCCCAAAAGGATGCAATGCCCGACAGTCTGCTGTTATGTCCATAAAGCCGTGAGATTCTGGATGGCAATGATTCACACCAGAAGTAGATTTTGTGATTTCTTTTGTGTGACCAATTTCTTTCCTCACAATTGATTTTTTTCCCCATCTTTATTTTTCTGCCCTTTTACTTTTTGTACCATGTGGCCTTCTCGCTCATATGTTCTGTAACTCAGCCAACAAACATTCGCTGAGTACCTAGTGAACATGGAGGGCAGAGATGGTCAATGTCATAGAAACAACAAGTCATTTCAAGGTAATGAAAAATAATAATAATGAAAACATGGCCAAAATGCTACGGCAGCAGAGAGGAAGCACTACTATCTTTTCCAAAGGGCAGAGGAAAAGACACAGGAATGACCTCTCAAACAAAGTGACATTTGAGCTGTACCTTGAAAGATGAGAAGAATTTTTCTAGGCAGACAAGGGACATTTAAATTAATTCATAAGATCACAGCATATGCACGGGGCTGGTTGTTTAGCTCAGTTGGTTAGAGCGTGGTGCTAACAACACCAAAGTAGCTGGTTTGATCCCGGCATGAATCACTGTGAGCTGAGCCCTCCTTAAAAAATAAAAAAAATAAAAATAACAGCATATGCTAAGAACGGCAATTAATAATGATAAAAATGATAATTTTGAGAGCTAACATCTATCAAGCATTTGCTATATGCTAAGGAAAGAGTTTGTACTCTATGTTTTAATGAAAAGGGAAGATAGTTTTTGATACTATTTAGAGTATTTCACATACCAAATATTCAATTTCTGATTTTTCTATTTACATAATCTTTTGACAAATTAATGCCTCTAATTAGTGACTCAGTACCATGATGCCCTCCAATGAAAATTTATCTCAAGGCTATTCATCTAGTTTTTAAAATGCACTCTTTAGTTCAATGCAAAAGAAAGAATAATTAGTGATTAATTATTAACAAATAGAGATTGTAATAACTTAACAATAGTATATTTTAGGAATCTAGTCTTCCTGTTTATAGGGTGTTTAATCTTTAAAAAATTACAAATAAAATGCTAGCTATTGAAACCATTATCAATTTAACTTGCTCTTTTTCTGACATCAGTGAAAGGGTATTACTTATCACACTAAGTATATATTATAATTTTCTGTTGATAGTAAAAGATCAAAGATTACCTTGCATCAAACAGAATTATTATGCCATAACATTTTATCTTGTTACAGCTGATATCAATCACTAGGTGACAGTGAGCTGCAGATTTCTCAGTCAATATCCCTGACATGCTCAAACATCCAAAATACAGCAACCAAATTCTATGTGCTTTAGTTGAGAAGGTGAAAAATGTAGTATGAATATGTAAGTGGCTGATTGTTAGTATCATACTTGTGGCTAAACAGCACTTGCTTTCTGAGCACCTAGCTAGTATTTTTACCTAGAACCTCATCAAAGGAGAGAAAAGTCAGTGCCAATGAAAGAGAAGCTGGGACATTGTTTTAAATGGAGACGTTATGGTGGTAAGAGTGGTGACATCTTCGATCACAAGATTAAGGCAAAGACCCCCTCATGGTGCCACTCTCTGGAGACACATATATTCCCTCTCTTTCATCACAGACCTATACAAGTCCCTGACTGAAATCACAAATCTCCCAGGCAAATCCTCCCTCTCAGGAAGGGTCACAGCCTCTTTCCAGTGTCTATTTTGAGTTATATCATGCTCGTGCACGTGAGCTGGAGCACGTGAGCACATGCTCCTGCTCAATGGGTGATCTGGGCCAACTTTCCCCACTCCTGTGGTTTTGTAACTGCAGAGGATGTTTCCTCACTTCTCATTATGGTGGTTTTGCTTTTTTAGAGAAAGATCAGGGCCCTTGAGTTTTTGCAATGTTTAGTATGCACTCAGTACTATCAAATACTTAAGCTATAGAAAGAAAAACATTGTAGTTGTAAAATCTTTGTTCATCTTCATACATAAATTTTACAACGAGATTCATGTCAAATCTCAGGGCTATATTCATTCCTTTGTCATACCTGTTTCTTGATATTTTTTTTTTTAAATGAAATGACAGAATAAAAAGAGCTTTATCATAAATCCAAAACTTTAACCTTTGCGAGAACTGACTGGATAGTAAAGCATTTGGAAATTGTTATATTATTTACTCTAAAAACAACAGTTGCCTACCCTGTGAATCATAAAACCATTTGTCTGAAAATTTTCTTTTCTCTTTTTTCCTATGTCTAGACTGTCATACACTACACCATAGAGAACACAGAAAACCCTTCCCAAACTTGCAAAATTATTGGATGGAAACATTCATTTTTATGTAAACTATATGCATATTCATATAAAACAGTTTGGGAAAATGTATCAGATATAATTAGCATGTTTATGAATCTATTTGCTCTGCTATTAAGTAACAAATTTGTGGTAACCATGGCAACTGCAACATCACAGGCATAAGTTCTATTTTTGTAATATGAGTACCTTTCTTAAAGCAACATTCATGCTCAGACTCTACATTTTCAAATATTAAAAAGATGAGGTTTTTAAAACATTGCATGTTTCATTGTATAAGGTCACATTTTATATTTTGAGTTTATTTAAAATTAAAAGCTGTTTTGTTGTTGTTGTGTGTGTTGTGTGTGTGTCTGTATGTGTGTTTGCCAAAAATAATATTTAAGTGCAAAGGGGAAAAAAAGCATGTTAACGCATGTGGTTATACGATTGCTAACTTTTTAAATTCCATTGCATTTGAAATGGTAAAAACATATTAGATTTCCAAATTTTTAAAATAAAAATGGAAGTCACACATGGATTTCCCATTTGATTTTTATATGAATTTTTCCTTTGATCTTAATTATTATGTTTTATCAAAATTTACATAGTAACATGCTTTTCCAAAGTCAATCTGGGTAGACGTTTTGGTTAATGCTTTTGTTAAAAGAAATTAATTGAACTATTATTTGTTTTTATCGTCTAATTAAGCACCATTACTTCTAGCAATGTCACCCTGAACATTTTATGTAATCTTTCTAAACCTTACTTTGCTTCCCTGTAAAATAGAGATATGTAATAATGTTATAGGATTATTGAGAAGGTAAAATGTGAAAATGCCAGTATGATGGACATACTTTCGTATTCTTTTAAAACAACAATTCTGCATTCAAGTGTATTTTGTTACAAAAATCAAATCTAATCCGGAAATGAACAGGTTCAAATAATACAGACCCTACAAATATATGATTTCTGTATTTTCTAAAAAAGTAGCAGAGATAAAATGGATATCTGGAGAATAGAGTTGATGATATTGGGTGAAGGGATCATTTAAAAGCAACTCTTTTCTTTAAAAAAAAAAAAATGAGCCTCAAATCAGCCTCTCATGGGGCCTCATTTCCCTCAACCATATATGGGAGGAATAAATACCTACTTTTTGAATTTTAACACGCACAAATATAAAGTAGCCATCATACTCTGTGACATAATATTTTTCAATAAAAATAGTTTAATTAATTTCCACACTTCATTTTAACATGGTATAGACCTGAGAAAGCAAAGAGAGAGCTAAAGAGAAACTAAGAGGTTCAGAGAAGTTTGGCCTTTTTAGCTATTTGCTCTGAAAATGATTTTATAAAAACGAAGGGAATTTCTCTGGGCACACTGTGGTGGGGCTAGGATTTGGCTGGCTTTGAGAAGAGTGGCTACACTCTGAGCTGAAAAGCTAATGTCGTCGTCCAGATGGAAAGACCTTGTCATCCTGACACAGAGGATGGGCTCAGTATCAAACTAGAAGATAGACAGTAAGAGCAAATTGTAAAGACAGACCAGTGACATGGAACACAGACAGGCTGGCGAGGGAAAAAAGAATCCAGGAAAATGGAGGGCGTCTGTAAATCTGGGATTGTTCTCATCCACCAGTATGTTCCACACTACCCTGACCATTCAATTACAACATTTCAGCCCCATTCCAGCATTCCTGTTCCGCCTTATTCTCCTCTGCTTTCTTCACAGTACTTATGGTACTAGAACATGCTATATAATTTACTGATTTATCAGACTTAGTGTCTGTCTACACCCGCTGGGATAGAAACTCCAGAGACTTGTCTCTTCCTTCACTGCTGGGTTCTCAGTGTCTGTCAGACACTCAGATAATATTTGTTGAACGAGTCAAGACTTAGCATGATACTTGGCTCATTATAAGCACACAATAAAAATTATTTGTTCCCAGGATACTTTCTCATTTTATTCATTTTTTTTCTCAAATTTTCGAAAATTAGGGTCTTTCTAAAACTACTGATAACGGTAATAATGAGGATCTGCCTTTTCCTCTTTAGGAAAAATACATGATTTGGGTTAGATGAATCACTAAAAAAGGATTTAAACATAAATACAGCCCTAATCTTCCGAAAGACTATAATCTACGTCAGATTGGCCACAAATTAATCCATTAGATTTGGTCAACCAACTTAGTTGTTAAATTATACCCAATTATCCAAATCTGATGATAATTTGCTAAGATAAGTCTAATATTTATCTACTTTTGTGGATTCCGTACACATTTTTAGCTCTTTATGACTTACTCTTTATCATAAAAATAAAACATTTGAAGAGTCTATCCCTTCTGCTATATAATAACTCCAGGAGTGAGTCGCTTAGTCTTGAGTAGTAGACATTTTAACTGATTTGTTATCATTTAGAAATTTAGGGAGAAAATTAATGATGATGCTAAGTGTGATTAAGTCTAATTTATCTCAGCCAATGCAGTAGACATAAATTCTCTCTAGTCAAAGTCAACATTTGTCAAGCTGACCTACCTTGTCTTATTTTCTGAGTGTATTTCAGAGGCAAAGAAATAGGAGTAATTTGCTGAGCAATAATGTAGTTAGCGATGTACTAAACAGGACTTACGACTTTCCTAATGACAGAAGATACAAGCTGTGAAAACAAAGGGAAACGAGCATTACCCATAGCTGATGAAGAACTGGAAAAGCGACCATGTGGAAGGAAGAGTGTACTGCCAGCAGTTCGCGACACCATCTAGATCAGATTGCAAGGTCAGTGAGATGAGAGAGCCATCAACCAGTCTGCTGTATTTTAGCAGACTCCTTACAGGAAATTTAGAAAGAAAATTTCTACTCTAGTCTTGTATATCAAAGAGAATGGGGAAGCTCTAGATGCCTACAGAGGTAGCCTTATTTCAGTTGTCTCAACAAAGTTGTGCACTGGCTAGAAACTGTGTCATGATGGTTGAAATGGACTGTTTTTAGTTAAAGCTGTATAGTCAATTGATCTAATGAAAATATTTCAAATGCCTCATGTCTTCAATTAATGTTTATTCATTCCTTCTAGAGAAAATATGTTGTTAATGTTAAATTAGAAAATATAGAATACATTGTAAACAATTAGCAGTTTTAAAAATATTATTAACCAATGAATAACCCTAGTGCAAAGGGCCTTAAATAGAAAGGTAGAAAAACAGACTTTAATTCCTTCTCATGCTGTGGTGAAGGCTGTTCTCCAAAATTTCTACCCCTGTAACAGAATCGTAGCTAAGCTAAAGTACCCTCTAAACTCTATCCTCTCTTTTCCCTTGCCTTTAGATGTGGCTTCATGACTTTTCCTCTTTGAAAGAATGTGAGCAGAAGTAGTTATGCTACTTTTAAGCCTGATCCATAAAGCTCCAAAAACACCCCTCCAGTTTCTTCCCTCCATTGCATGGGTAAGAATGACAATAATCTCAGATATCATTATTGTCCACCTGGGTCCTTGAATGACATTCATTCATTCAACAATTTATATTGAATACTTCATATGTGCTAGGTACCATTCATTCATTCAACAATTTATATCGAACGCACTATATGTATTGGGTACTATACGGTTCTAATAATTTATAAAATTTGATTTACCAATTAATCAAAATGATTAAAATATTGTTTCAATAAATTGAATCATGTCAAACATTTATACAAAACTACTGAACCAAGAAAATAAAAAAATATGAATCGAAATATTTCAGCTTATATTCTCCATAATGAAACTACAATAAAGTAGAAGGAAACTGAATGAAGCATCTTAAACAAGAATATACAGATTATTAAACAACTTAAATCATAATTTATAAATTTCAAAACGATGGACAAAAACTTACAAAGACATGAAGTGAGAATTTACAAACTCAGAAAGAAATGCTATTTTTTAAAAGACAAAAATTATCTTAGAAATAAATACTAAATTACAAGATGCTCAAGGGAGAATAGTTTAAACAACAAAAAAAGATTTTATAAGATATTGAAGAAACATAAGCATAGAGCTATGAAATATATATTGAAATATAAGCATAGAGCTATGTCAATGAAAACAAATACGGTGGGGGTAAAAAACAGTGGGTAAAATACAGTGGGGGTGAAAAACAGAAAATGTGATTGATATAGAAAATAGACACAGAACATCTAACAGATACAATTTGATCCCCTGAAAAATAAAAACAAAACAATGAAATATAATAATATATAAAAATTACAATCAAAGAAAAAAATCTGGAAATAAAAAAAAACCTGACTCCTATATTAAATATAGGAGTATATCACTGTGTATCTGGGAAAACTGACCAAAACAGCTTCTAAAAAACTAGTGTTTTTAGGACTTTAGACTCTAAAGGTGAAGAAAACTCCTGAGCATAGGAAACAGACAAAAACACACACTCCCGCCTACCTACCTCTATCAATCTAAATAGAAAGGGAAACAGATAAGCAGATGAAGGAAGTATTTACAAAACGTTAATACTTGAGGAACCAAGGAGAAGGGTATATGGGTGCCCACTGAATTGTTCTTTCATATGCTCTGCAGACCAGCATGGCAGATTGGATCGAAAAAGACTTATTTTGTTTAAAATAAAAACAGAAAAATCACCAGTAATAAAATACAAAACATATAATGAAAAATTTTTATGCAAATAATTTCCTAATTTCCTACATAATGTCATTACATTAACAGTAGTATAATATTCTTTGTGAGGATTGTTACATCTTAAAAAAATTAAATAAATAACCCTATTTTGGAATTTAGGATTTTTTCCTATTCTTGCAAATCTTCAAACTTTGAACACAGATTACATTTTTTTAAATACACCAAATGATATCAAAAAGTAAATGCTGGCAAGAAAGGAAGGAGACTGACTTTTGAAACAATCCAGAGGAGATGATCTTTAAAAATGTTTTAACAATATCAACTTGAACAGAATAAATATAATCATCTTAACAGATGAAATTATATTTGCTGAGTAAATTTCATAGCTTACTTTTAAATTATTTAAAGTAAGAAAAAGAACACAAAAGTTAGGAAAAAAGAAGGGAGAAAATTTACTACTTTATAATTACACTCAAAAAAGCAAAAAAAAAAAGGTAGTCCTATGGATATATCTGGAAAGACATCATCACTCCCCCTTCTTAGCTTCTTTTTTTTCGTTTTTCTTTCTTTTTTCCCCCCTGTTATGCAAATAGTTCAATGTCGTTAATTTTGTTGACTGATCCAACATTTATTTAAAGTCTACCATGGACAGCAATGATTAAAAAATATATGATCCGTTCTTCACACAGCTTACATTTTTTAGTGGTCAAATATGTACCTGTTGGCTATAATCTAGGTTGCATAAGCACATACCTAACGTCTATGATGTAGGTAATAGAGGCATGTACAGAACAGCCATAAAATAGGTAAAGTGTGATATACACGGTAACAGCAGCAGAGAAAGTGCAGTGCAACATAGCAGAGAGAAGAGAGTGATTGCTTCAAATTTTTTGGAGAATGCTCAAGAACAGTGACAGAAATAGTTTCACAGATGAGGTGAGGCTGGAACATGCTTGAAATGAGAAAAGGACTTTCCCAGAGTATTATGGGAAAAAAATTATAGTCAGAAAAAACAACAAACTAACATAAGACAAGGCTTTTGAGAATTCTTGGGTGAATACAGGACACAATGTATGGCAGCATATATCCATGAGTTCATTGAAAACATATTTATACAGCACCCAGTGTGGTGAGCCTTGACTGACAGTCTCAGGAGTTTGAAATTTGTCCTTAGAAAATGAGGAGTGTTGAAGGCTTGTAAGGGTAATGTGATGGCCATGCTGATGCTTATACGGCAGATGAGGACCTGGTCTCAGTTCAACATTAGATGTCATACCTGCCTTGACTTTGTACATTTGATATGCCCAACTCATGACTCTCACACCTATAGCAACATGGCTACTGCCTTAAGGACTCTTTCATTTCTGTTCAAAAGTCCTAACTTTTCTCTTACTTTATCCAATTGTATCCCCACTTCCAACCCCAAGGTTCTCCAGGCTGTCATATAGCTGATACGCTATAACAATGATAGAAGAATCAGCCCAAAGCTGTATCACACTAAATATACAAATCAATGCTGAATGAAATAATCAGTTGTTTTCTAAATAGCCAGATTTTTGTATAGAATAATCAAAAAATAGATAAATGGCTGTTATGCATTTTTTCTTTTGAATGTTTGGATATAAAATCAGCTCAGTACAAAGGTTTCTCCAGGCTTCTAAAACATTCTTGATAAGCCTGGAAGAGATATTCACTTTGTTTCATGCTTCTTTGTCCTTTTCCCTCACAGGGAAGAAGATGGTGTACTACATCAATAATCATGACTTTATTGGAAGTAAATGTGATTTTCTAGGTCTTCTGGAAAGTATTGTACATTTAGTTGCTGTGTTTACATGATTTCAATTTGAAACCAACCTTTGAATGAATCTCCTTTGGCTGAATTGCTTTTAGTTTAGGCCTCATTTGATTTAGGTAGAAAAAGAAAAATCATATACTGAAAGATAGAGCCCAATTTCCTGCACACAAAAGTAGAGAGATGTTGCCCCATTTGTCCTGAGAATTAAGTGATCCAAGTGCAACAAACAGTGGATCAGAACTGGGGACACTTGGGTTATAGACTCAATTCTGTCACATTAATTCATTCATTCACTCATTAATTTATTAAATATTTATTGAGTTTCTTATGTGCCAAAACACTCCTAGGTATTGGAAAGAAAAACAGGACACTGACCTTGAGGAGAAAATCTAACTTATCTGGACTCAGCCTCCTCAAAACATTTCTATGTTTAACTATCTTCAGCCATAAACTTAAAATTATTTGAGGAACCAAGTAGGAAATGTGTGGAACTAAAAGGATATTGTGGTAATGATGGTGAGAAAACTAGGGTGTACTGGACAATTTATGCCCAAAAGCACTCAAATTCCATTATTCAAAATAACATATATTGGGAACTACCACATTGTGGGACATACCTGAAGGGCCTCCAATTCCCTACCCTTGAATTAAGTAATTTCTAGGACATTCTCTGGCTCTCTTGAATCAATGAGCAAATGAATGCACGAATGAATCTGTTGCTTTAGAGCTTGACTTCTGTTCAGTTTTCTAAATGCCCCTAGTCAAATTCAGATTTTTGCAGGAGTACCTTC
This sequence comes from Rhinolophus hipposideros, assembly GCF_964194185.1. NCBI lineage: Eukaryota > Metazoa > Chordata > Mammalia > Chiroptera > Rhinolophidae > Rhinolophus > Rhinolophus hipposideros. Next base: position 21,688,145 of record NC_138065.1, read on the forward strand.
TGAAAGTTTATTTATAAGAATGGGAAGTAGACTTGGGGAAGGTATGAAAGTGGAAAGAAAAAGACACTGAAGACATGCTTGGGCCACTTTGCAGTTTTGCTCTGGGTTGACTCTACGTGTATGCCTTTCCACTTCCACACTTAGTCTAAACCCAGAAGTACAATTTTAGTCAAAATTCTTATCTTAGACATATGATTTAGATTTGGTACTAAAGAAGATACATCTTACAGCCTGTAAATTACTAAGCACAGTGCTTGGTACACAATGTTTAGTAAGTGAGACTTGTGAGCAGCCACATAGCAACGTATACAGGTACCTTGCCTCCTAAGTCAACCTTGGTTTAAAACCAGGTTCTAGTTTTTACTAGTAGATGACCTTGAACAAGGTGTTCAGTTTCCATAAGTCTCAATCCACTTAGAGTACCTCTCTATGGGGTTCCTGTAAGATACAATACGGTGTGTCATGTATTCAGCCACTGAACAAGAACTAAAGAAACATTGGCCATTTTATCGAAGGCACTGCTTGTTTTTCTAAAAATTCCCATTTATTGTTTTGGAAATTGATACATAAAATAGAAGCACATTACTGAATATATTATCTAATTTAAAAGATTATATGTAATATATCTCTTGTAAAAATCATTACACATTGGATCGTTCTGTGAAGAGTTAAATAAATGCTTTACCTTGCATAAACCTAGTGAAAACCAAATGGCACAAGGATCAATATGTAACTTATTTATTTTATATGGAAAATCTACGTCTATATTCAGGCACATTTTACACATCAGTGAAAGTTCCAATCAATATTTCTGAAACTTGTCGGCTGACATAGATTTTCTTTATAGTTGGAAAATTGTATCCAGTTAAATTGTGAAATGTTTAAACGAGGGGACAGAAGTTGTCCTGGTATAAAAGCAAATAATATTTTAAAACTTCGTCACTAGCCCAAATCCCCAATCTTTAGTCTTATCTGAATCTAGGGAAATAAATTTAGTTATTGTAAGACTTATTTCAGTGAATTCAGCATTCACAATCTATTCATCTCCTTGAAATCAAGAAAGGACATTTTACTTGTATGTGTGAAGGCTTATTTCAATCAACAAACAAGCATCATACCACCAATATTTTTATAAACACCTATTTAAAACATAAATTCTGTATTTGCACATTGTGTTTTTATTGTTTACTTCTGTTTTCTAAAGCAGGGTTAAGACAAAAAGAGATGGTAGCTTATTCCTTTGAGCTGAAGCTTTTCTGATGACACTTAAGGGTCTGTTTGTCCCCTCTTCCACCCATGTCCACACAAATCATTTCTGTGCCTCAATGCAACTTCTTATATGAGTAGCTTCTCTTCAACAAGCTATTTACCTGAACCTTAAAGCTAAATACTGTCAGTAAAAATAATCCCTCCACTTAAAAAAGAAATAAAAAATCTTGGAGGTGCCATAATGTGAAGGGAAGACCTCATCTCAGACTGGATTTTATTTACCTTTACTCTAAGATGCTGCTTTTTAAAGCAGAAAGCATTTCTCCTTTGGCAATATTCTAAGCAAATGACTTTATTTCAATTATATAAGCCATAAATAAACAGACATAAAAGAGATTAATGAACACCAGTACAATTGAGTGACAGTCGTTAACTACAATTTTGCTTTATTGAGAAACCTCTCTTTGACTTTTGTTCTATTAAAGCTATGTCTTAATTTTTTTTAGTTTCATTCTGCTATTAATAACCTTATTTTCTTGAAAATAGTACTGATGGATGAGTTTTAAATTATACTTTCACAAGTAATGCAGAGTACACTCAAGAAAGGGGTCCCCATGTATAGTTTGTGGGAATACATGCAAAATGATCACATTTCCTAAATGGTCTTGCATATCAGACTTCAGCCAAATGCAGTACTCCGTTAGAAGGGACATGGGGGGAAATTGAATGTTGGAGTTCAAATTCATATAATAATTAGAAGGGACATTTATTTCAAAATGTAAGACTTGACAGTATGAAAACGACAGAAATTCGGCTCCACAGTGAATTATAAATGTCAAATTACTGGTATGCATGTAAAAAAAGTATGTAACTATTAGAAACCAGACTCTGCATTCATGTGCAGTGCTTCTGCCTTTATCAGCTTCTTGTATTCCTCTAAGGTGTTCTGTCATTCACTGTCAAATTTCCAGTGTAAGATTATAAGACATATGTCAGATCAGTGTCCAAAGCTTTCCAGGTTTTGGACACATCAATGTAGTCCCATATTTTACACAATATTAAGTATATTAAATGGGAAAAGCTGCTCGATTATTAGAAGTCAGTTACAGAGTGTACTCTAGCATGTGATATCATCTGCTCAGAGGAATGCAAAGTGCCAGGGAGGGGGAGCAGCGTGATCCTATATTGTGTGTGGACTCATGATGCTGTCAGCATGTCAGCAGGATGAACAATGAAAAGGATGTTAACTAAATTTTGATGTGCAAGAACATGTGTTTAATTTGCAAGATGCTTTGTTTAATTAAAAGGTAAATACCATTTACAATTCCTCTTGCAGACAAATTTAGAGCAGCAACAACACCTACAGAGTGCACAAATTGCCGGCAGAATTTCTTGGATGCATTTGATCAATTAAAAGGGTACACATTTGGGGAAAAAAAACAATTATTTTTTCCATTTGTTTTCAAATAGAAATGGTTTTATTTTCTATAAACAGATTATTCCTAGAGTTTAATGCCTAGCTAAGTATGGATTTAAAGATATAAAAATGATATTATTATACACCTAGTGCAGAAAAATTAAACCTGAAGGCTAAAAATTTCTCTTGTCACTCAACTCCCACCTCAAATGAGATTTTTTTTTCCCTCCCTCTCTCCCTTTCTTCCTTCCTTCTTTCTACAGAGGGTTGGCTCCAAAAGCAGTGTGGTTCACAAAGACCTTTTCACCCCTCTAGAAAGGTAACCTTAGTCACATCATTTGAGAACTCCAACATAATTTTTTCATCAGCTCACTCAGATCTTAAAGCAAATCAAAAAGATCTTAGGTCTCATGTTTGCCTTTACTTAAGGTTTGCCACTTTCTTCAGTGATCATAGAGGGGGAACATGCTATTGCTTCTTCAGTTGGCCTGAGGGCAGAATAAGTTGAAGAAGATTCAGACTTCTTTACTTTTAATTTCTAATCTCAGTAATATAGGTAGTAGAAATAACAATTCAATCATTTTCTGCAACTCAACACTTTGTGTAGATCTAATATGATTTTGGTTACACTTGGAAGCAGGATGTAGATTAGTGACTCTCTTGAGGGTCCAATCTGACCATTTCCTTGCCAACACATGACATTTGGACAACATGAAGGAGAAATCTTGCAAGAGTTCCTCAACAGTTCACAACACAGTGAATTGGATCTCGGTAGCCCCCATCATCGAACAGTTATCCAATAGTTTATTTCAGCCAGTCCTGCCTATCATATATAAAGGTGGAAATGTGAAATAGACAAACCATTATATTGATAACTTATATACTATATACTATATTATTAACTATATTGTAATTATTATATTATATTATTGCTTTATTGGAAGTTGAGTTAATAACAAAAACTCTATGAGGCTTTTGCCTTAAACTCTCAAGCTTAAACTCCCCTAGCCCTTTGGTTCAGCCACTAGGACAATCTAATATACACTTGAATATGTGTCGTTTTTAAAAAAATATCTTGTTGAATAATTTTCTCTTTTATCTCTTTTTTATTTCTTTACCAAGCTCCTGCACAAGTCTATGTTTCCTCACAGGCATATAATCCCAAATCACAGAAAGATTCCAGGAAAGAATAACCTTTGATTCATTAATGGATTACCTGAGAGGGCTCCAAATACCTGGTTAAGGTTTACTATGTCCATTTACTAATTTCCCATCAATAATTTCAACCCTTGGCACTGAGGGTTCCCCAAATTTATTTACCAGGAAATGTGCAAGAATATTATCATGTTTTGTCTGCCTTGCACAGTTTAAGTCATTAAAGATATTTTTAGAGAAAAATGTCTTTATAAAATATCTTCATAACCACTGAAAAGACTGGCGTTTAATTTTGTCCACCAGTAGAATATCATTTTTCAAAAATAAAGACCTTTTTTGTGGATTGTTCTATTTTTCTTTTTGTTGAATTCCTAATGCCTAGGACAACTGCCAAATTTATGACAATAACTAGTTGTGGATTGAGTGATTGAATCTCTGACAGTCCAATAAGAATGAACATGATGCTGTGGGAATGCACTGGCCTTAGAGTTTGACTACAGAGAATGTGGGTTCCACTTCTTTTCTCCCTTTCTAGATAGGTGACCTTGATAATTCTGTCTTACCCCTTAGGACATCAATTTAGCCATCAGTAACATAAAAAGATCAGACTAGATAATTTTAAAAAGTCTAAAGTCTAAACATCTGTGAAAGTTTATGGTACAAATTCACACAGACAAGCAAGCATTATTATACAACGTAATATTTCTTAACTGATACTGATACTAGAGCTTTGATGAAAGTAGAAGGGAGAAAATCCCCAACTTGACATTAACAATCATATGCAACTAAATCAAACCATTGGAAAAAATCACAGATCCCAACATGACAGAAGATCATGTGGCCAAATAAGTTCCACGTAAATGACTGAGAAAGCTGAGTTATATGGGCTGCAGTTCAATCAGTGATTGAAGGCAGTTCATCTGGCTTTTTCTGATACTTTGAAATGATACTAAGACCATTTTATAAAGCACTCTCTGTACCTGAACTAACTTTACAGCACTGCATAAATCAGTTCTACACAATACACTTCAGTGCATTGTAAGTGTGTGTTAAAATGTGGATGCCAGTCAAAAATCTCTTGTCAGTTAATATATTTGTTTGTTTGTTTTTGCCATTAAAGAGGTCACTCCAGAGATTTGTTTTGACATTTTACAGACACCATTCACAGAGCAAAAAAGAAATACATGAATGTAGATGAAAAGCACCAAAACCTTGTGAGTGTTAAACGCTTTTATGAACAAAAGCTAGCATATATGTAATGTGGAACAACTTCACTAGGGTAGGGTAGGATGTGTCTTGAGGGGTGGAGAAGACGAAAATTGTACTGAGACAGGCCTTTCAGATACCTTTAACTACTTTTCAAGTGAAACTGATGTAATTATTTTAGTCTTTTGCCATTTTTTGTGTGTCATTTAATTCACTACTAAGAATAGTACTATTTCTGCATTCGCATTCTTTCAGTATAAAAGGTATTCACAATTAAGGTGAAAGAAAACTTATTCACTGAGAAATATAGGCTCTGAGCTGTTAATGATTTAAGATTTGAGCACTTTGAGAAAAACCAAGGATCTTTCTGTGTTTGGGCAGTGTGGTTAAGTGGAATGGATAGAGGAGCTGGAATCAGAAAATCTCATTTTAAGGCCTGGTTATGAATTTTACTATGGTAGCTAAGATGATTCATCCTCTCTGTTTTCATATCTGTGAAATGGGGATATGGAACTGGCAAGCTTTTTTCAGAACAAATATTTCCATTTTATCCACTGTTTTCTTTCGAGAAAAGGTATCTTACCTTTTTTCTATGAAAGGCTAAAACTCAAACCTAAAATATCTGTTTATTACCAGCCTGAATGACCATAATTTCTCAAGATATTTCTTCAACTGCCTGCTTGCAGATCTTTGCTCTTCTGATTACTACCTGTTGTTACCTTGGTCATGTAAAGAAACCTTTCTAAGTTTTACTTACCTGTTCTGTAAAATGAGAAACTATAATGGTATCTTATCCATAGGACTACAATGAAAATTAAATGAGATAATTAAGGAAAAGACTGCACTCTGGTACTTGGCAGTGAGTAACACTCAATACGTGTTAGTTTTTATTATTATATAACAATTATATATTATTATATTACAATTATATATTGTAATCTTCTGGAAGAATTCAAACTCTCTATAACCTGCCCAGATTTCCTGGATTGGTGGATATAATCAAGATATCATATCTCACTTCAGATTAGTCTCATTCATTTTCTGATTAGGTCAAATATTTTGTCATCCATCTGAAAGTACTAAATAAGAAAAGAGACACTATCTTAAAAGATGCTCCCATAAATCACACCTACTATAAATATAAATTAGTCTCAGGGACAGTCAAAATCCTTTAGTTTCTTTCCCCAAAAGAGTATGTGAAGAAAGTAGAAGGAAATAGTATTCATCCTTTACTGGACTTATTATTTGCCTAAATTTAGTTTTTAAAAATTTATTTAATAAAAATTTTAAATGATTTTTTTTATTTTTGCCTAAATTTATTTTTTAGAAATCTGCTCTTTCTCCAAAGACGGTAAATATCCAGAGGCAATAGACATGACTGAAGTCACAACAATAAGATATTATACCCATGTCTAACTCAAGGTTGCCTGAATAGAAAGAAACATTGTGATTTCTAATAACCTTTACCTAAGCACAGAAAAACCTGCCACTCAAAACATATAGCCTATTTCAAGGTTTTACTAGTTTCAAAATGCCATACAGAACTAAATCATGAATTATCTAGACAAACAAAACAATCCCTTCCCCAGTTCTCTGGTGAGGAACGGGAGCAGGGCACAGGAAACCCCTCAGAAATGGCTGAATCTCTCTCTTCCTTCTCAATAGAAGGATGAGAACTCTTCTACCCATGCTAGGACTTGAGAGAAAGTAGGACTCAAGTCCAAGTATGGGAGGAGTATCAAACCAAGGGGCATCCTTCTTCCTCTTCCCTCCTCTTCCCAATCCACAAAATTACTGCTGTTGCCTACCACCTAAAACATTAGTAAACATTTCCTCCAACAGCTAATGAAATGCTTCCAGAAACATGCACATCAGTAGCCTTCCAACGGACTGGTAAGTGTGGGTTTGGCTGAGTGGTGTGTGTGTGTGTGTGTGTGTGTGTGTGTGTGTGTGTGTGTGGTGTCCATGCTTGCAAAACGTGTTCAAAAGCAGTCATTATTTCTTTTTTGAGAGGTGGCCCTTTTGTCTCCCTGTGCTTCCCCCACCTCAGCCCAGAGGACCAGAGGAGGGTCAGAGAGGGGCGTGGGAGATGCTGGACTCACACTTACCTTTGGGACGTAGACGAGGTGAGAGTGGAGTTTGACGCGGTGTTTGTTTTGTTTTGTTTTCTCTTTCTTTTCACAAGCCCCCAGCGCTGGGGGCGCGGGACAGTCGGGGTGGGTCAGGGCGGGGCCGCGCCCGAAAGGGCTGTGGGGACCTGAGCGAATCGCCGTGCCTGCCGCCTGCGGCCAGTAGGGTGCGCCTTCGCTCTGCCTAAGTCGGTGCTGCTCCGCGTTCCGCAGGCTCAGCCCGCGCGGTCGCGCACGGGGCAGGGGGGGTGATCTGCAGCCGGCAGGAAGGCTGACGGGCGTGAGCCACACAGTCGGTTCCCCGAAAGTTCGCCGAGCCTGCCTGGAGCGGCTTTAGACTCGACAAATCCTGGAGGACTCGAGCGTTTTCAGGAATAGGGTCCGAGTCCCTGCCTCGCTCCGGCTCCCGAGCCCCACGGCGCCTCCTGGCTCCGGCCTCCCTCCCGGTTCTACCTTTGGCCGCAGGCAGTCTTCCTCGCGGGAATGTAGAAGGGCGAGCCGAGGATTCTGGCCCCGCCGCTGGAGGACGCCGAGGGAGTGCGACCGCGTGGTGCGCTTCTGGGGCTACCAAGCGCAGGCCAACGTAGCCCAGAGAGGCAGCAGTTTGTCTCTCGTTGCCGTGTGTAACCTGGGCATTTGCTCCCCTACCTCGACCTGAGATCCAGGTGGAGATTGAGCTTTCGCTCCTTAACTATCCCTGAGGAAGGCCCGGGTCCGAGCCAGGGCTGGCAGGCTGCAGCCGCGGAGACCAGTAGCATCGATGCGGTGCACGGGCCCTGCTCCGGGGCGTCCGAGCAGAGTGAGCCAGGGCGCTGGGCCGCAGGTCGGGCCTGGGCGGCTGGCCTTGCGGGCGGCCTTCCTCGGCCAGGGCGCCCTGGGCCTGGCGACGCGCGCTCCTCACGTCGCCAAACGAGAGTTTAGCCGAAACCCTCGCCCCCGCGAGAACCGGCCTCCAGCGGTCTCGGGACCCTCTCTCTAAACTGCGCGAGCTTTGGAACCAGTCTGTGGCTAGCCTCGGCCGAGAGGAGGAAGTTAGTGTGTCTTTCGTTGGGGTCTCTCCCACCTAAGTGGTTTTGATTTGCAGTTAAAGTAGTGATGGCCTTGAATTTGTATCGTGACTGTCCCGCGACACAATCTCCCCAAATCCCCCACGACCATGCACCACACTCCACCACCACTCCCACTCCATTCGCTCTTGAAAACCTCTGGAATTATTGGGATGAACCTACACATACACGCACACACACACACACACACACACACACACGGACCCACCAAGTGGAAAACAGTTGAGTCATAGAATGTATATGAATAAGATTGCCTGGTCTTTTCTTTCTGAGTCTAGGACTGTCTAACAGCCCTGGATTTCGACAATAACAAAACATTATTAGGTTTCTAGAACCCTCTTCAGATCCTTTAGAAACAATTAGAATAATACTGGTGATAGGAAGAGGAAGAGAACTGTGTTTTTCTGGGCACTTGTGAGCAATCTGCTGTGTCCTATATGGGGAGAGCTAGAAAACATTCCCCTTGATTCAAACCCACAGGTCAAATGACACCATCTCTCTTTTCTAATTAAAAGCAACTGTTGATAGGCATTTGAATCAAAATAGTTGAAATTTTCTAGCTCAATAACAATCTGCTTCTCTATATATAACCATATGTAATCATATATGACTTTGGAAGAGAGGTGAATTTTATTTTCTTGAAAAATGTCCCCTCAAAGACAACTAGAAATGTTGGCTGCAGGCACCAGTGCTATTCTGGCTTCAACTTGTGCAATTATCAGTACAAGAGCCTACTCCAAAGCCTCTTTTTGCTTGGGTAAGAGTGTTAGCAAACTGTAGAGGGCAAGATCTTAATTTACAGATGTAGTGTTCTTCTGAAAATTAACAACAAGCTTTAAAAATCTAATAAAACAAGGATAGGCATTCAGGTTTTTGTTAGTTGCTTGGTGGGTTGGTTGGTTTTCTTTTTAGATTTGCTTAACATATGACATAGTCCCCCCCAACTCCTATCCCATATTTCAATTCTGGAGGATGTGGAAAGAGGATCCATGGTTAGGGTAAAAAACCCTCCAAGAAAGCCCTGAGTTTTGCCACTATCCTTTATTTAATACTTTTGTGAGCATCTCAGATACCTCGAAGATAGCAGAATACGTTTCATATTTCTAATTATTTCAGCACAATGTGGAAATAATACTTAGAACACTTCACTGGGTAAAATTCTTCATGATTGTTAACTTGGCATTAGAATTGGTACTTTTCATAATGATATTCCATTTCTCAATGAGATACATATTTAAATAATAAGGAAATACCATTGCAGGGTTCTTTACAAGTCAGTGTGAGTAGCCATGTATGACTTCCAAAATATAAAAGAATCTTCCCATAAACCTTATGAAATTATTCCTGTAAGCCTGCTCTACTATCTAATACTGTGGAAAAGTTGATGCAATTTGATTTATATTCTGTCAACAATAAATTTATTTCATCTTGGCAAGGTGCCTTGTTTGGAAAAGTTGATTGTAGGGAAGGAGGATGGGATGGCAGGAGCATGAAGTTTGAAATTATGTTTCATTTCATAATCAAGAAAAACAGTGTAATTGTCCCCATCATATCAGCAGTAGTAAGAATCTGAAAGGGTTTGATTTGAATGCACTTCAGTGCGTCTACGAAGAGCATACTGACATCCAGGAGTAAATTATTCAGGATTTTTTTTTTAATTATTGAGAAATCATAATCCCAATTCTGTTGCATTTGTTTTTGAGTTGTGCTGGATCTTGTGGGAAAAGGATAAAGAAAGGTGAAAAAACTATATTAAGTACATGAAGGTACTGTGTGACAAGAAAGTGATGGTCTGCTCCACCCAGCAAAATTTTCAGAAGGAAAATCGAAGTCACCTATCTTTAAATCTCAGTTTGAAAATTTAATAGCTATCTCTAACTAAATAGTTTAAACTATAATGTAAACAAACTTAAAGTTAAAAAGTCAACTCTACTTAAATATTGAGAGAGAGTGAATGACAGGACTACCATAAATTTCCTGAGGACTTGGCCAAATTGTGCCTGCACTTTCAGCCTAACCTGCAGGGGGCAATAGCTTGACACGAATGACAACAATGGCTCCTGAGCTATTAGACTTGGATTTCTGACTATGACCCTGGAATGTTGTGTAGGTTGAAAAGAGTGTTTAATGTATATTGAAACAAAATATCAGGTAAATTGTTTGATTTCTTTTCAAGCTATATTTTTAGACTAATCTAATTCATAACTGTTAGGTTTTTTTCTTAAAGAGATTATCACAGTTTTCAGAGACATATTCAGCTATCTCAAGAATTAGCCTAAATGCTGTTTACTATGAATATACGTAATTATGTTCTCAAAAAAGGCAACAAAGTAAATATAAACAGTTTTCAGTTTTCAAATGGATGACAAATCAGAGGAAATGTGGAATATTATATATAGATAATGAAAGGATGTCACATATCTAGATAATACACTCTGTATTTCATTTTTTTATCTTAAAATTACAAATGGATGGGGGATAGTCACACTGTTGCTTGCAATATGTATTTTCACATATAAAACATTAATTTTGGAAACTGATTTATATTTAAATATTATGATTGACAAATAGTAAGTGATCTCTTTTATTGCCATCGTTTTTTTTTTCTTATTACAGATGGAATATAATTTATTGACTATTGACAATCTACATTCCCCATTCCCAGTCAGCCCCTGATATCTCCAGTCCCTCCTCAATTCTTATTGATCAGGAAAAGAATGGAAACAGACCAAAAAGGAGTTTGGCTGGAAGGAATAATTGTAGAATTAAAAAAGAAAACTCTACCCAACTCCTCACTGCAATCACATTTAACATTTATTATGTCACTTTTCAATGATGCAAAATGTCTTGCCCAAGAGGCATCCTGATTTCAAGAAGTCAAAAGGGTACCTGGCATTAAACAACCTCCAGTCAAACCTGGTGGGATTCACTGGGCCGAGTCTCTATGTACTGCACTTGCTATGGGATCTACTTTGATCACCGTAAGGAAAAGAGTATAATAGGTGTTTTTTTCTTTTTCTTTTTTTTTTTTAGGATGGCTGCACAGGAGTGCTGTTTCTTTCTATGGCAGAGTTTAATCTTGATAAAAACCTTTTAAAACATCCTTTTTCTTCCACTGTGGTAAAGATATGGTATGTATTTTTGCTTTTCTTTAAGGAAAGAAGATGGGGTTTGCTTATACTGGAAAAGAAAATTTTATTCTAAACCCTCCCTCCCCCCATTCTACTAAACCGTTTTAGTCGACATATGTTTGTTATCAGAGAGAGGTGCTGTGAACACACAGCCATTTTCTTAGCAGCTTTTTGACTGTATGTTACCATAGTCCCACAAGGCATTGGTCCTTTCCCATTGGGAAGTCATGAATAAGAGACTATGAAGCTTGCACGTCAGATCTTCCTCAATTAATCCACCATTAGCATGTTTGGGACCCACTACTGATGGTGAAGAGCAGCTCTGTAACTGTACGCCGACCATGCCCAATGATGCTCTGCTGAAAACGAACTCTTTGCAGACCAACCCTCTCGGGCTGTCAGTGTTTTCCGTTTTCCTATTTTAACGTTTGTGTATAGTGGCAGGCGACAGATGGTGTAGATCAGATCGATTTGATTGCATTAGATGATTTTTTCCCTTCCCCACTCCTTTCTGGAAGCTCGCATCAGCTGAAGGCTATCGCCTGGGACTCCTCGGAAGCGTGAACAAGCCGCCACCACGCGAAGGCACTGGGGCACAGCCAGCGCGAGGCACGGAGGTCTCTTCCCAGGGCTTGTTAACACCGTAACCCGGCAGTCGGAGGGAAACAGCTCCCACTGCCCGGAGCCTACCTAGCCGCTCGTCTGATGACTCTGGCTTCTACACACAGTTGGAGTTCCGCTTGAAACCTGGATTTAGAGGGTAAGCACTTCAATCGAGATGGATTTGTGACAGTTACTTTGCGATACCGCAAGACAAATCTCAGCAAACGTAAAGGATGTAGGATGTGTGCAAGAGGGTGACTATGTTTACATCGATAAATGTGTTTCTTTTTGTCTGAGAAAGAGTATCATTCAGTAAAGATGTGTATAGTGTTTTTCCATTGATTGTAAGAGTCGACTACCACCCTCCTCCCGAATTTTTCCCTCTCCGTGGTGTTTCTCCCTTTCTACTTGAGAGGGAAGGAAAGGGAGAGGGAGGGAGGCAAGGGGGATAAGGGGGTGGGAGAGAGAGAAGCATTTCTGCTTTAGCTTAATTGGCTTATTTCCTCAAACCGATTGCTTTGTCGCGTTTCTTTATGTATATTTGGTTGCAAATTACCAAGCGTTTGACTGGGATGGATTTTGGAGTGTGGGGGACAGGGTGTGAAAGTAGTGGGGACTGGCAGTCAGTCGCGGTGGCCTTGAGAGATCGAAAGGTGCTAAAAGCCCCCCGGCCCGCAAAACACATCTTTAGTTATTGGGGCGCGAGAGAAATGTAGATTCTAATAAACATGGCTTGCAGGAGTCGATGAACAAAGGTACTTAATGCGGACCTAAGCCTCCGTTGATATTGCTCCGCTAGCAGTATCTAAATATTCAAAAGCAAAGTGTAAGTTGATCAACATACGCCCTGATGGTATTGGGCTTCTTCCCTCTTCTGTTTTTTGTGTGGAGGGTGGAGAAGGGGGGAGGGTGGATGGGTGGGGGAAATCCGACAGCTTAAGGAGGTTTGAATTGAATATGCACCCAGCGGCAGTGGCCTCGTAGGAAATGGTGTTCTCGTAAGTCAGGCTGCCCCGCGAAAGCACGAGAGAGCTTTGGTTAGAGCTCAGAGCGTCAGTTCGGCTGCGAGTGCTGCCGGCAGTCGGCCCGGGTTGAGCTGTCCACTCCTCCAGGTGCTGAAGCTGGTGGAACATTTGTGTAGGTAGGGCACTTAGATAAAAAGCAAGCATATCAACTGCGTTGTTTTAGTTTTTTAAAGCTTGTGAGTCTATGGGTCAATGTGTGTGTGTGTGTTTTATTTCAATTGGGAGGAAGCAAACTAAAGGGGATTACTCAGAAAGCATTGAAAAGCTGTGTGGATATTTATGCTGTGATTCTGATATGCCATGTATTGTGTGCGTGTGTGTCTGTGTTTGTGTGTGTGGTGTGTATATAATTTGATAATCCTTTTTATTAAAAAAACAACATGCAATTTACTAAATCCGAGTCTATCTGTATAATGTGTTTCTTTTTTTTTCCTTTTAATGTCAGTTGAGATTTAAATGGGAGAGTTCAGAAGCAAATGTACACTTTTCTCATAGACTATTGCATTACTTTCCCTAAGGGCTTTTGTTTCTAAGAGTTCAAGCTGAAGAGAACCTGTCAGTTCTCTCTCTCTCTCTCTCTCTCTCTCTCTCTCTCTCTCTCTCTCTCTCTCTCTCTCTCCTCCTGTTTGGATGTACCATCCCCAGGGAAAAGCTCCACTTTATAGCTATGTTAGGTAATGGCAGAAAATAGTACTTATTAATTTGTTTAATTGGTATAAGTCTTTTTGTGAAAAGTATACTTAAGAGTCATCTGAAAAAACTGTAAAATAGGCTATTAATTGGGCAATGCTGCTTTTTTGAGTTATTTTAGGCATAATTAACATTATATGTTAAAGAACTGTTCATAAAAACTAAAATTCATGTTTATTTGTCCATTTGTAAGTAACATGTCAGGGAAATGATGAGTTGGTGTGTCTGGAGAAGTGATATATTAAAAAATAAAAAGAACAAGCACAACCTAAGTGCCTTAAATTGCAACCAGGTCAGTTAGAGATGAGTAGTGGGAGTGGGAGAGATTCTGTTATATAATTACTCCTTGATGAAGAGCTATTTGCACTTACATAATTTGAGGAATCAGAATGTCTATTGTCATGTTTCCATATCCCCTCTGTATTTCACTCACATGGATGTAGTTCCATGTATTTGAGAGTACAAGAAAAAGGAAATTGAGAACTTTCTAATGGAGCTACAACATGTCTTGGGTAGTGACGTTGCACTTGTCCATTTTATCTAGTGAACAATAAACCCTTATTATCACAATATTCACTGCAAGGTCTTAAGACAAAGCTTTTGCAGTAAGAGCCATATTGATCATCAAAGAATCACAGAGGTTCTCTCTATGAAAGCAAAAATTACAGTCACTTTGCAAATGAGTTTTTATTGTTATTTTTCTTACAATGTGTTTTTTATGAAGACAATGCTTCAAAGTTTTTTTTTCTGTAAAGGTGTTCACAACGACTGCACAGCAATGCATTTATACTGTATATTAAAAATGTGGGCTATGGAATTACACATTGTGGTCTTACAAAATGATGCTTAAATCATGAAAACTCTCCCAGCTTGTCAAACTCAGTGAGTTTTGATACTATAGAAAATGAGTTTAATCATTTTGTGCTTTGAAGCTTTTTTCCCCTTTAAAAATCATTATGGTGTATAGCTCTAAGGCCTTCAAAGGAGAGATGCCTATTTTTGTAGATCTATAAGTATTTGATTTCAAGTAGTAAATTGAACTAGTGTTTATTTTCTGTGATCTGGGGCTTGAGAAAATGCATTTCCAAAACACACTGCTGAAAATTTCACCCATGCATGACCCTATCTTTATTTGAGCTTCACTTCTTAAAGCCGTCTAGGCAAATACATTTGTAATATTTGTGTGCTTAACTATGCATGTCTCTTACAGGGCTCTCTGGCTGCCATGAAGCCCTATCAAAGCACCTAGAGTGGAGACCAGAGGGGACACCAAGCAGAGCGAGGACAGGGGAAGGCACTGGGAGAGCACCAGGTAAACTAAAGGTTCCTGTCACACCCATCCTGTGTCCAAAGAGCCTAACTACATCCTCCTTCCTCACCGGGAAGACAGCACTCTTCTTCTATGTTAAGTGCTTGGTTTTGTGATTTGTCTTTCAGAATTGGAAATAGAGCAGCCATTTGGATTTGGGCAGGAAGCAGCCGAGCACAGCTTTGGATCCTTCTTTAGGGAAATCGAGTTATGGATTTATGGTCCTGGTCAAGCTCAGCCCTGCCCCAGCCAGGGGCGGGCCCAGCAGCAAGAGTTCTGGTGGCGGCGGCGGCGGCAGCAGCAGCGGTAGCAGCGGCAGCAGCAGCTTGATCCTCTGACTCTCTTCGGTGACGGGTATTCTTGGGTGGATAATACGGATTACGTTGTTATTGCTTAAGAATACGCGTAGTCGAGGAGAGTACCAGCGGCAGGCAGGCAGCGGCCGCCCCTCCCATCCCACCAGCTGGCCTCTGAACGCCTGTGGTTGTCAAGGTAGCACTTTTTTTTTTTTTTTTTATATTTTCCTTTCCTCGCTGTTTTCGCTTTTGGTCTCGTGTTAAGTGATTACAAGTCACATCCCACCAGAAAGGTTCTATGCGCCGCAGCTCTGGTGACCAGGGCTGTAGAATGGGTGCGCGCAGAGGGGCGGGAGTCGAGGCGGAGGGGAGGGGCTGGGAAGGATGGGGTTTGTTCTGCTGGACCTGCTGGGAGTTTCCGCGTAACCTGCCTGAAAGTCTCCTCTCCCCGGTGGGGTGCGGCTAGGGGGAAATACGCGGACAGGGCAAGTCTCTAAAGTTGGGAAGGATTGAAAGGCCTTGAGCACTTTAGCAGGGTCGCGAGGAAGGAGCTGGAGCTCAGCAGAGGGTCGCAGGGGGCTGCGTCCGCACGAAGGGCGTGTCCGTGGGCAAAGGTGCCCCCGTAAGCCGCGGTAGCGCGTGACTTCGCAAATCGCGGGCCCGGGGCGGTGCTGGAGCCCCACCCCCGCCGTGCCTGTCCGCAGCCAGACGTGGTGTCCCGGGCGGGGGAAGGAGTGGGGGCAGGAGCCTGGGTTCCCGCGGAACCTCCAGATTGGAAGTGTGGCGGGTCTCCCAGGAACCCATAGTTTCTTTTCGGATTGTCCGCGAAGGGGTGGAGAAACAAGATGGGAACCGGATTGGTTGCGGTGTGACCCAGAACTGGAACCTTCCTGAAAGTGGCGGGGGCAGGCAGTGCCTGTTCAGTCGTCCAGATTCTTTGGGACACTTCTTCAGCGTTGTCTTCCCTGCCTCTGCTTATGGGACGAGTCTCAAACACCAGCAAACCCAAAGCACGTTCCCCCTCTCAGGTCTGCTGCGAAGGGATGAGAGGAAGAGCGAGTCTTTCCCTCCTTCTACTTATAGCTTTTGTTTCTTTCAAATACTAACTGACGATGAAACTATACGGATTCGTCCCCTCTTAGCGAAGAGCAACCACCCACCTACCGAGCCCCTGAAGCACACCGGGCATCGCAGCCTCGCTGAAGCCAACCTGACGTGACAGGAGTTGAGATGTCCAAGATGGAGCTG